>NC_139555.1:60911492-61452727 GCF_965112155.1 Podarcis liolepis | reverse complement strand
CTGATTCTTAACATCAAAAAGGTTGCAAAGCAGTTTTTAAACTGATTTCTGAGGGGGAAACAACAGGAGCTGGTGAACATCTGGCTCAGGATGACTCACCTTTTAGGAACTCTCAGGTGGCTAAACTAGGGGATATGGAGAGCTTAGAAATTATCAGGACAAAAATAACAGTGATTTTAAGAGACAAATAGGAATTTTAGGAGAAACTGCATGCAAAAAGGAGTTTTGGAAATGTATCTATATATAGCCTTTTATATTCTAATGTTAGAGGCTTTTAAGCAAAGGCAGGGGGAGAAAAACCTGGGTGCATAGTACTAAAACAGAATGTAGCTGTTGCAACATTAAGGTAGGAAGATGAGAATCATTGGGATATAGGTATCCTTTTATATACAGAAAGAACAGGTAAGGCCATGTTGGGGTAGTGTTAATTAGAATGTCAAAAAGCAGAATAGATCATAAGTCACATTATGTAAATATGAATTTGATTGCAGCACTGATGCAATGCCCCTCCCCTGACCAAAAGCGATGGAGAATGAAATCAAGATAAAGGAGAAAGTGTAATAACCAATGGCTACAATTACCCTCACATGGGCTACATTCAAAATTGCAACACATAACATGTCTAGATGTAATAGATGGCTGTCCTTGAATATGGAATTGACTGGAGGGAAGAGAGCTTGGACTTGAATGGAAAGAGGTATCCACAATTGGCTGAGAGATGGGAGTTTTGTTGAATCAATTGGAAAACAGTGAACACGGTGCTATAAAATTCAACATGTATATTAATGGTAAGTTGCCTGTAAAGAGGAAATTTTCTTTTTTTAATACACACACACACACACACACACACACACACACACACACACACATTAGAGGATCAGTTTTAAAGACCTGAAATGCCTCCAGGACAAAATGTGAAGGTTTTTTAAATCTACAAGTAAAACAAAAAAAGAGAGAATAAGAGATTTACCAGTAAAAACCTTGGTCTGGATGGCATATACCTGAAAGCTCTTAAAGAACTTAAGTATGCAAAATTCTGACCTTATGAGAGGCTGGAATTGGGAAGACAAAAAACATACCACTATTTGAAAAAGGGAATCAGGAAATAAGAGACTATTCAGCCTAGTATTGGGTAAACTGATACGAAGCATTACCATATCCACAACCATTAAAATAAAAGTTGCTCAAGAAAATGTAGTTTCTGCAAAGTGAAGTTCTCAGTCATCAAGCTTTCAGATTTATTTTTTTGCTTGTCAGCAAGAATGTAGACAGGAAGATTCAGAAGACATTGTGGGCAGGATCCAAATTGGAAGTAAACTCAAAACAGAAGAGAGAAAGAATTCTTCGTCTATTTAACTTACAACATTCATTTCCACAAGTATTTCAGCAATTTACAATGCAATCCTCTACATGTCTACTCAGAAGTAAGTGTCATCAAGTTCAATAAGACTTACTTCTAGGTAAGTGTGTATTGGACTGCAGTTTTGGATGTTTTTAAAAGCCAGATTTTTTGCACAGATTCAGTGTTTTACAAAGCAAAAGAGGCTTTCACACTGTGTTTGACAAAGGGTGACAAATTTAATTAGGATACTGAAATTTAAAAAATTAACATGCTTTAGATTCTAAACCACATTATTTTGCTGAAACATTTTATAAAACTAAGTAAAATACTTTTTTAAAAAAACACAAAACAAGACTATTTGCCATGCTACTCTCGTGTATCCAATAACTCTCCGCTTACCACTTATTTCCAACTCCGCCCAGTGTGACTTTTTTCCATTAGCTGCTTCCTCTGAGGACATAATTGTGTACATCCTCCGTGGGTCAGGTGGATCGTACTTCTCTTTGGGCATTCCTGTCAGAAATAACAGAACATGTGGCTCCAGGAAACACTGCCAAAACAAAATTCTTAAAAGAAGCACCTCCCTTCTTATAGACTAGAATACTAGAATAATGCCAATCATTGATGAAGGCAATAATTACTATTACAGTGGTATCTCGGTTTAAGAACAGCCCTGTTTACAAACTATTTGGTTTACAAACTCCGCAAAACCGGAAGTAGTGTCCAAGTTGTGAACTTTACCTTGGTCTAAGAACGGAAGGCGAATGGTGGAAGGGCACCGGCGGTGAGAGGCCTCATTAGGGAAAGCGTACCTCAGTTTAATAACGAACTCCCGGAACAGATTAAGTTCGTAAACCGAGGTACCACTGTACAAGAAAAAGTGGCAACCTCACTCCTATGCTAATGTTATAACATCCATACATTTGATGGCTTGTAAAAACTCAAGTCACTTAAGTGTGCTTAAAAAAATGAAGTTGGCTTGATGTGAGTAACTCCAAAACCTCCTGAACTTTGCATGGCTGGACTGTAGCCTACTGTTCCAAGACTAGAGTTGCACCTGTTGCGCCACCCAATTTTGTCACACCCATTTTGCCCCTGTCCCCAAGCACTACTAGCATAAGGCTAAGCATGAAGGAACGAGGCACTCAGGCTGAAAAGGTTCCCCACCCCGGCATGAACCCAAGGTTCACTGCTACTTATTCCCAATCCTCCAAACCATGGTTTGAGCATTCCCTGAATGTGAACAGTACGTTGCTACGTTCCACACAATGTCTAATCTGCCAGTGACATTTAATACATGCTAATTGGAAGTACTTTCCTGAATCATTAAAAAGAAAAAGAAAAACAGAGTTTGGATTATTCTGATCCACCTATTCTGATCCATTATACTGCCACTGCTTGGTATTTTATCAGCTAACCCCATAGGCACTAAGTTTTCTGATAAACAGGATTCCCCAATGCTTGATTATTTCTGTTGTTATGCAAGTGGAAGATGGGAGAGAATTTGAGGTGTAAACTCCTTTGTGCAGAGAAATAGCACTTGTGGTCAATCTCAACAAAGCGTTCCCAGCTTGACTTAAGAGGGGAAAATGTCTGCCATATCCTTTCCTCAGGTCACACACACAAACATTCCTGGCCTTGAGTACAGGAGAACAAGTCACAATGGCCCCTATGAAGAATGAACAATTGTAATACAAAGGAGAGGGAACTGAGATCTATTAGAGGAAAGTTTTATAACAAATATAAAAATATTTTTTAAGGTACTGTGTAAACCTCAATAGCCATTGCCTCCAATAGCGAATCTGCATGATTATCTTCAGTTTGGAAGAAAAATTGAGACTCCATCCTCCTCACACACACTATATACCATTAAAGCATTCAGATTTAGAGCTGACAGCCAGTCTGGATCCTGAGCCCTTATGCACTCCATAGCTTAAGGCAGCGGTGGCGAACCTATGGCACGCGTGCCAGAGTGGGCACACAGAGTTCTCACTGCTGGCACGCATGCCATCAGCCCATCCACACTGTTTTGTTGTTTTTTTCCATTTGTGCTCCCACTCCTCCCCATGCTACTGCGTGCATCCATCCCCATGCTACTGCGTGCATCCACTGCTTAAAACCAGAACTTTTTTGGGGGGGGCTGGTGTTTGGCGATTGGGCTGTTTTTCAATTGGTTGTGGCAGTGGCTGTTTCTGATTGGGCATAACAGTGTTTGTTATTTGACCCTTGTGATTTTTTTCTGCAGTTTTTTCGGTGCTGGGTGGTAGTTCCCAGCTCCCCCCTCCAAGCCAGGCCTCGCCCATTCCCTTCTGCCCCCAGCAGCTCCAATCCTCTGCAGGCCCCTCGCCTCCCGTGGGCCTGACCTACCTGGGCTAGGAGGGCACCTGCGCCTGCTGTGTCTCTGCACACCTGGCCCAACCCAGCCTCACCCCTTTGCCACGGTGACGTTGCTGTAGGGAGGGAGGAAGATGGGGAAGACCACGCCAGGATCACGGGCGGAGAGCAGGCAGGCGGGCTTGGCTGTTGGGCTGGCTGGCTGGGGTGGGGGCTATCCGTCTCCTCCTGGCCGCTGCTGCTCACCTGGTCTCAGGGCTGCTCCGTCCTCCCCATTTCAGTAACCCAAGAGCAAGCGAGCCAGCTTGCTGGGGAGTGCACGAGGGGGGAAGAGGGAGGGAGATGATAAATAAGTGGGTTTCGGTTTTGCAGTTTGGGCACTCAGTCTCTAAAAGGTTCGCCACCACTGGCTTAAGGGGTGTTAATAAAAATGGTTTCCTAATCAGTGTTACAAGGTTTGTTTCATAACAGAAACACTCCTCTCAAGCACTGAGGGTACACCGCAATATTTTAAAAACTCAACAGCCTCTAAAATAACAATTTAGCTGGCTACCTTTTATTTCTGATATTGCATATATAGATTCATTCCATTAACTCACTCTGCACCACAGTGTTAAGAACTGCCCAGCTCCATTTCCTTGCTTGGGGAACTTTCCATTGGCATTCATATTCTTCTCTCCCTCTACCCAGCAATAGGGTCAGCAAGTGTAAGTGGAAACTGCTTACTTTCCTGCCAAATTTGCCACTGCCTCATGCAAAGTAAAGGAGGGGGCTCACCTAACATAGCAACAAATGAAAGCAAAACTTAACAGGTAGCACTACAGTGGTGCCTCGCAAGACGAAATTAATCCGTTCGGCGAGTATCTTCGTCTAGCGGTTTTTTCGTCTTGCAAAGCAACCCTATTAGCGGCTTAGCGGCTTAGCGCTATTAGCGGTTTAGCAGCTATTAAAGGCTTAGCGGCTTAGCTGCTAAAAGGCTATTAAAGGCTTAGTGGCTTAAAAAAGGGGGGGAGCGAAAAAAAAATCTCAAGACTCGCAAGACATTTTCGTCTTGCGAAGCAAGCCCATAGGGAAATTCGTCCTGCGAAGCACATTGAAAAACGGAAAACCCTTTCATCTAGCGGGTTTTCCGTCTTTCGAGGCATTCGTCTTGCGGGGCACCACTGTATTTCCTTTCAGTTTAAAACAGTCTACAGAACTGGAAAATCTGTCAGGTTGCTAAATGTTTTCTCTAGCCATTTCAGCACTTGAGATGAAAGGACCAAGTCACTATCTTCTCTCCTGTTGAGCCCACCAAGAAGTCACTGCTGCTTGCCTCTCTCTTTCTGGAGAAGCAACTCAAGAGAAAGGCATTGAGCATGTACATTCTAGAGAGGTTTCCGAGAACACTTCAACAACTTTTTAAAATATTTTCAAAAACAGTCATTCAAAAGCAGGTCTACTGCTTCCAAAATCTGTTGCCTGAGGCTGGCTCACTATGCTTTGTGGTTAGGACAACAGCTGGGTAATTTTCATCAGAAAGGGCACACATGGTATTTACCATTCCACATAAAGAACAAAAAACAACAGGTTACTAATCTGAGATTAGGGTCAAGTGGATCCAAATTAAGTTTTTGTTTTTTAAAAAAGCTTTACAATTACCAAACGTGGTGTTACAAGTATGAAATAATCTCCACCCCCATTGTTCAGCCCGGACACTGAGATCTAGCGCTGAGGGCCTTCTGGCGGTTCCCTCATTGCGAGAAGTCAGGCTACAGGGAACCAGACAGAGGGCCTTCTCAGTAGTGGCGCCCACCCTGTGGAACGCCCTCCCATCAGATGTCAAAGAGATAAATAATTACCTGACATTCAGAAGACATCTTAAGGCAGCCCTGTTCAGGGAAGTTTTTAATATGTAACGCTGTACTGTTTTTAACACTGATTAGGAGCCGCCCAGAGTGGCTGGGGAAACTCAGCCAGATGGGCGGGGTATAAATAATAAATTATTATTATTATTATTATTATTATTACAACAACTACTGTTTGTAAGTATAGAGGTACAACTATCCAGGGATTATTTATTTAATTGGTTTATTTTATTTATATCCCACCCTTCCTTCCAAAGGATCACTGGGGTTGTCATTAGGATCGAGAATGAATCTGAATGTTAATTCCTATGGGATCTTGCAGATTCCTAATATCTTACTGCTATGTTTGTTCATTCAACTCAAAAACATACAAATATATGAATAAAGAAAGTACCTACAGTGTTTTATGTTGATGCAGCAATGTGCTAATTAGTGTTTTCATAATGGCTGGAGTTATTTGAATATGACTAGGATCTAACTGACCCCAGAATTTTTTTAATGAAACTGTCAAATGTGTAGGAGGGTTATTAACAATTTTCTTACATCATTCATGATACATACATAGCATATATTAATCTTCAGAAGGCATTAGCACCTTTGTTTCATACATTCTGAAAACCAGTCTGATAAGTTTCCATATGCTGATGTAACCTTTATTTAATTACCCTAAAATATCTATTAAAAGATTAAGATGAACACTGACTGCTCCTTGCTAATTAATTTTTACTTATATATTTTTACTTTACCCCATAACCAAAGTTTTGCTTTCCCCACTAACATTTTATTAATGGATTAGATTTTTAGAAATGTTTCTGCTAAAAACAGGTACTGAAGACATTTCACTACTGCATTAAGGTTCTGAGCAACAGTTCAGATTTCTGTATTTCAGAGACAGCTTTTTTCTCATTTTTTCTGTTTAATGTAAAATGGTTCCTTTATAGAAGAGGAATATTTGTTGTGCACTGTCAGAATAAGAATATACAACTATCTCATTAATAATCACTTTGGAGTCAGAAAGCAGCAGAAAATGGATAGCTAACAACGCAAATGTGAAATATCTTCTGTTTTTCTGTTGTTGTTCTTAATGTACTTTTTCACTAGAAAAGTATTTTCACATACACATAAAAAAACTGATCACATCATAGAAATAGAAGTGAACTACTGAAATGTTTGGCGAGGAAAACAGCTCTGACAAGAGTGAACTCTGATTGGCTTTTCCCTTAATTTACCTTAACACAGCTACAGTTGTACCTCATTTTACGAACTTAATCCGTTCCGGACGTCTGTTCTTAAACCGAGGTGCGCTTTCCTTAATGAGGCCTCCCGCCGCCAGTGCCCTTCCACCATTCAGCTTCTGTCCTTAGACTGAGCTAAAGTTCACAAACTGGGACACTACTTCTGGTTTTGCGGAGTTCGTAAACTGAACAGTTCATAAACCGGGCTGCTCTTAAACTGAGGTACCACTGTATTACCAACCTCGGATTTCAGCTCATAATTTAAACCATTTTAATTCAGAATGCATCAAACATTTTGCTACATCTTTCCTAGAGCACTGTATTTTTAGATGGGCAAGCAATCACAAAAACCTTTAACAATATGCTATTACTATTTGATGGATAATATTAGCCATTACCTAAAAAGGCAATTTCCTAGTGACACAAGCCCCCAAAGACTTGCTTCTATAATAGTAATTACCTTTTGAAAACTCCATCCTTAACTAGACTTCATACAAACTTGTCACTCACGAAAATACGTTCACCTTCGGTTAAATATCCTTCGGGATATGTGGACGGCAAAACCGGAAGTATTTTTCCAGGTTTCATCGCGCATGCATGCACAGAAGCACTCTATGTGCAGCATGCATGCGCAGAAGCGGTAAACCGCACCACGTGCATGCGCAGAAGCAGCACCTCTGGATACGCACACCTCGGGATCTGACTGGAGCTCTGGAACAGATCCTGCGTGCAACTGGAGATACCACTGTATCAAAATTAAGGTACACTGCCTAGAAACCTGAGTGTTAGTACCACACAGTCCAAACTGTAGTATTTTGGCATTCAACAGGTAAGATTCGGGACATGGAATTCACCTCATAATGAAGGCCAGCCCAGGGCAAGAGAAGGCAAGATACAGGAAATGGAATGTGGACCTCTTAAAACACTATTGCCCTTTCACACATTTCAATTGGGCCTAGACCGAAAAACATCCCTCTCGTTATAGTAGCTAGGAACATGTATGCAATTTGCATTCCAAAGTAAAGCCATTGCCAATCTGATGCCCTCCAGATGCTTTGGACTACACTGGAAAGTTTCAGATACTTGTGAGCCACTTCATTACCAGTAGCTCTAGCCACACAACCATTGGGGCTCGATGACGGACATAGCATTTGCATGGGTGCGCACACACTGAGAGATAGATATACCCATTTCTGCAGGCATCTTACACTGTACTGGATTTGGATAATTTTCCTACAAAGAAGCAGGCTTTTGTGCAATTTGTGCAGACGCCATTCCGGTTAAATCAATCAGTAATCCATGCATGGATACACGTTATCTGGGTGAGGGTCACATAGTTTAAGATTAATTTTATAAATGCAGTGCCAAAATACCACACAATACTGGCATTATTAGAAAGCTCCCTAAAATAGAAGCAAGCAAAAATTTAACAAAACTGATGCAAGCGGTTAAAAAAAAAAAAGATGAAAAGGAAATATAGACCATTCTGATTGATTTATCTGGAATGGAGTCTGACAGGCTGTAATCCATTGCTTCACTGAGTTGTAAGCATGTGCACTTGTGGCTAAGACTGCAACCAATTTGGTACATAGCAAAATCTTAACACACAACCATTTTTTAAAGACTTTACTGTTCAATTTACCATACATGTTTACTGCTAGAATACACTACTAAGAATTAAAGATTAAGCAATGTGATAGTCAGTGCAATAGGAGTAAGAAAATTTCTTTGTGCCTTTTTTCAAGTTTAGGCATCTCTTTTGGTAGTTCCCACAGTTCTCTCTCTCTGTCCCATTCCAATAGGGGTTGGAACAACATCACCTAGTTCAGATGCAGGTTTTGCCTAATACAAGCAAAATTAGTAAGTAAAGTGACATAACTGTTGTATGCCCCTCCCTTGGGAGTTGAATAATGCTGAAAATCTACCTATGAATGTACAATGAAGCTCTATTTTCCATTTCTTCAGCCCCAGGAGCTAGGGAAAACCAAAGAGAAAGGAGTCCATTTTAGACTTCACTTTTGGCTTTTAAAGTCCCCACTAGCTACTAAAACAGAAGTAGTGACAGCCATTTCACACAGCCTATAAACCAATGTTCTGTGACAGGAAAGTGTGTTGAACTAGATACTTGCTATCCTGTGGGAGCAGGCAAGGCAACGGAGAAATATTTCCCTTGTTCTTTGTACACCAAACATTATAAGCCTGTATGCATACTGCAAGGACTACTGTATTTCAACCAATTCTCCTTAAGACAACAGGGACATTTATAAATAAGGTTATATGCATATAAACAAGTTGTGTGTATAAAAACCGCAATACCTGTCATTTTTGTAGACTGGAACTTTACAAGCACTATAGAGGACTGGTCTATTAATTGGGCAGGTAGCCAGAATTTATCTATTAATTAGATAGGTAGCCAAGAAAGCTCATTTCCTGGCTAAAAGCAATCCCTTTTCTCCATTTATTTCATTTCTTAACCTATTGGGTTTACAAAATGTAAGGAACGTTCAGAGAAAGTTGGTGACCAGTAAACTTTACATCGCCTCTGGCCCCCATTTCTTGCAGACCAAGTGTGCAGTAAGCTTCACTTTATCATGACTATATGTCATGGATGGCCAATTCCTGTCATAGCTGAATACTCAAAGCAGGCCTCTAGTAAACAACTTCTGCAATCTGCTGATCTTTAAAACTTTGGGTTATTAATGAAGAGAATTTTTAATCCTCAGAAATCTCTCAAACACAATAAAATTGTCTGTTTATTTACCTGCCTTATTTACCTGTCTGCATTTTCACAGCAATAGTTTTAATTTCTGCATTACAAAAAACAATTGCTATTTGTCTGTTCCAGACCCGACAGGCTGTTTTAGAAGTTTTTGCTGCTATCATACTCCGCCCCTCATAGCTTTCTTCCTCAAAGGAAAAAAAAATCAGAAGATGCAAGTTCTGACTGTAAATAAATTTTACTACTAAAAAAAAGAAAGTCTGGTCTTTCAAGGAGTCCTGTGGCACCATAAGTACTAAACTTTTTTGTAACATGACTGCAGCCCTATGCATGGTTTCCTGGAAGTAAGCTTCACTGAACTTACTGGTGCTTACTTCTGACTGCATATGTTTTAAACTTCCTAAACAAAGTGAACTTTAATGTCTTTAGTCATCTGAATCCACTCATTAGTGTTTAGTTATAAATGCAAACAGTACTTCAAATAAGTGCTACCGTTTAAATTACTATGATGAAGTAGAAATCCCATTTTTTTAAAAAATTGAAAGCCTTGTTACCACCTCATTCTTTTGCCAGAGCAAAAAGAAACTGTCTTGTCACCCTGGCACTCCAGAGGATGGTGTCATCACTCCTTCTCTAACCCCATCTCCCCACCCCCTTCTGCTGCCCTGTTCCCCCCTCCAATAAATCACTATTTGTGTGAACCAAGAGTCCAGAATTCAACCCTGCCAGACCATGTTTCTGAAGAAAAATCCTTTCAACTCTAGGAATAAATATGCTTGTAAAGAACTCACAGTATTTTTTTAAAAGATCTTTTGGATAAAAATATTGAATCAGCAGAAGTCACATTTTAGATTACAGCATTCAAAATTCCACGTTGTAGCCACAGACTACTATCTAATCTAACCAAAACAAGCATATGCAATAAAGCCAGCCTTGCAAATACAAGTTCATTCAAAACAGCTCAGCAAACCTCCAACTATCATCAGTTTTGAAAAATAGGTGTCAACTGATTGGGACAGACATGCCTAATGCTTAATATCCATCAGGTTTTCATGGATTCCCAGGTGCTCCTACAAAGTACCCTTCTTATCTGTTTCTTTCTATGAACTGTAAGAGTGAAAAGCTCCCTGCAAAAACAAAATCTCACATGACACCAATAATGGAAAACCTATCAATTCAACACTTAGTCCAGAACGAATGCTATTAAGTATGTTTTGCATAATTACCATATTTTAACTTATACTGGAACTGAGTAAGAAAGAAGAGCATCTGGATATATGCATATTCATCATTCTTGTTAATTTGCAAAAACCTAGCATCTCAAGGGCTATTGTACAATTATTAAGTATAGTGTGGTGCATTACATCAAACAAGCAAGAGTTTCCCCCTTTAAGTCTAATTCCCTATCAGTTGACTATTTTAAGGCTGCTAAATTTACACAATATTTACCGGTAAGAATGTGCCAGGAAAATAAGGAAATTTCACGCTGCTCTGGATTTTGTACTCCCTGCCATCAGATTTGCAGTACTCCCAGTCAAATCCACATTGGAAGCCACATATGGCTGACCACTAGGAGAGCTGCAAAACAGATTAAGAAAAAGAAGAGGAAATCCAGTTAGGCTAACGTTCCTATTTTTGGTAAAAGGAATTGTAGCAAATAAGCTAAAAACTGGAAGACTTAAAAGCTTATTTGCATTGTTTTAACTTATCAAGACAGAAAATCTGTAACACCTGCTATTGACACCCCCTAAAGCACTTGGCAGTACTTCAATATTTTGGTGAAGCAAGTTAGGCTTGGTCTTGTTGTTTTTTAAAGAGATGCAAGGAAGACACTCAAGTACCTGAAAGTCAAGGTCACTGCCTCCCACATTTTCAAACTGTGAAAGATGAAGCTCTATGCAGAGCTAGTTCCAAAAGAAACAAAACACACTATGGCTGGTGCAAACTTCTTCATTTTTTTGGTCTCATTTTCAGTTATTTAATCAGATACAAAGTAGAGTTAAATGTACAGTGGTGCCTCGCAAGACGAAAATAATCCGTTCCGCGAGTCTCTTCGTCTAGCAGTTTTTTCGTCTTGCGAAGCAACCCTATTAGCGGCTTAGCGCTATTAGCGGCTTAGCGCTATTAGCGGCTTAGCGGCTAAAAGGCTATTAGCGGCTTAGAAAGGGGGGGGAAGCGGAAAAAAAATTGGAACACTCGCAAGACGTTTTCGTCTTGCGAAGCAAGCCCATAGGGAAATTCGTCTTGCGAAGCAGCTCAAAAACGGAAAACCCTTTCGTCTAGTGGGTTTTCCGTCTTGCGAGGCATTCGTCTTGCGGGGCACCACTGTAATGAACCCTACAATCCAACTACTTAACACACACACTGACATTGCATCTCCAAGGAGAAGGATGCATTAGTGATAAAAGATAACCACAGCACAGGCATAGGCCTTAGCAGTGGATACAGCACAAATGAAGTGGTTCATAGAAATGTGAAAAAGGCAACAGGATTAATGAGCGGGATGCAGGCAAGTGGGATAGGAAAGGGAGAAGTCCAAGATGGTCCATGAGTGGAAAAGACAGATCTGAAACAATGGCAAAATAAGTAAGAAAGAGCCGATGGCTTCAGTAAGAAATGTAAAGTTCATTTTCTGACATTTTCAGGTTGACAACTTGCTAGGACAATGAAAAGGAAGGGAACAGGGATTTTATGGGTGGAAGACTAAATTACAGTAACAAGCATAGGTTTGAAGCTAAAGCTAAGACAAAACACAATACAATAAGAAAGGTAATGGGACAAAGTCTGGATTTTTATGGATCAGTCATGACCTATCACTGCTATCACATCTGCAGCATATTGCAGGGTTCAACTGAATTCCCTTACCTTCTTATTCATCCAAACATAAAACATTCTGTTCAGATCTTTCAGACTGCTTTCCTTTGAAATCATTAACTGAAATCCATCCTTCTTAAAAATGAAGAAACTGAACAATATTCCAAAAGAAGAATCATCACTGCTTTACAGCTGAATACTGCCCTAGTCATACTGAAACGAACACTGCAAAAACTGTGTTTCCTTCCTTTTAGGCTGTATTATCATCATCCTGGGATTGCCCATCTCAAAGGCTTTTTCCTCCTTAACTGTTTTTAGTTGATGACCTTCTGTGTAATAATACTGGGAAATAAGCATGTTACTACAGTGGTACCTCGCAAGACGAATGCCTCGCAAGACAAAAAACTCGCTAGACGAAAGGTTTTTCCGTTTTCGATTTGCCTCGCAAGACGAATTTCCCTATGGGCTTGCTTCGCAAGACGAAAACGTCTCGCGACTTTTTTTTCTTTGTCTAAAAACAAAGACATGTTTTGTTTATAAAGTTAATTTATTTTCCCTTAAATTTTTGAACTGCTCTTTACAGTATGTGTGACTTTAAAGAGCAGTTAATAAACTGTTGTTGTACCAAATTTGGCTTTGTTTGGACTTTTTTTGACCATAGGAACGCATTAATTGATTTTCAATGCATTCCTATGGGATTTCGTGATTCGCAAGACGAAAAATTCGCTAGACGACAAAAAAATTGCGGAACGAATTAATTTCGTCTTGCGGGGCACCACTGTAGCTACTCATGCTGGCACTGCATATTCCCTTCCTGGTCTGAAAATTGTAATGCATAAGCAGAAATGAACTCTCTTCCAAGCAGGACATTATGGGAAATTGTAACTGTAAGGATGCATGGTTATCTGAGGGAAATTGCCAGAGTAAGACGTTGCTGTTCGCTTTTTTAATATGAGTATTCACTCAAAATGCATAGGGAATGAATCTTAAATCTGCATTCCCTATGAACTCAAAACCATCTTAACTTTGAAAGAAAAAATTGTAGCAAGCTATAAGCAGTATCCAATGAATACTACTCAGCAGTGAAAACATTTCGAACATGAGCCTCATGGGTAAACTACTATGTTACTCATCCAAATTACAAGTAAGCAAAGAGACATTAATCCCCACCCCATACTGTGAAAGGTATCATTGCACAGAGTAAGATACGGATTTTAATTCAATGGTACACACTTTTATCACAAGCATGCACAATATGGGTCGTGTTCAGCCTGTCTATCACAGTAGAGCACTACAACATACTGTTCATTCTTTCAACCATAATTTATCTAAAAGTAGTTTAAGCCCCAAACAATGGGGGGGGGTATTACTTCTAGTATTTAGTATACACAGTAGATCTAGACAGGAAGGAATATGCATGAACATTTGTATGTACTCTATACAAAAAATCAAGAATTTAGCATCATTTAGCTTAATAGTCTAAACATCTAGATGTTTTTCATTGTAATTACACTACCAGAAGCCCTTGGACCTAATTTTACTTCCTCTTTAGCTTTGGTTTCTTACATATTTGGAAGTGTCAATTTACAACACACTTTTATGACTGTATTCTGTAACAGCCTCTTCACATGAGGAATGTAACTTTAATTTTCAAAGTCCATGTTGGCATATCATACATGCCATAATAAAGACACTGCAATTTTTCTGCAGATATTATGACAATACAATATAGATTACCTAAATAATGTGCTACTTACCTGGGGAATATAGAAACTGTGCAAGTTGGGTAAACAACTGACAGCCCAACACACTTGCCTATTAACCCCTTTCTCACTGCTCAGGTCACTATTTACCTACAAATGGCAGCCACCACAATGCTGTGCTGCTTTCCTACCTTGTGGAAATGCAGCCAAGCACAATGGCTGCTTCTGCATGCTCTTGTCCCCTCAGAGCTCATGTAAGCTCAGACTTACAGCTTCTATAGTGCTGGAATCCTACAAGGACCACTATGCATATTTTAGGTCAAAGATTAGGGGGTGGGGGATTTCAACAACTTTAAGAGCTGACCACTATAACAGGAAAACCACTTTGCACAGAAGGAAATCCCCCCTCACTAATACCAACAGACTGTTAATCTTCACAGTCTGCTACAGAAGATTGCAGTAAAATAGCAGAGGGTTCCCATCCTGCACACTACCTTCCAGCCCTTTGTGATGGTGTAGCCTGGACAAATCCAAGATGCATACAAAGCCTTTCAGTTATTAGCTTTGTGTGGTCATGATTTATTCTGGTTTGGCTGAGTTAAAGGCTCTCTCCTTTTTTGAGGTTCAGAGACATTCACATAACTTAGGATCTTTTATCTTCTGCCTTGTCGACTGTTGGTTTGATGCCATGAATTATACAGAACTTTGCACTTAGCCATTTACTAAGGGGCAAATAATTCCTATGCTGCATAAACATAGTAAGGCTCAATTTTCACCCTGTCACAGATAACACCTGCATGACCTTACACTATATTGATCCTGCATCCCTTACTACCCTAACAAACAGGGAAAACACTCAACAAAAGAATCACAGAAATCCACCTTCTATTTCAGTTTTTTAGCTCAAATACTTGAATGCACCTGTATTGATTAGTAGAGAGATCATATCATTCTGACAACCCTCACATTTTAGGGGAAGCTTACAAGAATCTGATTTTCAATGCACAACACAATGACGCCAAAAATTATGAAACAGGACATGTTTTTACAAAACTAACATGCTACTTCTAAAACAGAGGTTATGTTTAGACAGGTTAGTGTCTATCAGTTAATTCTTAGAGACACCATCAGTTCTCAGATACACCACCAGTGGTCCTTTTTTGGGAATAAAACATGAGACGTGATGTATTAAGGCAATACTTCACAAATTTATTTTTAAGCTACTGACTTTGGGGGATAATTAATGCTGCTTAGCAATCAGTTTAAACTATATGTGCACTGACAACAGGTTTGTCTAACACACAGGCTATTCAGCTTTAAGGGTGACTACATGTAAAAAACTACATAAGAAAGGAGTTTGTATGTTAAGTGAAATTTTATGGACTAGTTAAAATGTGAAAAATATTAAAAAGACCTTACTACTACACTGCTAATGAGCATTTGAAGTATTTCTCTTAGCACCATGCCTCAGTGTGAAGTAGGCAACAGGGTTCCATGAAGTATTTTAGGTACAGATCAGAATGCTGCCACAACTGAAAAATGACATGTTTAAATGTTAACACACATATGCACATCTCAAATGCTTCAGTGTTAACTAGTAGCCTTGTAAGATAAATTGCTAGTTACCAAATACAGTAAACCTAGTATTAGCCTTGTTTTTAACTCATTGCTCAGTTGTCATATGTGATAAGGAATTTATCACAGGGGAGTGAATGAATTGCCCAAAAGAGAGAACCTGTTTGCTCCCTCCTTCCCCCATTCCATGCAGCAGCTCATTGCATTTCTATAGTGGGTGGGGAGGGGAGTAAGCCCCCTCCTTCCTTGTCTAGGACATGAAGCGCTTCATCCTTCTTCTGGCAGACCACTGCATTTCAATATTTGGTGTGTAGGAGGTGAAGCTTCCTCCCCTGCATCCAGCACAGAAACCAAGAAAGCTGGTGGTGGAAGGAAGAAGTAATGCTTCCTGCTGCACTTCTGCAAGACACATTAACAATCAAATCTCCCACACCTTTATTGTAGAAACACAGCACACTGGTAGCAAAGGGACAAAACAATCCCCAGCATGCCTCAGTTCTATACTGGATGCATGGGAAGTGAAGCACAATGCTGCATGTCCTACATGTTATCACAGTGGGCTAGCAGCAGATGGATTCTGAGCATCCAAAGGGTGGCTTTTGTGTTTTATGTACATGCTGGTGGCAAAGTGACAGGGCAATCTGTGACAATGCCACAAGCCTACTAAGCATCTGTGCATGGGAGATGTGGCCCCTTCCTGCATGTTTGGCATAGTAACCATGCAGGATAGCTGTAGAGGCATGGATCACTTCATCCCAGTACTAAGTCCACTTCACCTCTTCCTGCACACTCATCATAGAAACCAAGCATGAATGCAGAGGAGGTAGTGTGCTCACTTCTAGCTTGCAATATGTTTCACTAGCCTGCTTTTAACTCATAAGAAGGACTGGCAAAGAAGGGAACGAGTGCTCCATTCATGTTCCACTCTCCCTTGTACAAGTTTTTTTAAAGTGCAGGCTTGTAATTTTTGGTAGCTAATCCATATACGCTTTTGCCACCTTAGCCAAATACCAATTTTCAAATGCCATACATGGAAGAATCTCCACTCCCCAGCCCCACTCATGCCTAACATTTACACAGTTGATGCAACTCTTGCCTACAAGCAGAGTTCAATGCAGATATACATTATATGTACAATTTGAATGTCTACATAGGGTTATACAGAAATTAAGATGCAAGTTGTTTAACTAATCTGCATCTAAATTCCATACCAAAATAGCCAGATTTAATGTACCATA
This sequence comes from Podarcis liolepis, assembly GCF_965112155.1. NCBI lineage: Eukaryota > Metazoa > Chordata > Lepidosauria > Squamata > Lacertidae > Podarcis > Podarcis liolepis. The sequence goes on along the minus strand of NC_139555.1, from coordinate 61,435,920 downwards.
CCCAAAGAACAGGATTTTGGTGGACTATTTTTCTATCAAAAGAATGCAACTTCTTTCTTAAAATAAAGCTGTCATACACTGGGTGGGTTTTAAAAACTAATTTGAGAAATGCATGGGCTAGCATTACAACATACTTACTAAAAATACACCTTATTAATTCACACAAGCCAATATGTACATCTAAGGATATACATTACCAAAAATAATTATCTGCCCATGCAGTACTGTGGTTTCATTTATTTTTATATTTAAGTTATTCCTTAATTACTGAAACACAAATAGCCTGAACTTGTCAAGACTACACTTAGGATTTCATTACAAAATGACACAGGGCAATCTCCCTTATAAAGAAAAATGAACTGATCCAAGTGCTTCAAGTGAAAAGTGAATAAAGCATTAATCCATATGTGAATGGTTCCATTTCAGCAATACGGTGAATAAACCCCCAGAGAAGACCTCATTCCTAGCAGCACACTCCAGAGTCCAGATGAACCAGCAGGAAGAACACAGGGTGGATAATTCTGTAAAATTACCCCAGTGGAAATGTTGACAAATCCCCAATCACGAGACCTGCTCTAGGATGAAAAGAAATGCAAGAGACAATACAATTACCAGTCAACACTTGCCAACCTTCACATTCATACCAAATAATTACCATAAATATTCCTTAATCCTTTTGAATTTTAAGTCTCTGTTACCAATATGGTAAAATCCAGATAAGAAAATAACCCTGAGACATACCAGACACTGTAGAAATTCCCAACTGCTTATACAGCACAATTCAAAAATCTCTGCAGGAAACCTCAACAACATAATCATATAAATGTTAGATCTTTACTATTTTAGAATATGAGAATAATGGAATTTCCATTATATATCTTTTTATAGTGAAAATTTATGAGGTTTTCCTAAAAATCCTTGTCTTTTACTACAGATATTTAAAAGGCTTAACGCAAAACAAAAACTCACCTTAAATAAATTTTAAAACCTCCCAGATCGTTCAACTAGTAAAAGATGAAGGTTAGCCAAAACAGGTGCTGTTACATTTTTTTATTATCGTTTTATTTTTTACTTTTGGGTTATGTCCCTTCACCAATTCAAAAGTAAAATTCAACATAAAAATCTACCACTAAAAACACAAAACTCACAAGCATCCTGTACATAAAAATATCTTTCATACCATATATTTTGGATCAAATTCACAATTGTATACTACCCCTTAGAACCTCACCCTTATAAGGAACAGCCTGATGTTTTGCTTTCTTAGCAGCCTAAAACAGCGCTTCATTAGATACCCCATCTACACAAAAACATATAGAACAAACTTGCTGTTGTAGGTAACCCCAAGAGATCTGCATTCTAATCCTGTTTACCCCTACAGCGGTACCTCGGTTTACTAACTTAATCCTTTGCGGAAGTCTGATCTTAAACCGAATCCATTCTTAAACCAAAGTGTGCTTTCGCTAATGAGGCTTCCCACCGCTGGTGCCCTTCCACCGTTCAGCTTTTGTTCGTAAACCGAGGTAAAGTTTGCAAACCAGAACACTACTTCCAGTTTCGCAGAGTTCGTAAACCGAATAGTTCGTAAACAGGACTGTTCATAAACTGAGGTACCACTGTATATGTGTGTGTTCTACAGTCTGAGGCCCAGCCAACCTACCTGCATATAAACACTATTCCTGCCCCCAGCTCATTACATTGGACAGCACAGCTGTCAATCATTCCTGCTAAAGCTCTTTCCTTTCTATTTCAGACACAGGCTGTCTATTGTGGCCTTCTTATTGCAAGCTAGCCTTTTCAGATACAAGGGTAATGCAACCAAGCTTAAATTTATCCTGAAGTGCAGGTTTTGTTCCCAAGAACCAGGCTTATTTATCCACGGCAAATATGGATCTACAGTTTTTAAATTTACACCTGTCTGTTCTATTTAAATTAATTTTAAGAGGTTGTGGAGGTGTGGAGAAGAAAAACAGCTGTGCAATGCAAGCTTTCCTTTCTTCCTGCTTATTTCCAGAAATGTTTACACTTTGTTTTTATTAAACCAGCTTTCCCTCCACTACACCTGTACTTTTATCTTAGTTGCTTTTAAGTGCCAAAATAAAATAAAAATAGAGTTTGGTGCATTTGTATAGAGCCACAAACCAGAACCCTAACACACTTATTAGGCACTTCAAGCAAATGAGCCCTGCCCCCCCTTACCCCCGCACTACTCCCACCACCCCACAGCTCTTGTCAACAGGCACTGAGCACGTCACTTCCTCCAGAACCTTCCCACAGCTTCCAGGAAGGCTCAGCCGCCCCTTCCAAGTGCAAAACACCAACCCCCGTCTCTACTTTCCCAGACCAAAAACTTTTTTCTCCTCGGGAGAACTCCTCCTCCCTGCCAACCCCAACAGGGCTCCTTTTGTTTCCTGAAGAGCAATAATGCCCTCCAAATCAACTGTGCCAGCTCCAAAGCACCACCACACACGCCAGTAATTTTTGTTTTGTTTTGTTTCAAAACACCACCGCCGCCACCACTCTCTCTACACCACCTTCAGCGCAATAGGCCGCTCGCCTCACCCGCCTCGTACACAAGCAGTTTTATTTGCTACCCCCCCCCCACAACACGCTCCCTTCAAAAGCCCTCGCCCAACCACCACCACCACCCGCCCGCCCCGTCCTCGTCCAGCCATGCATTTCACGCACTCCGGAGGCGCAGGGCCCGGAGACCCCGCTTCGTATCTCGCGACGTATTTTCCTCGCCCGTCTCCCTCCGCGCCCCTTCCCCGAAGAGGAGCCGCGTTCCCCTTCCCCTCCCCGGCTGGATTATTATAAAAATAGTAACACCGACAACCCCCCCCCAAACCTCACAGGACCCCAACACAACCCCCGCTACCCCTCTCTGGTCAGCAGCCACTCCCCGTTAACCTTGTCAACACGACCCCCCCCCGACAAACCGACCCACAAACATCTCCTCGACCCCCCACCCACCCCGGAAAGTCAGCCATCTCTCTCCGCGTCCCACAGGACCTCGAATGCGCCGCCGCCGCTCTCCGCGCCTCCCACCAAAATAATCCTTCGCCCACCCCCCCCACCCCCGCGCGCCCCCATTATGATTACCCGGGGCAGTTTTAACCGCCCCCCTCCCGTCAGAAACCTGCTTTCCTCAGGCCGCGGTCGCCGCTGCCGCCACCCCCGCCCCATAGATTCATTCGACGGGGTGGGGGGGCGGTTGAGGAAGAGCCGCCTCGACCCCCGCTCCCTCTTCCTCCTCCTCGCCGCCGCCTTTTCCGTCGGCGCGGCCGCCGCCCCCGTACCTGTAGCTGCAGCATCCCCGTCTCTGCGCTGCCTCTGCCTGGCTCTTTGTTTCCTGCCGCGGGCCGGACGGGAGAACGGGCTCCCCCCGCCTCCTCCTTCTCCTCCTCCTTCTCTTCCTCCTCCGCCTCCTTCTCACACTCATTGAAAGCAAACAAGCATCATGGCGGCGGCGGCGGCAGCGACGGCAGAGGCAGCGCTTAGGCCCGGCCCACATCGCCTCGGCTCACAGGCTCCGGGCGCCGAGGCCGCCCCCTCCTCTCGCCGCCAGGACGCGCGATTGGGTGGCGGGCGCTGGGCGGGCGGTGCTCCGCTGGCCCGGCCGAGGAGCGAGCGCTGGCGGAGAGGGGCAGCCGGGGCGCCGCTGCGCCTTCCCGGGGAGCGAGAGACGGGCGCCCGGTCCGCGCGCGGCGGGAGGGAGCTCCACTGGACCCACTTACCTCGGAGGAAACGGGCACGGGGAGCCGGGCAGTTGGAGGAGGGCTAGGCCTCGACCCAGCGGCGGGGCAGAGTTAGGCGCGCCTCAGGCCGGCATCCGTCGGGGTTTCGCCCGCCCAGCTTGTGCCTGGGACCCGGCTGCAAGAAGTGCACTTTCTCGGAAGGAAGTCGCTGGGACTTGCCTCGGAGTAGGAGCGGCCTGCAAAACCCTCCATGGGAGGGAGCGTTGCTGAAGTTGGGTGGGGGGTTGCTCCGGAGGAAACGCGCGCAGTCAGGCTCGGGGTACCCGGAGGTGGGAAGGGGTCGAAGTGGAGTGAATGGCGGGAGGGTTGAAGGGCAAAAGCGAAGGGGCTCGGGATGTCTGCCACCTTCTGGGCAAGGATTAACAGCGCCGTCTTAATTTCGCAGTGTATGCATGCGAGCGATTGGGGCATTAACGACGTGCAGCCAGTATCGGTTTGATTATGACTATCCCGCCACTGCGGACCCATCTGTTGAATTCCTGCTCCAAAGGCGCGCAGGTCAGCCCTCCGTGGTGAGAAGGAGAAAAGCGGGAACCTGCTGTTTGGAATTCCAGGGTGGCAGCCAAAAGATGATGCCATCATAAATTTGTTGGACTCAACAGTGCTACCCGATTCTGTTGTTCTGGTTGTGTTGATGCGGTAAAAAGTTGACAACTTGTAATGTCACAAACCCAAAATTGAGGCCTTTAAGTCACATTGGTTAACAAATACTAACTTCTTCCCCTTGGTTCTCAGTTCTTATATTGAAAGGATGATCTTTATCTCTGAAAATTACCATTCAAAAGGGCTGTTGAGAAGGTACTTGCCCCTGTTTAAAATGTCTCACATGGCAATCCTAACCAAGCCTTAAATTTAGGAAATGCATTGCTGGGGGGGGGGCTATGAGGATGAGGCTGCTAGTTTCACCCGGGTTATTGTTCTTCTCTCCCTCCACAACTTGGAAGGTGATTTTCTGAAGCTGAGAGTCTTCTGTACTCTGTTTAATTTTTTCAGGGTGAAGCCTGATAGCTACGATCTTTGTTGGACCTCACAGTGTTAACAAATTCTTCACTGGGCTACCAGGTAGAGAAAACGAGATGCATAGATGAGGGGCTGCTAACAAAAGTGAACAAGACAGAAACAAAGAAAAAGCCTAGATGAGATACCACACTCATGGTAAATAAATGTGCAAAAAGCCCACATTCAATTGCTTTAAAAGTGGTGTAAGAAATTTATGATACAGGTGAAAATGAATTTTTACATACCCCATTTTGAGAAGTTGCTGGAACGGACTGCAGTCATCTTAGGTGATTTGATAGTTTCACTTTCTCATCTTTTCAGTAGGGATAAATTGGACCTCTGACAATTTGAGTAAACTAACTTTGAAAAAAATTTTTTTTAAGGGAAATGGCATCAAAGAACAAATGATCTTAACCGTTGAAAATATGGTACATTGGAATATTAAGTGGCTCAAGTTTGCTCTTTTAAAAAGTTTAAGAACTATTTCAAAAAGCTGCTGGGTCCACAACAATCCCATTAGCACAAGATTGTTAATTATTGGTAAGATATGCGTAGGATCTGACTAACGTGAAATACTTTGTTAATGGGCTTTGGTGTAAACTGGAGAGGGAAATTGAGGGAGTGGATTGGTTTGGGTAAGGTTGCAAAAAACAGGAATTTGGTACTGATTATTTGTTGAAGATAGATCTGAAAGAAGGAATTAATCAAGTTGAGTGGTAGGGGTATCTGGGAGTGCAAGGTTTGAAGGTCTCTGCATGGTTTGAGGAGTAGCACTAATGGGAAAAATACTACTGTATTTTTCGCTCCATAGGACACACCTTGTTTTAGATGGGGAGAACAAGGGGGAAAAATTATCCCCCTCTCTGCGCAGCGCCCCTTCAGCGAAGCGGCAGGAGAAATGAAGCCCCTTCCGTTTCTCCTCCTGCTTAGCTGAAGGGGCACCTACCCTTCAGCGAAAGGAACCCGAAGCCTCTGGAGTGCGGCGGGAGCGCTCCCGCTGCGCTTTGGAGGCTTCGCATTGCTATCGCTGAAGCCAGGGAGCCTGCATTCACTCCATAAAACGCACACACATTTCCCCTTAATTTTTGGAGGGAAAATGTGCGTCTTATGGAGCGAAAAATATGGTTAAGATACAGGGTAGGGATTTTGAAGTATAAGAACTCTTGGAGAGTGTGAGGTTATATATAGTAATCAGAGGACAAGCTCTGAACAGTTTTATTGGGATCAGATGGGGTTCCCCAATGCAGAGTGACCAACCCCAGAAACTTTAACATATTCTTCACACCATCCAGATTAGGATATTTTAAAGTTGGAATCAGTCACTTGACTGGTGAAATTTAAAAATTAACATTATAATACAGAAGAGAGAAGTTTGATGTTAATAGTCACTGCATGTTCAGTTATTCATTTAGCTGAGCTATTTTAAAGCCAAACACATGACATATTAAATCAACTATTAACAATTTAATTGTTGTAAATGTTCAGGGATTAGTCTTAAAAGACATGAACATTATTCAAAGCAGAACAGCTATAGAAGAAGAAATGGAAATATTTTGGAAAAGTAGTTCAGATTTTACTGTGGATTGGAATACCATTTGGGATGTGGATCATGCTAGCTTATAGCATGTTATTTCATAAGCTAGTTATTGGGATCTATCCCAAATGGTATTCAGTCCCTAGTAAAAAAGAGAATTTTTTAAAGTATTTCCGAGCAGCTCACTTACTTTTGTTTACATATGGGACTCAGCCATTTTAGCGAAAACTTTTTGAACTCCTTGATGCATAAAACAAATACATTATTATCAGAGCTTCCAATGACTTTATTCTTTACCTTTTCCAAGGAAATAGTTGCACATAGAGGACTCAGCATGAATCTGGAATCCCACAAATAGGTTTATTTAACATCTTACAGGTTATACATTCTATTCAGTTTGGAAAGTGGTTTTACTTCAATAAAGCATTCCCTAGCTGTACCCATGTGCATTAAGAAGCAGCACAAAGGCATATTGGGGGTGGTGTATGTTGCAGATAGTGTAATGCAAGCATGCCAAGTATACCTTTGCTCATTCATACACTTGAATTTGTTTTGCTGCATATAGCTGTCATCAATACCCTAAGAAGGCATTTTGAGCAGATGGTTAGTGACAGGATTAGCTTTCTCGTCTGGATGTTTAATGGGATCTAAGAATGTAATGTGAGGTTCTTTCATTTAGTATGTCTTACCCAGCAACTGTACTGTGTTAAGTTTGATCGTGTTGCTCAGTATTATGCATCTAGTCCCCCATCCCAATGTATCGCTCTAAATGTTAACCTGAAAAAAACGAACATTTTACCAAAAAGTTTATCTAACCTCAGAATGTCGCTCCAGTCACAACAATACTGTAGGTTTTTTAAAAAATGCAGTTCTAAGCACAATTACAAGGGAGTAATTCCTGTTGAATTCAGTAAGGTACACTTCCAGTTAAACATGCTTAGACTAGTCCTGCACTTGTAATAGAACTTGAAAACAATGTTTATTGGGATATGAAAATTCAGAGATTCTATAGTAAAAGTTGTTGTCAGCTACAGAATACAAGGAAGATAATCATTGGACCCTCCCACCAGGATTGGAGCCAAAACAAGGCCATTAAGAAACAAGAGGGAGGTGTCTGCATGAAAGATTGCTTGTCAGTAAAAAGATAACAGGAACAGGGTCATGGTGACGGCATGAAGAAATTAGTTGCCCTATTTGTGTCCCTTTCAGCTTCCAGTATGTGGTACTGTAGAACGGCTGTTCTGGCACCCAGAACAGGAGCACTTGTCTTATTCTTTCTAATGGTAAACTCTGTTGGTCAAGCATCTGTTCTTAAGCAAAACAGGGTATTATAAAAAGACAGTAGTGGTTCTACATACCTGAGGGTCTCCTTCAGTACACAGAAATATTAACAGAGAAGGTATGAGATTAACTCCCCCCAAGTTAGCCTGAGAAGGACAGCTTCCAGGATTTATGGACTGTTGAAGGCAACAGCATATAGGAAAATATTCTAAGTCAACTCAACCCATTATCTATAAATGGAGCTTCTGGGTTCTTCTATTTATTTCACAAAATGTGTACACTACCTAATTGTAACCTGCTCTAATGTGTGTGTGTTTTTTAATATGTGAATAAAACATTTAAATTATCAATAAAAAAACAGCTCTGTAAATCATTCAAAATATAAAATAAACAGTAAACTTAAAGAGACACTTCTCTCCCGAGATGAAAGTGATTCTATGGATGACTTGCAGAAATCCAGAATTTTAGCATAGCTATGATGGGCCAGAAGCATGAGCAGCCAGAAACATGCAGAGAAGATGCAAGCATGTTCATGGAGCACAAAGCTTCTTCCTGCATTTGAATGCTGGATTTAGATTTGGAGGAAGTCTAAGAAAATAATTTAAGTAGATTGACCTTTCCAAGTCTAACCCGAGGTACAGTACAGTGGTACCTTGGGTTACAGACGCTTCAGGTAACCGGAACGGGTTATTTCCAAGTTTAGGCGCTCGCGCATGTGCAAAATCACGACGTCATGCTTTACGCATGCGCAGAAGCGCCAAATCACGACCCACACATGTGCAGATGCAGCACTGCGGGTTGAACGTGCCTCCCACACAGATCACATTCGCAACCCGAGGTTCCACTGTACATTTTATCAGGAAGATATTTGGCTGAAAATCCAAATCAACCTCAGCCCCACATCTAACCTACACTGTTAACAGAATAAACTATAGGAATGTTGTAAATTTATCCCCTGAACCTACAATATGCTCTAGAGCAGGGGTGTCCAACCGGTCGACCGCGATCGACGGGTCAATCCCGAGATGACCTTGGTCGATTGCAGGATTCTTTCTGCTTGCGTTGTTTAGAATCATGTCTCTTCCCCCCTCTGTCTTTCCTGTGTTGCGTTTAATGGGTGTTCCTTTGTTGTCTGCGACGTCCCTGCTCTAGATTATTGCTTAATCGGGAGCTCTTGCTTCTTTGGATAAGCAACCCCTAGTTTAACTATTAGTTAAGCAGAACATAGTTGGTTTCAGCAGTGATTAACTGAATGAAAATGATACTAATATTCTGCAATGACTGACTAAGCCTTGCAGCCTGATTCTCAAAAGTGTTTTAGGTGGCTTTCATCACACCTAAATCAGTGATGTCCCGTGGGTGAGTGTGTTTTAAAGAACTGAGCAAGTACTGCAGGCTGCTACAATGGGGTTGGCGCAGAAATGTTGCCTTATGATTCTGGCTCAGGAGACACTTGGATGTGGTGCTGGGCAGAATCAAAGAAAGGCTAGATGTCATGGCATCATCTGAGCCACAGTTTTGTCCTGCTTACTCTATTCTGTTCTGCTATAGGTGTGTTTCTGCCTATTGGCTCGCTGATAAAGTTAATAGTCCTTTTCAGGGACTCAACCTTAAAATATCTTCCATTAACTGAACATGTATTGCTGGATTTTTATAGCTGTTTAAACTGGCAGCTTCAATGCAGCCATGCAGAACTGTAAAAACATTTCAAGCAGACTCTCTGAGACAACATGGTTTTACTAAAGACTACAGAGTAATGACTGTAAAAGTAAAAGGAGTTGAGTATCTCTTGTTCCAGAAGGAAAACCCAAAAGCCAATTCTATAAAATCAGAGTTTCCATCATAAATTCAGCAATCCTTGTTGTAGCAGGGATGGATCCTTTTTGCTGCATCCCCACTGTGGCTGGGCTAAGGTTTTCTGTAGTAGGTCTTATCGCTTAATGCATCAAGCAGCACCACTTTACAAGACCTAATTATATCAGCTGCCTATTTGGGCAGCATTGCAAATCTTTCAGCCAGCTACTGTAGTTGTGCCTTTAATGTGCAAGCATTAGCACAATGATTGGGAATGTTTTCTGGGTGGAGGCACATGCTACCATGATAGACAGCTTTTGGGGACTGCATTCCAGAGCCACACACAGTCACACATCCTTAACACATACAATACACACACACACAAACTATTAGCCATGGAAACAAAGGCATATGTTTAAGTCTTAGTAACTCCACTTGAATTTTACATTCCATTTTCCCTATAAACATTTTTTAAAAATGAAGTTCATTAAAACAACAGCACTTCTACACCCTTTATTGGCCTGACTATTCAAAAGGTAAGAAGAGCTCAGTAATCCTAGCAGAGGAATGCAGATAACATCAATGCACAGCTGAACTGCAGACCCTGCCTGACAGCTATTCAAAGCCTCAAACTTCAAAATACAATTCCCTCCCAAAAATGACATGCACGCAGATGCAAAATGCAGGGGCTCTCTTTTTTTGCACATTTGGAAGGATCAGATGTCTTGTCTCCCTTCTGAGACATTTCCCCCTCTACTTTCATCTTGCAGCAGATCCTTGCAGAGAAAGGAGCTGCAGTTGCACAATTTGCGCAGCATCAAAGCTGTTTCCCACTCAGCTGCTCACTGCAGAACAGCCGATAGGTAGGTGGGGATCCCAAGGGCCTCATGAAATGGCCAGGGGTTCCCCACCCCAGTCTTAGCAGGTGACTGCTTGCAGGTGATTTTGTTTGCTTGTTGTGGTCTGGCCAGTTGTCAATCAGTGCTGAATGCTGGCTATCTTACCAATATCATATTCTTATTCCATGGCCATAATAGGGAACTCAAATTCTTGAGGTTTATTTTAGAACAGTAAGTAACAACTCTTGGTCACTTCTGACAATTGAGAATGTACTCCAGGTGGAGAGGGGCTTAAAAGTGATAAGAAGGGGGACGGTGGTGGTTCCCTGTCCTCTGCATCTGTTGCCCACCCTATTTTACTGACTTTGGGGAGGATCCACTGTCCCCATTTTGAAGGAAAGAAAAGGACCTGCAAAGACTGTGTTGAGAGCACAGTGTTATGCATGAGCCATGAAGTTCTCTACAGGTTTCTAAATCCAGACCTTTGAAACTAAAGCACTGACACCTTGAAAGCAGACAGTCACCCAATGTACTTGAGGCTAAAACTGGAAGTGAATGTTCCCTGTGGTTCATAAGAAATTAAGAAGAGCCTGCTGCATCTTACCAAAGTCCCTTCTAGTTCAGCATCCTGCGTTCACAATGGCCAACCAGATGTCTATAGCAGGACTTGAACACAAGAACATTCACCCTACTTGTGATTCCCAGTAACTGGCATTTAGAGGTCTACTGCCTCTGATTGTCAGTAGGACACAACCATCATGTCCTACCATCACTAACATGCCATTTTATTACAGGGAAGTGCCTCGTTCCTTCTTGGATGGTAAGCTGCCAAATTCTGCCTTTGCAGAACACATTTCAGGATGTACTGTAATTAAATGGGAAGTTACTAAGGCAGTGAAAGGCCATGTATTTGTTGCACAGGAGGGGCTACAGTTAGCCTTCCAGCAGCCAGAGTTTAAAAAGGCACTCCTAGCCAATGCTGAGTTCTGTTCATTAAGTAGTAGAGCAGGTGTTGGGAACCTTTGGTCCTCCAGATGTTACTGAACTACAATTCCCATCAGGCCTAGCAAACACGGCCAATGACCAGGAATCAAGAGAGTTGTAGTTCAGCAACATCTGGAGGGCCAAAGATTCCCCAAACATGCAGTAAAGTAAAGCAGGGTCAAAAACCACTCCCAGCCTAGAGATCTACTCCTTCCAGGGGAGCAGCACAGTTAAGTCTCACTCTCCTAACTTTTGGGTCCTGATTTACCGTCAACATCTCTGTCATGTGTGATGCGGCAGCTAAAAAAGCCAATGCAATTCTGGGCTGCATCAATAGGAGTATAGCATCTAGATCAAGGGAAGTAATAATGCCACTGTATTCTGCTCTGGTCAGACCTCACCTGGAGTACTGTGTCCAGTTCTGGGCACCACAATTCAAGAAGGACACTGACAAACTGGAACGTGTCCAGAGGAGGGCAACCAAAATGGTCAAAGGCCTGGAAACGATGCCTTATGAGGAACGGTTAAGGGAGCTGGGCATGTTTAGCCTGGAGAAGAGGAGGTTAAGGGGTGATATGATAGCCATGTTCAAATATATAAAAGGATGTCACATAGAGGAGGGAGAAAGGTTGTTTTCTGCTGCTCCAGAGAAGCGGACATGGAGCAATGGATCCAAACTACAAGAAAGAAGATTCCACCTAAACATTAGGAAGAACTTCCTGACAGTAAGAGCTGTTGGACAGTGGAATTTGCTGCCAAGGAGTGTGGTGGAGTCTCCTACTTTGGAGGTCTTTAAGCAGAGGCTTGACAACCATATGTCAGGAGTGCTCTGATGGTGTTTCCTGCTTGGCAGGGGGTTGGACTCGATGGCCCTTGTGGTCTCTTCCAACTCTATGATTCTATGATTCTATGATTCTATGTCTAGATTAAGCTTCAGTTTCCTTCTTGCTAGGCTACTTAAACTGAATCACCTATTTCTGCATTGTGCTTATTATACAACACTCTGTGTCTACACTTGGATTGCAGCTTATATTGTATAAAATAAATTGCTTGCGGGTGGTAGATTCCTATCCCTCAGTAAAACCATCCCCCGCCCCCCCGGGCTTTTCCACATCTCGTGCCACACCATGTTTTTAGCCAGAATCTTTTGCTATCCTGACTACTACTACTACTACTACTACTTCTTCTTCTTCTTCTTCTTCTTCTTCTTCTTCTTCTTCTTCTTCTTCTTCTTCTTTAATCTACTTAGTGCACAAAAATGTGAGACAGGTGCTTTGAAAGACTTGGACACCAGAATACAAATAAGGTGTCCTCATTTTTATTAAATGTGGAAAGCAAGCTTCCTGATTTCAGAAGTGGATGCCATAATGTGTTTTAAAGTTCATCATGATGGCTGAAACACAGCAAACAATAAACAAACAGCATCGGATGCATGATTGTCAAGTGACTGAACACTGATTCGGAACATCTAGTACTGCCAGCACCGTTGCATTTCATACCACCACTGTGGTATGAGATTGCTTTGCAGAAAATAACCCTCAAGGTAGACAGAGTGGGTCATATAAATAGGCAGCACTTACAGTACATCAGTAGCTAAAGCGCTAGAGGTGTTGGGGCAGATCTGCTTCAGGAGCCATCCTATTCTCATTTACCTGGGGGGGAGCACCATTGCACTCAGTGGCATTTAGTGCTGACTCTACATGCTTAGAATTGTGCACCAAAGTGCTCTGAAGCTTATTCCATCAGAGGTGTCTTTTATGGTATGTTTCCAGTCAGCGCCATTTCTGATTCAAGAGGACTGCTCCTTAATTTAAACAAACTCTCACTAAGTATGCACTTGACACTTCTTTCCTGCCTCTCAAGTGCATGTTTTGTAGGCCTGTCGATCCAGCAGTTACTCAGTAACTTTCAAAATTGTATGGAACAGTTTTTAAAACAACAACAACATTTTACAAATGCATATTATTCACCATCATTTGGAAAAATATTGCTCTGAACAGATTAATTAAAAATCACAGCATTATTGCTAAATACAATACTGAAAGCGATTACATGTCAGCTCTCATCTATTGAAATCACTTTGTAGTAACAAAAGCAGAGTTGGGAAATCATTTGATGGTTGTGACATTTCTGCTCCCCTGTTTATTTCCATTTCTTGATAGAGTGTTCTCTCTCTCTTCTTGCAGGTTAGAAATCACATAACGCCACTCAAACATCAGAACCATTTCTGCATAATTGTATGGCATTTTTAGGACTGGAAAGTTCTTTGTCTGTCCCTCAGTATAATTAGCAGGGCCTGATTTCTGCTCAAAAAGATCATTTTGCCTTTCGTTGTGTGCAACTGTCTTATTAGAGTCACCTTGGCTTTCCATATTAAAGTTGTAGTGTAAAACACTGAATGTTCAGCATCCCCTCTATTTCCGAGGTTTTGAGAAAGACGAGCGAGAATCCTCATGTTAGTCCACACAGCACGGACCTTGGACCAGAAGGTGGTGTCAGCAGGCTTGGAGGAACCTCAAAGTTTGCAGAAATAATAATGAAAAGAAACTATATGGGGGGAAGCATAAAGCGAGACTCCCGAAACAGCCCAGTGAGGACTGAGTATGCCCTGGCTACAGAGTGTTGACTGCTTGGGGAACTGGGTGGGAGATGGAACGCAAGGGAGTATTATGCGAGAGGGCATGGCTGGCTGGAACCCAAAACGGAGCACTCCATCTTGCAACATTTTGTCGTAGATCCCCCGTTTAAAAAATTAGTTATTTTGTTCAGTCCGCAGGGAAATAAATCTGAGTCTGAGCTACTATACATCTTTCTTAGCTGCAACATAGCACTGGCAGGTTGCATCTCAGTCCTAACCCTGTCATTCTGTGGCACATTACATTATCTGTGTTCACAGATCTGCTTGTTCTGTTATGCGAAATGGTAAGAATAATTTGGAAATGACATGGCAGCTTAATTCAGGTAACCAAGTAAGATCTATGTTTCCTCCTGCTGACAGTAAGCAGATACACACTAATTAAAGGGTCAGTATCAGAGAAGCATCTTAAAAAGCAGAGACATCACCTTGCCGACAAAGGTCCGTAGAGTTAAAGCTATGGCTTTCCCAGTAGTGATGTATGGAAGTGAGAGCTGGACCATAAAGAAGGCTGATCACCGAAGAATTGATGCTTTTGAATTATGGTGCTTGAGGAGACTCTTGAGAGTCCCATGGACTGCAAGAAGATCAAACCTATCCATTCTGAAGGAAATCAGCCCTGAGTGCTCACTGAAAGGACAGATCGTGAAGCTGAGGCTCCAATACTTTGGCCACCTCATGAGAAGAGAAGACTCACTGGGAAAGACCCTGATGTTGGGAAAGATGGAGGGCACAAGGAGAAGGGGGCGGCAGAGGACGAGATGGTTGGACAGTGTTCTTGAAGCTACCAGCATGAGTTTGACCAAACTGGGAGGCAGTGGAAAACAGGAGTGCCTGGCGTGCTCTGGTCCATGGGGTCACGAAGAGTCGGACATGACTAAACGACTAAACAACAACAAAAACCAGAGAAGCCTCTTTAAAATGAAGCTGGGGGGGGGCAGGAATCTTTGCTGACTGAACTAAATGAAACTTACCATACTTTTGAGTATGCATATTTAAGATCCTGCAAGTATTGCAGGAGTGTTGTGAGGCACATAGTGTTATATTTAGTGTCATGTGGAAATCCCATTTTAGTTCCACTTCCAGCTAATTTCAGAAGAACTTTGGCCCTAGTGGGGGGGGGGAATCCCCAAAACATTCTTTAGCTAGCGTACCACAGTATGAAATTATATGTAGTTTTCAAATAAGTAATTACATTCTATCTGATTTGGTTTTGGCCTCATAACAAATTATTTACTCTGAAATCTTTAGCAATGCACAGCGAATCCACATGTCTGAATCTTCGCTATACCCAGCAGATTAGTCTGGGATGGTTGCATCAGGCCCATGAAGGTGTTATGATATAGAAGCAATGCGGCCGCGAGCTGGTAGCTTGAAAGCAAAACATAATGGGAATGTTGGGACTGTTCCGTGGGAAACAGAGGGACAGTCTATTCACAGTGCGAAGCATCGGAATTAGCTCAGAGTGTAATATGAGCTGTACAGGAAGTACAGTACAGGAGGAGTTTCTCTCTCGGCTGCTGGAGTTTGGAGAGAGCAGACGTGTTTTCTGTAACGCTGCAAAGACAGAAATAAAGACATGTAAATACGTTTCTGTCTATCTCTTTTCCCTGCCCCCGGGGGGCAGGAAAGAGTGGTGTGTTCTTCTCACGCTGAGGAGGATCGCCGATCGTGACCTTGCCTGAATCCTGCCGGAGAATGCAGACAGGGAGGTCAACCGGAGATCAAGCCGGGTGCCTGGAGAGTGGTCAGTTTCTCCTGATAATGGCTTGAATACCAACAGAAGGGGGAGCATCCAGGTTCCCTTGCCCCAGGCCTCAGAGGGCTAAGGTGGCTGAGGGCCCCACTAGGACTTGCGCTGCCTTGCCAAGAACAAGACTCTGGTCCTGGGCCTCAGATAAGCTCTGCAGGGGCCTGGGTTGCAAGGACAGTTCTTCTATACTAGGGACGTCCAACTCCCAAGAGACTGCAATCTACTCACAGAATAAAAAACTGGCAGTGTTTCAGGTCAAAGCAAAGTTGTTGAGCTTTTTTCAGGGAGGACAATCCTTTTTTTTGGAGGGTTTGGGTCAAACTTGTTGAGCATTTTTAAGAGAGGGGAGTCCCATTTGGGGGGGGGGGTTCCAGACAAACATGTTGCGCTTTTTTTAGGGAGGGGAAAGGGGGAAAGTTCCTCACCAAAAGATCGCCAAGGAAACAATCTACCTCACAGCGAAAACTCCGTCTTATGCCACCGAAAAGGAAGAGGAGCCTGTGGTCAACCAAGGTCTGCCAGAACCTCCCGGGATCGACCTGCCAGACATCCCTGTTCTATACAAATACTGCCTGCGTTTCCTTGCTGCTGTATGGAAAAGCACATGAATCTGACCTTTGAATAGTTTATAAGTAAACCAAATGTGTGGTCTTTTTCTATGTGAAGAGAAGTAGGGAATTTTGCAAGCAACTTAGTAAGGGGTATTTTAAACGTCTATATTTCCACGCTTTTATCATCTGCATATTTTGTGGTTTTATATCTGTTGGGGTTCTCTCATCGAAGAGTACTTGCCCCAAACCTGGGTTAACACTGAAAGCTGATCAGATTCCTTTAAAATCTGCTTTAATTATCTTTCACATCATGCTAAAGTTCTCTGAACCCAAACCCAGATGTGACTATCTCATGTCAAAATTGGTGTGGCCAAAATTTCAGAGTAGGCATGGCCCAAGTGTAAAAGTGGATATGGCCAATTTGTGTTGGGTAGGGGTTGAGTATGTAGCTTACTGTGTTTTTAAAGGGCTCTGTAAGTGTTCCCACATACTAAGATAGAAGATGCACTGGATTTTTAAAAGGATGCAGTTCTGGGAATAAAGACCCCCAAATTTACGATTTGAGTGCTGTGATTTCCCTGCAATACGTGCTAGCTTGAGGAAATATAATTGGGATTGCATGTAACACTCTGCAATTAATAATGCACTGGGAAACAGCATTTGGAAAGTCCCGCTCTCTTGACAGTTAAGTGCTAAAGCCACCCATGAGCTAAAAGCATATTTAAAATAGTTTTTGAAAATTCTTGCTAATATTGGCTTAGATGTATTATTTGATGTGTCATAGGGTGTGTTGGATGTTTTGCTCAGTGTTACTCACATAATGTTAGCTGAATCCAAAGTGATTGTGAAATGTTTTGGCTTCCTCGTTTCACGTCATAGGAGAAAGATTATGATCAGCGTGCGTGTTAAAGATGGTTGAGCGGAAGGTCTGGTCTGGGACGTGGTTAGAAAATATGGATCTGCATGTGACAGTCAATGCTAACAAGCCAATTCCAAAAATGGTTACTCTGAAGTAAGTGCTGCTGAGCTCAGTGCGACTCCTTTGTGTGGCTAGAACATGAAGCCATTGTGCCTGCTGTGTTAAGGTTTGCTTAGCAGCCAGGTCTAGCTGAGGGGTGGGGAACATTTGTCTTCCCAGATGTTGTCAGTCTTCAGCTCTCTTCATCCCTGACCACCGGACATGCTGACTGCAACTAAAGGGATCTGGAGTCCCAAAACATTTGCCGCAACAAAGGTTGCCCATCCCTGTGCTAGCTGATAGGCTGAAACCAGAAGCGTGGCAACTCTATTTCCAAGGATCCCTAAGAGTTGCAGGTAGGATTCACCTGCACAAGGACTTCCACTTGTGCAATGGGACTTGGCCTCCTCTCCTCCCCTCCCCCCCCCCGCAAACCGCCTGAAATGGACTGAGTGGGGTGTATCAGGAGAAACTGTAGAGCAGTGCACCGAAGGAGGAGTGGGGAGGGGATCATTCCAAACTGAAATGCTTGCATGGACAAAAGGTTCATCATAGTGTGGCGCTGAATTCTACCCTGCGTCTCTGAAGACGGTTTGTGTGGGTTCCTCCTTGTCTCTAATTAGCACAAAAAGCAATTCATTTTATTTCTTATGTTGTATTTTATTGAATTACAATATAAGAAATAAAAGAAGCAACGTAATACAATTAAAGTCAGTATGACTATTTAATGCCATGGGTGCGCCATCTCCAACTACAAATCCACAGATGCCACAGACCACCTGAATGAAGCTTGCAGACCACAGTTTGAGGACCCCCTCAAGTATTAAAGTATTGTTAAGTGTCCCTTAGTTAATTTGTCTTCAACTGGTTGGTTTGGATCAGCAATTGGGTTGCAACCTGACCCTAGAGAGTGTGGGAGCAGCACTACCACCATACAGACATATGGTAATAAAAACTGAGAAGGTGGGTCCTGGGTCTAAAAAGGTTGAAGACTACTGTCCTAGGCTTTAGAGAGCTATTGTCAGTTTGATACCCAAAACAAATGAATGTAATTAATTAAATACTGCCATTCACAAAGCAAAGACACTGGTTTCCTTGAACAAATTACTATGTCTTCTTAGGGCTGATTGCCTTCCCTCAAAACAGGGCTGCAAGCCTGTATGGATCACTGAAGAGAAGGGGGTCTGTGGGCCATTTTTATTTTTTACGGAAAAAGCTTCACCACAAAGTATTTAGATGCAATGGCAACGGTTCACCACTAGAGGCTACTATCTTCCTTTTAACAATACAAAGTGCCTCAGGTTTTTTGGGCATTGTGGTTTGCTGGTATTTGTTGGGATACAGAGAAACCTTAATATATTTTCTCACAAAGAAGGGAGCTTTGAATCTAAGCCTTCAAACTGTGTGTGTATGTGGCTGAGGCAAAGTCACTTTTTGCCTACCTGGTATCACTGCAGGGGGGCGGACTTCCAATTCCCCCCTCCAAGTAATAACAAATTATCAGGGTATGAATTGTTTTCTTTCCCATTCTTTTCCTATAGTACATATGTTTTGGTGTCCTTACTAGGTATCCTTCAATAGAAAGCTGATTTAGCAACGTCAGTGGAAAAATCAACTAAATCATTTCTGTCTGCCTCATTGCTGGGGGAAGCCCACCAAGAGCAATGATACCTTAGCTCAGTGATCTCTTCCAAAGATTACTCACATACATTGTTGAGAACTTGTCTTTTGAACTTGGAACATGTCCCCGTTTTTATCTTCTTCCGCTTGCAATGGTGTGCGAATGTGTAGAATTATGTGACACAAAGTGGGTGGAAGGCTGTGCTAAGGCATTAGAAGTTTTATAGGACTTAAGTGCAAGTGTTCATTCTGCAAGGCCTTTTGTTTTGTGAGAGGTGCGCAAACAAATGAGTTTCAGTTTATCCAGCTGGTGATGTCTTAAAATACCTTTTAGTTGGTTTCAAGCAGATTAGAATCAGGACTTCTAAGGGATAGTCTGCAGCTCTATGAGAAAGCACGGGAAGTCTCCGATTCAAAGATCTCCACGTAGGACTGGGAAATACTGGCAGAGCTACTACTAATCATTGTAGACCACAGGGGAGCAGACTTCAAGCTCTCAGGGTCTACCTTCTTTTTTTACCAGAACCCAGTAATCCACCAAATAGAGCCAGCTACAAAAGACATACAGTTGTACCTTGGATCCCGAATGCCTTGGTACTTGGACGTTTTGGCTCCCGAATGCCGCAAACCCAGAAGTGAGTGTTCCGGTTTGCAAATGTTTTTTGGAAGTCAAACGTCCGACGGGGCTTCCGCTGCTTCTGGTTGGCTGCAGGAGCTTTCTACAGCCACTCAGAGGCTGCGCTTTGGTTTCTGAATGTTTTGGAAGTCAAATGGACTTCTGAAACGGATTCCGTTTGACTTCCAAGGTACGACTGTAGACTTATAATTAAAGACTTCTGAGCTCAGACATTTGTTCTGGCTACCAGAACTGAATTTAGTTCATAGTCTTGGTTACTACATACTTGCTTTGATTCAGCAGTATTTGCAAGGGATTGTTAGTTTTTGCCCCGTCCTTCAATCTGAATATTTATGGGGCAGTTCACAATATTCCAAGAAAGCACTTCATAAAATTTACCTCAGTCCAGCCCTAAGATAAAAACATAAAGCCAGTTTACAGCAACCCAGCAAGAAGAAACACTTCCCCCTACATCAGCCTCAACATAGTTTCAATGTAACATGGGGGGGGGGGAATACTGTATTTTTCGCTCTATAAGACACACCAGACCAAAAGACGCACCTAGTTTTTGGAGGAGGAAAACAAGAAAAAAAATATTCTGAATCTCAGAAGCCAGAACAGCAAGAAGGAAAGCAGCGATCCCTCTTGCTGTTCTGGCTTCTGGGAAAGCTGCGCAGCCTGCATTCACTCCATAAGATGCACACACATTTCCCCTTACTTTTTAGGAGGGAAAAAGTGAGTCTTATAGAGCAAAAAATACGGTAATTTAGAGGATGATCACATTTCCAAGGAGTAGGGAATTCTGCATCTGGGATGCCATAGCAGAGAAGGTATTGCCCCATTTGGGTGCATAGCAAACTGCAGATACTGATGGAACCACGAGCAAGGCTTCAAGGTGCAGGTTGGCAGATAATGGAAAAAGGAGCTCATTCAAATACTTGGGTTCCAAGCTCTGTAGACAATTGTCAGCTGCTTAAAATGGGCCTAGTAGTAAACAGGCACCCAGTTCACCTCCTTGGGATGGGTACAATGTGGTACCATTTTGCAGAGCTAGTCAATAGCTTGGTAGCTGCATCATGCACTAGCTGCAACTTTTGGACCATCTTCAAGGACTGCTCCACATAGAACACATTGCAGTAGTCTAAACCTGAGGTTACTAGAGGCTGTATCACTGCAGCTAGGCTATGCCGACCCAGAAGAGTCTGTGACTGGCCAACCAGCTGGAACTGGATGTAAGGACTCCTTGCTACAGAGACTACCTAGGCCTCATACAACACGGATGGGCCAGTAGAACCCCAAGACTATGACATTTCTCCAGGAGGGCAGACATGGCTTAAGTGTTAGTGGTAAGCTAAAATCCATTGTGGAGTTATTCCACTGTATAGAGAACATTAGTTTCAGCTTAAAGCCAGTCCAGTCTTATATTGATGATGAAGGTCATGGGTCAAAAGTGGGTGGCTTTTGTGACTCGCTGATGTAACCTTGGAAAGATTTAAGCAGCCATTTGCGTAATGCAGAACGATATCTTCCTGAAGAAGGCTGTTTGAGTTCCACATTTCCATAGCAACCTAGGACATAATAAAACAAGCAGATGTTAGGGAGGGTTTCAAAGTTAAAAGTTCCAAAATAATAATAATAATTGCATCAATCAGACAGGCTAATAGTAATGGCAAGACAAATACATATTTGGAGAGGCTTAAGATGCTTAAAGGATATGAGAATTTGAGCATTTCTGGGAGCTAGTCATTTAGTTTGGCATACTTTTTTCCTTCTACTTATTTTAATTTCACCTTGTTCTCTCTTTTTCATTTTTCCATATCCTTTTTACTCTCAGATCCATTGTGCAATCCATAAACTAGCTAAACTGGAATAGCTGGATCTAAAGCTAGCTATGAGGGCTGTATTATCTACTCTCATGGTCAGAGGCAGTACGCCTCTGAATGCCAGTCGCTGGGAATCATAAGTCAGGAAAGTGCTGTTGAACTCAGTTCCTGTTTATGGGCTTCCCATAGGCATCTGGTTGGCTGCTGTGAGAACAGAATGCTGGACCACACAGAACTATGGCCTGATCAAACAGAATTCTGCCTAAGTTCTTAAACAGTTTGACTGCATTCCCCTTGGTCCAGCAGTTTTCTGTGATTGTGTACACATGGAGGTGCCAACCAACATACCAATGGTGGAGGAAGGTCCCCACCCACAAAGGACAGCCCAATGAATAGGATTAATGAGTAGTCAAGAAGGCTATTTCCATACTCCAACTGACAGAGGGAGGAGCCGCTAGCACCTAACATAGTGGGAAGGAGCCAAATCGCGCCACTGTGGACCATTGTGCCGTACCGCCCTTCATCCAAAAATCACAGGGCGGATTACAAGTTTTATAAAATTATATGTTGATTAAATTTATTGCTGGCACTAAAAAGGTCCTTGAGCAATTTACAACCAAAGTAAAAAAGATGCAATAATAAACACCGTTAACACAGATTTAACAATATAATATGTCGCGCTGGAGCACAAGAAAACAAAAACGACTTTGGTGCTGAAACAATGTCAAGGCTGGTGTCAGGCAAGCCTCTGTGGAGAAAGCATTCCTGTTGCTGCCACCCTCTGGAATTCTCTTGAAGGTGACAGATAGAGAAGAGCCGCAGGTGATCTCAGGGCAAGTTCGTGTGGGAAAGGCCTGTACAGTACAGTAGTCTTGTTAATGGACTGCATGGAGGACTCCATCTCAACCTGCCTTGTCCATCCTTACGCCTCCTTGGTGCTCCTCTGCTTTTCTCACCTGTGGCCCAGTGCTAGGCAGGGACTTGTCAAGCTGATTCCTGTCCCTTCTATCCCCTCACATCTGAGGCTGTTTTCCAGTGTGGTTCTGTTGCAGTCAAAACAGCAGAGAGTCTTGTAGAACCCTAAGGGTGAACATATTTATTACAAAATATAAAGTTATGCGGACAATACTCCACTATTTGTTTATGTCTGCCATGAAGACACCAGAAGAGCCCTGCTGGATCGGGCCAAAGACCCATCTTGTCTGTCACCCTGTTCTCACGCTGGCCAATCAGATGCCTCTGAGAAGCCCACGAGGATGACCTCTCCCATCCTTGTTCCCACTGACAGATATTGTCTCTGATCCCGGACCTGAAGGCAGTGAATATTTAATAACCAGCATGATTAGTAGCCACAGAAAGCCCCACCCTCTAGGAATTTGTTTAATCCCATATTAAACCCATCTAGGTTGTGGTCCTAACTTACCTGCTTTCCTTCCCCAGCCATTACTGAGTGCATGGATCGAATGTTGCTATTGATACCAAACACAGATCTCCAATTCCCATATTATCCAGGTGGGTGGCGGGGTGGGGGGAAGGCACAGGGCAACACCATAACTCATACAATTGCAGCCTGGAATGGCACAGTCCCAGAAAAGCTTTTAAACAGAACAAACATTTTTTTTTTTAAGGAATAGAGAGGACTGACGTTAATCATAAATGGGCATGAAATTAATAACCCAATGTGAAAATTGCATGCTCCTCGACGAGTTCAGAGCTCAACCTACTGAATGCAGGGTGATACAGTAACACTAAATAATCAAAGACTTTGTCCCCACTTTGTTTGCCTGCAAAGGTATTCCTTCCACTTTCAAAGGAAGGCTTTTTACACCTAGCCCTCTGAAAAAGTTAAGGCATTGAATGACGCCATGATAATTCTGTAGACATTTAGAACCCATATGGGGCATATAGACTGAAGACTTGTTGGCATGTGGACTCTGAATATCAGGGGTCGCCTTGCCCAGGAAATATACCATACCCATATCTGATGGCCAAAGTCTTTATTTGCCCAATACTGATACTCCTAGGCCAAGGTAGATGCTTGCCAGTGTGTATCTGGTTTCAGTTAAGCAAATAGCTTGCCTGGTGTAGAGATGGGGGGAGCACTAAGCTTAGTTGGGACCATAGCATGGGAGGAATGGCTTTTTAACCCTTTGCTGTCCTCATGGTCCCAGTTGGAATCCTGCCCCCCAACATGCCATGCCTCTCATTCACAAAGGGAGAGAAGTTCCCATTCATGCCATGTTTTTTTCTAGACCAGTGTGTACTCCTTTTCCAGCTAATAAGATTACCCTCCTGTTACAGCAACACATATAAATTATGAACACACACACACTTAAATCCCCCCCCCCCCGCTTCTTTCACCCAAGCCATCTGTTACGGGAGGTGGGAAGAGAGAGGGAACGAAAAAAATGGAAATAATACTGAATAGACTCTTTCAGAAGTCTTGAAATCCAGAAAAATGCTTCTGGCAGAGAGGTGCCGAAGAGATGCAAGAGAAATTTACGAGGCTGATGATGATTCTTTTTGAACACAAACTAGACATGTCCTCGTACAAACACAAACTAATAGAGAGTTTGTCTCATTTTCTCAGGCACATAATGATTTATTTACAGGCTGCCAACTACTTAACATTGGCGTGCCCTGACACCCAGTTGATTTTTCTTATCATGTCATGAATGTATTAAAATGTTTTTCCAGCCTCAGTGGAAGGGATGGCTTGGAGGCGCTTAACCAAGATCCACTTTCCTTGACTGACCAAACACAGACAAACCACTTGGTGTTATAAAAATATTTGTGTCCTTTACTGCAGTCTATATGAAACCCTGTTAAAATTTACAGGGGAAGGGGAATAACTTCGCATCTGTAGATGAGTTGACACCCAAGTCCTAAAGGTTAGTATCAGCTAGAATATTTGTGTGTGAGAGTGAGAGGGTAGCGTCACATCTCTGCAAGGTCAGCAGCTCTGTTTTATGTTTTAGGTGTGCCATATACAATTATACTAGTTGCTGTTGCATAATTTAGTATTACTGATGGGTTGTAGTAACCTGATATGAGTTGTCTCATGAGTTCTGCCATTTAACTTGTCAAACTTGCATAAAAGAGAAAGGAAAAAGGCTCAAAACAAAATCTTAAGAGCATCCCATAGCCTGCTGGATCAGGCCAATGACCCATCTAGTCTAGCATCCTTTTATCACAGTGGCCAACCAGATGCCTGTGGGAAACCCACAAGTGAGACCTGAGCACAGCACCTTCTCCTTTCCTGTGGTTCCCAGGAACTAGTATTCAGAAGCATTTCTGCCTCCAACTGGGGTGGCAGAGCATAGCTTCATGTCTACTAGTCAGGAGAAGAGACAGGAAGATTAAAGCAACAAGGAGAGAAATTAGGAGAAAAGGAGGAGCAAAAAACTGCTCCAGCTAAGGAAAAGACACTAAGGCAAACAAGAGGGAAGGGAGCATTGAAATGAAGCAGCTGATCGGCAAGCGATCGGGGAGGGAGATAAGGGACGCTAGAGATAAAGGAGGCTGCCTGGGAGGGGGGGAGGTAAAAGCCCATGGAGCCTCAGGATTTTTGCATTGGGTCACCCCAAATTCTCCATCACATCACATAGCATGTCCATGGCTACAGCCTGCACCCAAAAAACCATGCATCCACTCTTTCGTGGGGCTATCTGCTCTGTTTATTTTATGAGATTCCCCATAAACTGACATTGTTTTCAAGGCTTTAATCCTATGCATCCTTGGATTAAATGCTGCTCACCAGACAGAAATTGGTCTGTGCTTTGTATCCAGGGAAACATTTGACTCACACACTCAAAAGTTCAGGAGTGGAAGGAAGCAGAAGGGGCAGGGCAACCACGTTCCCCCTCTTGCCCTGCCAGCCCTCTTCTGTGTCACTTGGTTTGTGCTTATGCCAACTTTTCTCAAAAGGTTGGGTGGGCCCTTGTGCATCATTGAAAAAGAGGAACTGCATTGCTCAAAGCAGGACAAAGGGGAGGTCATATCTGCATGCAACAAGTCAATATGGGGAGATGCACATTTATAAATAATTACTATAATTTAAATAGAAATACAGTACATTGCGCCACCTTGGGGAAGACAGGCCAGGTGAGCTGTGTACCTGCTTAGTCTGCTGCTGATGGGCTCAAAGCCCTGTTTTCCCCCTTTTATTTGTTCTTTATCAGACATGCAGCCCCCCTAACAGACAACTGCCCTCTGAGAAGTGAGTCACATGGTCACTCTATGAGAGCCTAAGGAAGGGGAGAGAAATGGGTGGCAAAATGGGGAACAAAATGGTCCGGGTAGTACCCCTCTCTTCCCCCACCCCGTCCCCATTTCTGCTTTCATCTAGTTCACTCAAGGCTTGTGTTATTGTTGTTTTCCTTTGGAGACAATGGATAGAGAGAGATAAACCCTGGATAAGTGGGTGAGGCGGCCCAAATGCCACACTTGGAATTGTATTGCTTAGTATTAAGGGGATTATATTACAACAGTTCTGGTAGTGTTTCTAGTCCTATTACAGAAGGGCCCTTTTTGTAGTGGCACCCTAGTTATGAAACAGGGTTCCTAGAAAGGTTCCTCTGGCATGATCTTTATGGCCTGTTCACTGATCATTCTATTCACCCAGGTCTTTTATACTCTAGGCATTCATTTTTAGCTGTGTTTCAGTTTTGTAGTTTTTTACAGCTATTTTTTTTTGTACTGTATGTTAATTGTGTGTGTGTTTGCTTGCTTGCTTTGTGAGCCACCCAAAAAACTCTCGTTAGTGGCTGTATCAATGCAGAAAATAAATGTATAAAACAACCTATTCCAACCTTCTCTAATTGTCTTGAATTTGCATTGAAAATGGAATATAATATTATAACTCTCTTGGTTTAAAAAATTGTAAAATATATTTTTGCTTTTTTAAAAAATGGAACTTAGTGAGACTTACTTCTGAGTAACCATTCATAGCGTTGGCCTATGAGTGTGTTCATTATTAATACATTGGTTTTAATATAATGTATCTCCATAGTAGCCTGGCCTTTGACACTATTAGATTGTTTTTGACTGATTTCCATATTCTGTGTTGTAATTCACCCTGGGACTTTATGGTGTTTGAAAAAGGAAAATAAGAACAACTATTATTACAGTATATCCCTACCATGCCACTTGAAACAATTGCCGCTGCAGAGCTGGAATTCTGTGCTAAGGTTTCTTATGTTATTGATTAAGGTTTATGAAAAATCAAATTATCTTGTCTAAACAACAGTTCTAAGTCAAAAGGCAAATAGAGAGCTAAAGGCAAATATTTTGTAGCACCCTGCTTGTGGTTAACGCTTAGCTAGAATGAAATATTCAACGCAGCAATAGAGAAATTAAAATAATAATTTATTTGTCAGACAAATAAATGATAGGCACAGTGGTATATGGTTACCAAAGCTCTGCCCCCCCAGCCCTGATGGCCAGCACTTATATTTCCTCAGCCCAGCCCCCTTGCTCCTCCTTTGGCTGCCTCTGTCCAATCAGCCTGGTTGAAATTCCTATTGGCTGTTTGCTAGAACCAATCATAAAAGATACACCCACTTCCTATTACCTTTTATGGGAGACAAAGAGCTATATTTCCTTCTATCCATAAATGGCAGACCATATATCTTACATTTGCCTCGGCAAGGCACCTTAATTACCAGATCACCTTTTGCCCTGTTGCCCCTGCACTCCAAAACAAATGGCTAAAACAGATGGCTCATGGTTTTAAATTCTATCTAAACAGAGATATTGGGTTCACATTCTCACACACCATCAATGAAATAAGAATCTAACATAAGAATCTAACATTTCTTACTTTCTAAATCCTTTGCATAATTACATTAAGCCAATAAATTTTATACATAACATAGATAGCTTTTTAGAAGAAAAGGAACTCAGTAAAAACAGCTTCAAAAGCAGCCTCTTCAATTTACACCCTCCTTTCCCAGCCAGCTGCTTTTCCCATTAGCTCTTGCCCTTTAACCTTAGGAAAATATGGCTCGAGTCTGATGGGAGGCACATGGTATTATTTTCTGTTAAACAATAAATCTTACTATTTACCAACTCTTAATTAGTGTTTTTGCAGCTTGATTGTATTCTGTAATTTGTAGGGTCAATGTAACATTTGCTCCCAGCCTGTATTTCCCTTTTACAACTTTGAGAAACTTGTCTCCTGGTACTGCTATAAATCGGGGGGGGGCTTTTCAGGAGGGCAGGAAGATAAACAACTGTCAAAGTACTTAGCCAGCTGCTTTATGCCTGGCATGAAACATACAAACATTTGCAAATATATCTTTAAGCTCATTTTAAAATACAGGCCTTGATCAGATGCCTCAATTTCACTATTTGAGGATTCCATATTGTTCTATTTTAAAAGAATGCAAAGGGACATTTTGTGCTCAGTTGGGAAAGGAATTGTGAGCAAAGAGGCCGAGAGACATTCGATGCCAAAGAGGGGCTGAATTTTACATTTTGATTTGAATTAAATATACTGTACAGTTCTTGGGCTGCAGGTCTCTAGTTTGTTCTTTGGGGCACATCAGCCTCATGTACTAGGTTTTCCCTGTCTCAATTTCGCCCTGGAACAGGGAGAATCCCAGTTGGAGTGGGGGTGACCTCAAGTGGAACAAACCTCAGAACATGGGCAGCACTTCAGATGTTGTAGACTACAATCCCCATCA
The DNA here is from genome assembly GCF_965112155.1 of Podarcis liolepis. Taxonomy (NCBI): domain Eukaryota; kingdom Metazoa; phylum Chordata; class Lepidosauria; order Squamata; family Lacertidae; genus Podarcis; species Podarcis liolepis. Next base: position 61,408,089 of record NC_139555.1, on the reverse strand, counting down.
ATCTCAGCCAGCAGGGCTACTGGTCAGAGGTGGTGGGAGTTGTAGCCCATGACACCTGGAAGGCATCACATAATAATAATAAATAATAATAATAATAATAATAATAATAATAATAATAATAATAATAATTTATTTATACCCCGCCCATCTGGCTGGGTTTCCCCAGCCACTCTGGGCAGCTTCCAATAAAACACTAATAACCTATTAAACATCAAAAGCTTCCCTAAACAGGGCTGCCTTCAGATGTCTTCTAAAAGTTTGGTAGTTATTTTTCTCTTTGACATCTGGTGGGAGGGCATTCCACAGGGCAGGTGCCACTACTGAGAAAGCCCTCTGCCTGGTTCCCTGTAACTTGGCTTCTCGCAGCGAGGGAACCTCCAGAAGGGCCTCGGCGCTGGACCTCACTGTCCGGACAGAACGATGGAGGTGGAGACGCTCCTTCAGGTAACCCCTGCCTTAGATGAAGAAGAAACTTCCCAGCCACAAAAGTAGTGGCATTCCTGGAGAAGGAAAGCATAATACTGCTAGTGCTACAGCTCCAAAATATTCATTCAGCCAGGAGCTGAAGCAACAGCCCACTTGTGAGTAAGCGTGCAGTTGTGGCTATGAATGGGAGAATGGGAAACAGTGTGGCTTGACCTATAAGAAGCAGAAGAGGCCATGGGATTTCTGGGATTTCTCTTGGCCACAGGCAGCCTGGTGTTGGAGAGCAGAAGGAGAATGTGTGAGAAGCAACCACCTTCTTCTGCTGAGGGCTGCAGGTTGGGGAAATCACCAAGGAGGGACCTATCTCGGTATTTCAGTGGTATGAGTTTTGTGAAATGAGTATAAAGAGGAACTCTAAAAGAACATGTAGAGATGACAGGATTCCAAACAGAGTTAATATGGGATGTAGTTAATTGTGGAAGGAAAATTGGATTCTGAGTATATAGCGACAGTGGAAACGCAATTTTGATTTCAAAATGTATTCTAAGATCCATTGCCAAGCATGTGTCCTTAGTCACATTACGAGAAGCAATGGGTGTTTCTTCTTTCAAAAAGGAACAAATTCCCTCATTATAAATTGCTGGCTGTCAGAAAGACGCATCTGGCTCATATTACCGAGTTTGCGTTCACTGTTGACTTCCCAGAGGTACCTCTTGCAGTATGAACCATTCACTGCCTGGTCTAAATAACACAAAGCATCAAGGGCCAGGACCCACATTGGCCCAACAGATGCCATTTTTATAAGCTATAGAATTTTGAGGGTTATGATGGCAGAACCTTATTTTTGCTGCTCACCTTAAATATAGGAGCACTCTTGTTCTATATTGCAAATTTGTGCCCCCCTTCCTTTAAGGTTCTCAACTTCTCCCTTCACCCCATTTTCCCTCTTAAAATCCTTGTGAGGGAGCTTAAGCCAACAGATATTGATTGGCCCAAGGCCACCCAGTGAACACTGTGGCTGAGTGAGGCTTTGAACCTAAACCTGTCCTCTCTTGGTCCGACATCTTACTCACGATGCCACACTACATGTAAATCACTTTGAGAAACACCGGCTTTCCGAAATAAACTGTAAAATAAATAGGGAGCACAATCCACAGCTAGTGCATTGTTCATTGAGAGCGATCCATGGCAATTGTAAGGTAGGTGGCTAAAAGATTGTGGGATTTCCAGGGCAGTTAGTGATTTTTGAGAAATCTTTGCTGGCTTTTATCTCCAGAGCCTCACAAACAAGAACATAACATTAGAAAGTAAGAAAAGCCCACTGGATCAGGCCAATGGCCCATCTAGGCCAGCATCCTGGCCAAAGAGATGCCTGTGATTAACTCACAAGCAGGATCCGAGCACAAGAGCATGCTCCCTTCCTGAGGTTTCCAGCAACCGGTATTCAGATATATAAATGCCTCCAAATGTGGAGGCAGAGCCTAACCACCATAGCTAGTAGCCATTGAGAGCCTTATCCCCTGCGAATTTGTCCTCTTTCATAGCCATGCAAGTTGCATCACTGCCTCCTGTGGAAGTGAGTTCCATAGTTTAACTAGGCACTGTGTAAAGAAGTACAGTAGTACTTTCTTTTATCCATCCTGAATCTTCCAACGTTCAGCTCCAGTGGATATTCCTGTGTTATAAGAGAGGGAGAAAAACTTTTCTCAGTCAAATTCCTCCACATCATGCATAGTTTTATAAACTTATATCATGCCACCTCTTCCTCACATTTTCCCAAGTGCTGCAACCTTTCCTCATAGGCGAGCTCTTCCATCCCCTTGATCATTTAGATTGCCCTTTTCTGAATCTGTTCCAACTCTACAATATCCTCTGCAATAGCCAAGATGCTGAATTTTTGTAGAGCTATACAACCCTGAAACAAGGTCCTCCTCATAGCACAAAATAACCTACACAGGCATCTCCTGACAGATAACATTCAGAGGAACAGAATCAGAAAAAATTGTCTACTGAAAAAACCCTTGCCTAAATATTTTTCCATGGCAGTTTTCCTGATATTTCAGCTGCTTGCGAGAGGAGTGCTGCTGCTTAAAACACATCGTAGTTGCATGGGGTCTCTATCCTCATGCTGACCATTCATGAAAAGGGGTGGGGTGGCCTTGGCAGAGTGGGGGGGGGGGAGAGATTTCAAAAAATAAAAAATGAGATCCTCACAGTTCAGTAATTATTTATATGTCCTTAACGTTGTTAGCTGTACCAGACACCAGAGTAGCAGGCCAAACAGATGAGTATGATTTCTCCTCCCCTCAAACTGGATTGGTTAAAAAACCATTTCATTCACAGATGGAATTTATCTGCGGAGACCGAGATGGCGACTTTGCCTGCGTAAATTGTGTGCTCTTTTGGGACTTAAGTCTGCAGGCCACTGGAGTTCATTCGAATCTGCGGTGTTTAAGCCTAGTGGGCCATAGATCAAACTCTAAATGGAGGAGTTTCTGTCATGACGTGAAGTAAGTTTCAGTGTCCTTGGCACAGACCCTCCTGCCTTGTATGTTTCTTGGCTTAGTTTAAGCAGACAAGTGTGTATGAAACATGAGTAAGAGCTACTGACAGCTCTCGCTGGAGAATTATCCTTCCTTGCCTTCACCCCACCCAATGTCTCCTTTCAGCACATCCATGTAACTCAGTTCCTTTTCTGTGGAGTCTTTCGCAACTTTGTAATAAAAGCAGAACCTTCACAGTCTGATTCTTTTTTGTCGTCCTCATATAAAAATATTATTTACACATAAAGCAGAAAGGAAGGGGGGGGTCAATAATTAGATTTATATACCACGCTTCTTCCCTCATGGAACTTAATACATAGGATTCTCAAGTGGCTTCTTAACTTTTGCTCCAGTGAGCTATAGTGGTAGTCATCTGAAAGTGGCCAGCGGTCCTGGGAAGATTTACCGTATTTTTCGCTCTATAACACGCACCCGACCATAACACGCACGTAGTTTTTAGAGGAGGAAAATCCGTAGGCATGCCACCCGTAGGCATTCCCTCCATAACACGCACAGACATTTCCCCTTACTTTTTAGGATGAAAAAAGTGAGTGTTATGGTGCAAAAAATACGGTATTTAAATCAAAGCACAGAAATGAGGAAGTTATACAAACCCAGCAGTAACTGAAATATAAGATTAAAAAGTACGTACGAATCAATTTATAAGTGAAAACAATATTACACTGGTAGATAAAAATAACTGAATTAACTGAAATAACCAATTAACCATGTATGTTGCTATGCTCCAGATTGAATCTTCTGAAAACTTCCACCCATTCAACTAGTTAATAGGTTCAGGTAAAATTAGAGGGGAATTAAAATTGGAATCATGAATCCTAAGCCTCACAAGGGAATAAACAAAATGTAAAATTGACATAATACTGTTTTAGGGAAAAGAAAACCCTGTAAAAACTGTGTCTGCTCAAAACTGTTCATGAGCCAAACATCCAGACCACAAAAGGCTCCGTGCAAATGGGGAAGAGTGAAAACTGAAGGAGGGACATGTTCAAAGCAAGAAATCCCTTCTCTCAAAAAGAAGGCAATAATGCTCCAAAGGCCTTAGAACAAAGAAAACTCAAAATCCTATTATGAGTGCGGTTGTTGGTTTGGTTTTGGCTTTGGCTTTGGTTTTATTATGTTCTCATTTTGTATTTTTATTCTAGATGGTTTTCGGAGGCAGGGCAGTATGCAATTTTAATAATAATAATAATAATAATAATAATAATAATAATAATAATATAATTACTTTTTTAAAATTATTCTGCTCATCTGCTCTAGCCAGTGCTTGGCTTTTATTATCTATTTTGTCCATCAATTCCAGGGACAGGGAACTGCCAAGATTTGTGCCAGATCCAGCCTTTGGCCTGTGATCTGAGTTCCCACCTTCTCTCCCCAGCTCCAACCCCTGACCAACCTTAAAAAACATCTCCATTCTGTTGCTTGTGCTGCTGACTGGAGCTCGGTCCTCCCCCTGCCCATTCCTGCCTTGATTATCGGGTGCCTATTCCAACACTTATGCTTGGTTTTAGCACTCTGCTCCACCCCGAACAATCTCTGTTTCACTGATGTCTCCACAGTTTCTATGTGTACATTGGAACCTCAGATTCTCTGGACTCCTGAGTTCCACACTGCACCTGACATCCCTTTGGTGCCAGCAGCCATACACAGATTCTAGCCCGGAGACAATAACTTTGTGCAAAAGTTAGAATGCAACAAAATTTAGCACTCGGTAGTCCTGGATTTGAAAGCAGGTCCTGCAACACTTCCCATAAAATCTTTTTTTTTGCACAAAACAAGTGTTCTCTGCCATGCACTATGAGCCACAATTGTTCGTGCTTGTGGTTGATTCTTCCTTTGAAGCAATGCCTCAAGAATGCAGACTGAAGAGGGGAAGAAGGGTGTATGCGTTAACGTCTTTCCCATGTGGTTTTGTTTCTGTGCTTCACACCTCCTGAGCTTTGTTTGGTTCCTCGCTCATAGACCCTTTAAAATGGAACATGCAGCCAACATGGCAGAGATGCATTTAAGCAGTATAAGCTACAAACCACGACTACTAAGGCAGGGTGGAATGTGTGTGATGTAATGATGATAATAATAATAATAATAATAATAATAATAATAATAATAATAATAATAATTTATTATTTATACCCCGCCCATCTGGCTGGGTTTCCCCAGCCACTCTGGGCGGCTTCCAAAAGAATATTAAAATACTATGATACATCAAACATTAAAACCTTCCCTAAACAGGGCCTCCTGGTTTCCAAAACAAGTGCTTTGCTGCCAGCCATTCATAATACGCCAGCTAAGCTGCTAAGAGTGCTTACCTAAAGTGGTGATGGAGTTACGAGCACACTTGATGACACAGCCTTTAGTCAACCATTTGAACCAGCCATGCCTATTTACTCATGTAGCATAATGTCTTGGTCTAGTCTTTTATATCACCACATCCAAAATCAAACATACACCGCAATATTTTCAGTTGCACAGCCACCTGTTTACATCCTGACTGTTATCGGCTCCTTGCTGCAGATGTATTAGATGCACAACAGCTTTTTAAAAGAAACTTTGAATCCCAGATGACTTAAGCCAACTGCTACTACTACCAGGAAGAACACTGGAGCCAGAAGTTGACATAAGACAAGACCTGCTTCGCCTGAACCAATATGGCAAAATTAAATATTTAAATGAAATGGCAAACAGGTCTATTATGGCAAGCTATTATTTTTAGTTGACTGTTTTGGTATCTGTATGGACCTCCCAGTAACTTCCATGCACCCCAACGCACTCTGATAGCCCTGGCTTTACACTTTGTAATGTGTTGGGTTTTGTGGCCATCTTTGATAGTTTTTGAGTATTTCCTTTGAGCTATTTAAATGGGGCAGCAGACCTCCTAGGCCAGGGGTCTGCAACCTTTAAGACAAAAAGAGCCACTTGGACCCGTTTTCGAAGAAAAACAACAACTGGGAGCCGCAAAACCATTGCGACATTTAAAACAAATATATCTCCGGAGCCGCGATCTGACAGCGGGCGGGAAGGTGACGTCGGGACGGTGTGTGACTAATGCACGCACCGCCCCCATGCGACATCACAGCCAGTACAGCACCCGCCACAGTGGGGAGTGTTGGGGCGCACAATGCGCCTCCTCCCCTCGCTAGTATCCACCCCGGAGCCGCGGCAAAGGTGTAAAAGAGCCACATGCGGCTCCGGAGCCGCGGGTTGCAGACCCCTGTCCTAGGCTTACATCTTGATCTTCTTCATAGATCCAGTGAAGTAAAATAGGTTTAGTAATGTCCTTGTTCAAACATTGTCTGCGACCGTTTGTAATGGCCTGTGATTATGGTCAGACATTTCTTTCTGAGCAATTTCAAAGTGTGTGAGACAGAGTGAAAGAGAGAGAAGGGGAGGGCTTCAGGAAGTTCAGCATCTGGAAGCAATTGGCTTCTCATTATGCAGTCATTCTATACTGATCTGGAATCTGAAGACAAAAGGGGGGGGGGGAATCAGAGTGTGCTACCAGAATTTTGTTTATTCTTATGCCTCTTTCGAAGCTTCTCTGAAAAAAGAACCTACAGCCTCAACTCACACCCTTCAGCATAAAATGTCAATTGACCACAGTAGTGCAAGCACTGGCTTTGTGGGCCTTTGATAATAGATTTGAGAGAATGCAAATGAAGTTGTTCTAGGGCACGTAGACCAGCCTCCTGCTCAATACAGGATCTGCAAGGCAGGATGAGGATACAGCATCTCTATCTGGACACCTCCAGAAAAGGAGAGCCCACCACTTTTCAAGGCAGGCTGCTCCACTGTTCGACAGCTCTTACCAATCAGAAAGCTCTTTTAATATGTAGCTGAAATCTGCTTTACTGCAATCCCCCCTATTGATTCTAATTCTGCCTTTGGAGCTAAGTCTACTATTGCATCTTATGCATGATAGTCCTTCAGAGGAGGAGCAAGAGGAGGGAAATAAGGTGCTTCCCCTTTCCCTGACACTAATATTCCTTCTTACAAGGGCCCGCTCAAGGTCAAAAAGATATGAGCACAAGCCATTAATGATATTGTTTGTTTGTTGACCTCATTTGGTGTAAGCACCCAGAGAAAGGCTTCCAAAGATGATCTTAAAGTAGGAAAAGGCATTCCTTTAAATAAAGACCTCCAGACAAAACAGACAAAAAATGAACGGGGGCGATTGCAGTGTGTTTCAACTGCACTCTTTTGTTCACAATTTTTAGTCACCCAAAGTATAATTTGGGGCATTATGTGGATCTTGCAAAAACCTGGACTACTTGCACTTCTGATGCAATATCTAAGGTGGAGGGGCTGCCCTTTATATGATACACTGGATTCCTGTATATCAGCACACTGAGCTCTGCAAACCCTGCTTCAGATGTTGCAATATCTTGGCTCCCAGATTGTTCCTTGTTTGTTTTTCTTTCTGAGCATCATACATTTATGAGGGCCCAAGATAATGATCACGAACAAGAATTTGCATAGTCTCAAATGCTAAGATGGTGTGGAATCAAAATAAGAGCCCCCAGTGAACTAGAGTCCTTTCCCACTTGCTTCTGTTTTCAGTTAACCCCTTCACACTGAGAGCCAGTGTGGTGTAGTGGTTAAGAGCGGTAGACTCATAATCTGGGGAACCAGGTTTGCGTCCCTGCTCCTCCACATGCAGCTGCTGGTTGACCTTGGGCTAGTCACACTTCTCTGAAGTCTCTCAGCCCCACTCACCTCACAGAGTGTTTGTTGTGGGGGAGGAAGGGAAAGGAGAATGTTAGCTGCTTTGAGACTCCTTAGGGTAGTGATAAAGGGGGATAGCAAATCCAAACTCCTCCTCCTCCTCCTCTTCTTCTTCTTCTTCACAGTGTACACAAATGAAAACACTGAAGTGATTTATGGATTTGTTGTTTCAGGGTGATGGATTCCGTAAACAAGCCCTGCCTGGGGAATGGGTTTTAAAATGTGAATGAAGAAACACCTTAGAGGTGGAAACTTTTTTAAAAGTGTCACTTATCCCAGGGCCCTTTCACCCATCAAATGAGAAATGTCTTCACTATATGTTTTCCTGGAAGAAAACGATTATCCATTAACAGCAAGCAAGGAGGGTTTGTGGCACTTACCTGGCCTCCTGTAACAGTTGTCACCGTGACTCACCACAAGTGAGAGGTGGAAGGAGATAAGTCCTGCTGCCTCTCCCTTTCAGAAGTTTTTGTGATTATCTGGAACAGTGGTTCCAAATTGGCGGTCCACAGACCAAAAGGAATATGTGCAAACCACCCAGGGGTTCCATGGCACATACCCAGTAATGTCCAGGAGATGCCATCTTGGGGGGCTGTGCTCTTGAATGAAAGCATGGTGCACAAAAGCATGTTATATTGTGGCCTGATGCACGTCTTGTGTGAGACAGCGACACCCAAAAACCTGTGTTTGGGGGCACTGTGCTTTTGCGTGAATCACATGGCTCGTGCAGGAGCGCAGCCTGGAAGACTCATGTCCAAGTTATGTTTTGAGACACGTTGCCACCATTCACATCACAAAAACTACCATTTTCAAAAGTAGAGCTTGGCTTTTGAAAAACAGGGGGTCCGCAGTACTTAGCTAACTGGGAACCACTGATCTAGAGAGTTGTTACTCTAGCTTCAGACCCGTTACCAGACAGGAATGGCCTTGGTAGATGGCTTTTGCCGGGAGGTGGAATAAGGGGGTGTTCCCCTACTGGGTCTCCTTGGTCTCTCAGTGGTTTTTGAAACCATTCCTTCTGGGCTGCCTTACTGGACAGGCTCTGGGAGTGAGGCGCTGTAGCTCCAAGCATTCCTGAAGCACAGGTCCCAGAAAGTATTACTAGGAGCCTGCGGACATGCCCCTTGGCTTTTTGGCATGGGTTGTTCCACAGCTTCATCTTGTATCCTATGCCATTTGCAGCTACACAAAACTTTTGGGTGAGGTTGTCCAGAGATTTGGGTGGAGATATCATCAGAAATGCTGATGATTTCATGATACCCATGTCTTTCCATCTGATGCCAAGGAGCAGGCAATGGAAGTTCTGAACCAGTGTCTGAGGCCAGTGATGGACTGGATGTAAGTGAACAAGCTGGAGCTTGATCCAGACATGACAGAGGTACTGTTGGCTGGGGGGTTCCTTTGATTTGGGACTGGGAGTGAAACCCCATCTGGCTTATAGCATAGGGATGCTTCCCGATCCGCTATTGTAAAAGTAGCAGTAATGGCACAATCTCATAAAGTAAGTTAAGAAGAAATGACAAGTTGGACTCCTATAGCAACATACATTAAAAGCGAGCTGGGTATTGCTAATATTGGATCACACTGCATGCTTCTATGTAATGTTAATATTCTGAAATGTAAAATAGAGATGGTGTATTTGAAATTTAAACATTTATTCTTGACATATGTATTGTCTATTACTATTGTGTCTCATATTTGATCTTGATATATAATTAATGTTTGACTGTACACTGAATATTGTGATCATTGTGATAATGGAAGCTTATAAATAAAAAATAAATTTAAAAAAATGTAGATGCAAATAACAGTAACCAAAATTAAAATCAGACAAGAAAATATAATGCACTCGGTCCAGCTGTTTTTACTCTGCTCCATCTACTTTCATCCTTTACCACACCTCTCACTTTTAGAGTCCTTTTCCATCCCCCATTCAGTCTCCTTTCCAATCTTTGATATTCCAAGCTGAACATACTACATTTTAAAATGTAAACTGGGGAGGGAGGGAAGGCGTTTCAGAAATTTACATTTTTAATAAAGCCATCAACGAGTTGTGATATGCTATATCTACAACAACTAGATTTGATATATCCAAGGGTTAATGTGGTGTGACTAAAAGCAATTTAAATGGAAGCAATTTGTTTCCATGAGCTGACATAGTTTTCAGCTGAAAATGGGTGTATCTCAGTGTAAGATTTTCACCCTTGATACACGAGCATGTTTGCTAGCTTTAGGCACAGGGATAAATTGGAATAATTCAGGTCTCACGAAAGATGAGAGCAATGTGTGACTTCTAACTCATACAAACAGGGATGGGGGTTATGCTAATTTTAAAAAATAGTAATAATGAAGAATGATACAGCTCTAAAAAAGAGATGATTAACTAAATGTTACCACTGTCATTCACACATCACATTATTTCATGCTGTCTTATCAGCCTATGGGGAAAGTGTCTTGGGGAAAACCATTTCCCTTTCTATTATTATTATTATTATTATTAATAATAATAGTAGTAGTAGTTGTTGTTGTTGTTATTATTTATACCACGCCCATCTGGCTGGGCTTCCCCAGCCACTCTGGGCGGCTTCCAACAGAACATAAAAATACTATAGTCTATTAAACATTAAAAGCTTCCCTAAACAGGGCTGCCTTCAGATGTCTGCTAAAAGTCTGGTAGTTGTTTTTCTCTTTGACATCTGGTGGGAGGGTGTTCCACAGGGTGGGTGCCACTACCGGGAAGCCCCTCTGCCTGGTTCCCTGTAACTTGGCTTCTTGCAGTGAGGGAACCGCCAGAAGGCCCTTGGTGCTTGACCTCAGTGTCTGGGCAGAACGATGGGGACGTGGAAGTGGCTTTGCACTAGTTTCATTCTATCTACGACGTTTTATATCTTAAGGATTGTTAACGGGAAGGTAGGGGCAACCTTCTGGGTTGTGGGAACTTTATGAGTATCTCCAACAACTCTGAGCTTTGCATTCTTTCTTTATTTTCATACATGCTACTTTTCAACCAGGAAAAGCTCAGTCTAAGAAGAAAAGCGGCTTCCTTTAGAGAGCCAGATGTAACCACGCTTTATGCAAGATTACTAAAAACAATTGTGAATATGGCTACAGTCACCATAGAGAAGAACCTTCCAAACCCATTTCTCATCCTTCTGCCAGTAGTGTCTGTGTCTTCTTCTTTGAGTAGCACAGCTCCTGCATTCAAAGTAGAATAATAGATTTGGAAGGTTCCTCAATGGTCATCTGATCCAACCCCCTCTTTAGGCAGGTAATATGTTGCTACAGCATCCCTGATAGGTGCCCATCCAATCTTTCAATCTCTGATGGAAGAGATGGAAAGAAGATAAAGTCACAACAAGAGAAGAATGGCAGATTAAGTTGATGGATTATGCCAAAATGGCAAAAATGACCAGAAGAATCAGAAATCAGGAAGACAAAAAAATTAATAAGGAATGGGGGAAATTTACAATTAATCTTAAAAATCATTGTAAACAGTTAAAATCGTTAGTAGGATTGGAATAACACTTGGAGTTTAATGGTGAATTTTGGATATAAAGGAGATGTAAAAGATTTGGATTATTATAAAAGATGCTGGAAGAAATTATTAACAGTAGGACCCAAAAAGGGGAGGAGTCCAGGAGATTCTGTGGAATCTTGTTTTTATGATGTGTGTTGGATATGTGATTGTAAAACTTTAAATTGAAAAACCAAATAAATAAATTTACAAAAAAAGATGCCCAGCCAATCTTCACTTAGAAACTCCTAATGAAGGATAACCCACACCTTCTGAGGCAGTCTCCATTATAATATATATATATATATATATATATATATATATATATATATATATATATACCCTGCCCAGCCACTCTGGGTGGCTTACAGCATATGTTAAAACATAATAAAACATCAGACATCAAAAACTTCATGATATACAGGGCTGCCTTTAGATGTATCAAAGTTCTCTCTTGTGTCAAACACCTTGTACCAAAGTTCTGTATGTGCTTGGGTCATGGACCTGAGATCTTCTGCAGTATATTTTAAGTCCTCTCCTTACCCTAGCATCCAACTGGTGGCAAATAAATTGGAACAGAATGGAGGGATTGTTACCAGGTAGCTAGCTGCTTTTGCAGCAGCAGATTATTTTGGGCCCATTGTTCAGCAATGCATTTTAGTTTAACTGTTGGAATTTGGTTGATTTTTTAAAAAATAATAATTGTTAAACCATATGGTTGAAACCAAACAAAAAAAGTAACTCACTTAAAGTGACACACTATTGGAGGTTCTTAATCAGATTTTAGTATTTATTTGTCTAGATCTCTTTGTTGAAATGCTGGAGAATATTGAGCAACGTAAAACCACATGGAAACTTGCTACATCATCCTATGATGAGCAAGGGTGGCTTTTGTGTGTGCGTGTGGCTGTGACTCTGTTCCGGTCTATCAAATCTGCTGAGTCTTAATTTGCAACTTCTGCAGCTCCAGTGCAAAGATGTATGGGCAGCCATAGGCACAGTATTTTTCCATTTCACAAAGAGGCTGTAGCTCAGCAGCAGAACACATGCTTTCCATGCCAGAGGTCTTAAGATCCATCTCCAGGTATGGATAGAGAGGAAATCCTGTCGGTAACGCAGGAGAGCTACTGCCAGTCAGCATGGAGAATAAAGATCTAGAGGGATCCGTGGCCTAAGGCAGCTTCCTATGTTCCTATGGCCACTAATTTAAATAAATGAAGCTAGTCATTCGTGTAAAAGTATACTGAATAAGCCAGGCATGGCCAAACCTGGCCCTCCAGATGTTTTGGGACTACAGTTCCCATCATCCCTGACCACTGGTCCTGTTAGCTAGGGATGATGGGAGTTGTAGTCCCAAAATATCTGGAGGGCCGAGTTTGGCCATGCCTGGAATAAGTAAACTTCTGTTCAAGGTCCCTGTTATGTCACATATCTGCTTTGGAGATGCTAGCTAAGCCGATATTCACTCTCCTTCCAGTATTTTTTTCACCCCTGAAAGCAGCTGTGCATACATTAGTACTAATCTAAAAGCATTCTCATTTCCCAACCAATTTGAATCGTTTAATTTCTTAACCCAAAGAGTTCTTCAGTCAGCCTGTCTCTCGTCTGCGTACTGAAGAACACCTCACCAGTGAACATTAAGACCTTCTTACAACTCTTGCCTGTAATTAAAACCACACTGGAGCAGAGTCCTTGAGGCTGTCAGGAGTTCAGCCTACACTCGAGTAGGACCCTGGCAGAGACACATGCCTGACTGGCATATTCTCTCCTTCCTGGTTGATCTTTCAGGAGCTTCAAAAGCTTTCTTCTGCCCCAACATCACAGCGACCAATGCCAACCGACACCGGCACACTTAGGGATCCACAGAGTATGCACAACTTGCGTGACAGACCTCAGCAACTCAGCATTTTGGCTAATCTACTTTATTTACACATAAAGGAGCACTGCAACATGGCTCCCTCTCTCTCTCTAGCATCAGGCAGCAAAGAGAAAGAACAAAGGACAATAGTCCCACTTCACGGAACACAGTAACACAAACATCCTGTCTTTGTCACTTCCCACTCTGTGGAGTCAAAACATACACCGTCATGTGATAGACAACAATCCTATGACTGCAATCATGGAGCAGGAATTCTAACAGAGGCTGGGTAGGGGGTGTACATTGGCACAAGAAACCAGGATGACCTCAGCAAGTCATGTTAAGGGTGAAATCGCAAAGCTGTCTTTCTTGAACGAAGGCCAAAGGCTCAGAAACCCCCTTCAGCCAAAAAAGAAAAAGAAAGGGTTCTCTTCTTGCTTCTTTGCCTAGGAGAAACAGATAGCGAACAAGCAGAACGAAAATAAAACCCCTCATTATCCTCAGGTTGTAAGGGTGTGTGTGTTTTGTGTTGTGCTTTTGTGGTAAGAAGGGGATATTATGAGGATGTGTGGCAATGTGGCTGGAAACCCAGCTTCCCTAAGTCCTGAGCATACTAACTACCAGCATCTCTGTGGGACTTGCTTTCAAATTAAACATGCCTTTGGATTGGCCCGCAAGGCTTGGATCGTGCAACCTGACAGGAAACTCATCCGAGTGCTTGCGTCAGACTTTGGGACTTGTAACAACAGCGTTGCTGAAAGGAATGGAATTAGGTTTGTAGGGAGAAGGGGAAAATAGAAGGGGGGAGGGTCAGCAGTAATTATGGGTCTGCAAACATTCAATTTGCCCTTGACGTGGGAAGAACTGCTCTTTTTGCTGCCATGTACAAGAACTATGAAAAATGTTAACCAAGACAAAGCTGAACAACTAAAGATGAAGTGAGAGCCATATTCTGTGGGAGTAAAAATTGCTGCAAGGACTTTAAAATGAATTAGCCGTTCCGATAACTTTTTCTTTGTTAGTGGTTCACTAGGCAGTTAGAATGCAGGCAGGACGTTTCTGGTTGGCTGGTGCCCAATTACGCTATTTTTATTCATTTCACAAAATTTATGTACTGCTTGACAGTAAGAAAGCACTTCAAAGCACTTTACTAAAAGAATAAAACAATACAATTATGAGTAAAAAAACCAGAGTTAAAAGCAACTATTTGTTTTTACGCTAGTGGTGGAAAGAAACAGGGACTCCTCTTCAACTAGATTTTGCCAAGGGCAAGTTCACATGCTCATTTTGACACAGAAGTATCACAATATTTCCTTCTGGCTACTCATGGCTGCACACAGTTCCTATTAAATGCAGCGCCACATGGCGAAATCAAATCAAGGTCCAACCACATCAAAGGCAAACTTTTGACCTTTCCATTTCACACAACTGAATGATCACCCTTGTGCTTTATGACCCAGTGGCTCAGTCACAAAGTAGACCTTCAAGTGTACTGGGCTCTCCGTCCTGTGGCACCAAGCAAGTGGATGCTATGTGAAATCCATTCAGCATGTAGCTGCCATTCCCTCTAATAGCAAACTTGGTTGGTGAAGTACCTAGTTGCTTGGAATGATGATGATGATGATGATAGCATCTGTCTGACTTGAGAGACAATGGAGTGTGTCACCACGGGTGAAGCCAAACCATTGTGTTAGCAGCACTGAAGCAACCTCCCCAGGGTGCAAGCCTGGGCAGTGTGTATGGAGGTCCTGGGCTGCCCAGACAAGACCCCTCTCTCTGCCTCGCTGATGTTGTGCAAAGGAAAGGAGAGCAGTATGTTTGGCACCAGCTTGGCTACAGGAGTTGCCGGAAGGAGGCATACAAGGCGCTATCCAACCATCTTAGAGACTCTACTCTGGATTTGTGTAGGGTTTATTCCTTAGCTTTTTCTTCTCCTGAAAATATCCTACAAGGCAGTAGAGGTTCCACAGCCTATGGTCAGCATGCGGCCCCTGACAGATTACTCTGAGGGAATGTGGCACTTGAAACTCACACCCCCAAAAAGGTTCTTTCTGAATCTTGACCACCAGCAAGAACCGGAACCACAGTCCCCCAAATCCCCATTCCAGCAAGACAACCAAGAAGACAAGCAAGAAGACTACTATGGTCAATACTATCAAAAGCTGCTGTGAGGTCCAGCAGAATTGACCAGGGCACCCTCCCCTGCCCGCTTCCCAGATCGAGACCATCAGTTAAGCTAGAGCAACCAAGGCCATTTCTGTCTAAAAATTGTGGCAGAACTCAGCCACTGCTGCAGTTGCCATAGAGCAGGCATGGGGAACCCATGGCCTTCCAGATGATGCTAGACTAGACTCCAGCTCTCCTAATCCCTGAATATTGGCTGTGCCGTCTGAGGTTGATGGAGTCCATATGGAGGACCACAGCTTAGGCTCCAGTGCTAAGTTATTGGGTGCAACTCAGAAACTCCTGAGGGTGGGAGGACAGATTGTGGCCTTGCCGCAGCAGCATCAACTCCTTCCCATTCTGTATACAAATTGGTTTGGTCCACTATTGAAAGGTGCCTCTGGTTTATTGCTAAGCTCCGGTTTATTGCTAAAGCCTCCATCCCTTCCCAATTCCAGACCTCAGCATTTCTGACTCATTTGCAGAAGGAAAGCTTCACTTCAAGAGACGCTGGTTTATGTTTGTGGGATTTTGCTTTAAAGGAGAGCTCTGGCATGGTTGCTTTTCCTATTGTGAAATCTGACTCATCTTTCTGAATCCATGGATTTTTTTTATTGCCCCTGATTGCATATAACATGAGATTGTACATTCCCTAGAAATAGTAAACAACTGAGGTAACCACACAGCTACTAGCAATTAAGAGACACTGCAAAGTGGTCACTCAAATGCTTTAAAAAAATACTGAAGGATTTCCTAACCCAAATGAATTATGGCTAGCTACATTATTCAACGGTAAGCTCCCGTTGTTCGGTCCCAGCTCCTGCCAACTAGCAGTTCGAAAGCACGTCAAAGTGCAAGTAGATAAATAGGTACCGCGCCAGTGGGAAGGTAAATGGCGTTTCTGTGCGTAGCTCTAGTTCATCAGAAGCGACTTAGTCATGCTGGCCACATGACCCGGAAGCTGTCTACAGACAAACGCCAGCTTCCTCGGCCTATAGAGCAAAATGAGCGCTGCAACCCCAGAGTCGTCCGCAACTGGACCTAATGGTCAGGGGTACCTTTACCTTTACATTATTCAGAACATACCAATGTCTCTCACAATATAGATTGTGTCTTCTTGGCTTCTTTGGGAATAAAACATTATTTTAATCATCATCCTTAAATCAATTACCTGTGAGTAAGCCCCTTTGAACTCATTGAGACTTACTTCTTAGCAGACATGTCAAGGATTGACCTGCTAATGGCTGAATTGCACAGCACTAACCATGTTACCAGGGGCTTCATCTGTTACTAATGCATCATAGAAATGAACTGCCATACCACAGCAGTAACACAGGAAATAGGTTTATTTATTCAGCTATTTGTCAATTCATAATCTGCCCTTTCATGAAGTATAACAAGGCAGTTTACAACATATAAAATATTATAAGATCTGTCTATAAAGCATAATTCAAAACATCAATAGAAAGTATGAATTGGTTTAAAGAAAAATGCATATTGTGAAGGCCTGTTTGAACAGCACAGTTTTCAGAAGTCATCTGAAGGCGAGGATGATTCCTGCCAAACTTCTACAGGTAGGAAGTTCCACAGGGCAGGGCCTGCCACACTAAAGACTCAGTCCCTAGTGAAGGGCAACTGGACTTCAGGGGAGTGAGGAACCACCAGAAGTGCCCCATCGGATGATCTCAGTGACTGAGGAAAAGTATAAAGGATCGGGTGGTCCTTAAGGGCCCAAGTAGTTTAAGAGCTTGCCAGTTAATACAAGAACCTTGAACCTGGTGTAGTACCAAATCAGCAAACAGTGCAACTCTCTCAGCAGGGGAGTAACCTGTTGTGAGTAATCTGTTCCTGTGACCAGTTTGAATGCTGCAATCTGCTGTAGATGCAGCTTCTGGACCAGATACAAGGGCAGCCCCACATAAAGCGTGCTGAAGTAAACGGCTGAGGGAGCTGGGCATGTTTAGCCTGGAGAAGAGGAGGTTAAGGGGTGATATGATAGCCATGTTCAAATATATAAAAGGATGTCATATAGAGGAGGGAGAAAGGTTGTTTTCTGCTGCTCCAGAGAAGCGGACACGGAGCAATGGATTCAAACTACAAGAAAGAAGATTCCACCTAAACATTAGGAAGAACTTCCTGACAGTAAGAGCTGTTCGACAGTGGAATTTGCTGCCAAGGAGTGTGGTGGAGTCTCCTTCTTTGGAGGTCTTTAAGCAGAGGCTTGACAACCATATGTCAGGAGTGTTCTGATGGTGTTTCCTGCTTGGCAGGGGGTTGGACTCGATGGCCCTTGTGGTCTCTTCCAACTCTATGATTCTATGATTCTAATCAAGTTTTGAGGTTACCAAAGCATGGACCACTGTGGTCAGGCTGTCACAATCTAGCAACCATCATAGTTGGCATACCAGACCCAGCTGGTAAAAACACTTCTGTCCACAGATGTCACTTGGGCAGAGATGGCAGAGAGAGATCAAGGAATGCCCCCAACAGCAACGTGTCAGCAGCTTAAATTTAAGACAAGGAATAGAACATATTTTATTTATGTGAAATTCCCACCCACTATTTAGGGAGACTTGCAACACTTTAAAATCGCAATACAGTGAACTACAATAAAAAAATAAACAACAGTAAAAATGCACTTAAAACTAGAGCAGATAAAAATGACCATCAGATATAAAATGTAGCAGTCAAAAGCTTGCTGGAATAAAAACGAGCACTGAGCCAAATCCATAAAGGCACATGCCAAGATCCTTATCAGGATAATCTGTGGTTGTATTGAAACTTGTCAGGTTCCAGCATATCTCCCTCTACTTCCTCCTGCTGTAAAATTCTCACTTGAATGGAAAAATGTATTGCATTCCATAGCGGATGGTAGCACTGCACTTTTCCAACATTTTCATGCAGGTTTTTGTGCTGAAATGAACAAAATTATAACTGAAGAATGACAGGAAAAATACAAATGAGAAAATACCTCTATTGTGGAACTTAGTTCGGAATTCCATCCAACTAAAGATACTACTATATATCTAATCAGGATGACATAAAGATCTTCCCCAATGCTCAAGCCTGGCATCAGGACTTGGCATGGTGAGAAGGGTTGCTGAATGTCCACAATTTCCCAGACATATCTGGAATACTGCTGTCTCTAGCAGTGTCCAGGGGGAAATCGGTAAAATCCATAGACAGCATTGCCAAAAAAACCCTCAACAACTTTTCTGTCCGCATTTTCACTGTTTGAAATATGGCAAATGATGGGGCCCGTAGGCATGCTTTGTTTGATAAAATATGGTTTAATAAATGATGGTTTACCTTTAGCATAGCACAATGTACAAACCAGGCCAAGGGGTGTGGGGGGGGGGGCAACGGGGAATGGAGTAGTGAAGAAAAAGATGGAGAAGGGCAAAGCCTACTGTTTCCAAAACCAGTGCTTGACAGGGATAGAAAGCTTTTTATTCCAGTCCAGTAGCAAAGATGCATGGTCTGCCTTCATTGTCACTTGAAAATTGTACCCAGCATTTGTTATCATTGTATTAATCAAAGAGCAAAGTGGAGGGATGCTATCAATAGGCAGGGAATCACTAGAATAATCATTTATGGGGGGTGGTTGTTTTGTAAAAAATAAATGCTGATGTACATCATGTTGGAGCACGGCATTTCCACAGTGGGGCTAAAAGCAGCTGAACAGCTGCACGAAGCATAGGGGTGGACAAGATGTGTCTGCTTACATCTTTAATTCAGAGCAGCACCAAGGAGCTTAATGATCACAAGAGTTCCTTCTCCCGCCTTCTGATGTTTATGCTTGGATGGCAATTTTCGCTTCAGCTTGAAAGAAGACGTCTTTCTGCCCCAAATGAGCTGTCAGTAGAAAACACAGCAGCAGTAATGAGTAATTTGAGTTACAGCTCTTGTTATTGGAAGTTAAGGAGTCAATAACATCTGGGCTTTTTTTCAGCCAGAACTCAATTCTGGCACCTCTCAGGTGGGCGCCATTGCCATTCTAAGAGAATGGGGGGTGTTGTTGGCGAGTTCCGGTACCTATTTTTCTAGAAAAATAGCATGGGGTACATAACATATTAAAATACAATATAATGCAACCAAAATGATCAGTGACTAGTAAAAACAGCAGTAGTAAAAACACATCCTGAGAACGAAAATAGCATACGTAGAAGACAGGAGTGCCTGGCGTGCTCTGGTCCATGGGGTCACAAAGAGTCGGACACGACTAAACAACAACAACAATGATAAATAGCAGTGAATTCAAACAAGATGAGATGAAACATCAAGATGGAGAAATATGTCTACTTTAAAAAGAGAGATAATTTCAGTGTGGAATTTTAAATTAAAATCATATTCATATTGTAGGAATACAAATGGTGGCTTATAAGTCCAAGACATGTAAGTGTACACAATGTGAGTTCTTCAAAATTTGTGGAGCTGCATGAGTTTCAGTATTCATGGAAATATTTCTAGGGTTGCATATCTAGCATACAGTCACAGTTCTGCTCCTTGAGTACCGTATGTTTTCATTTATTAAAACATTCCATTTTTTCCTGCCAAGAAATGCTTGTCCTACATGCAGAAAGACACATGCAAAGAGAAAACATAAAAGCATTGTTCCTTTTGCAGCATGAGGAAGTGTAGATCCATCACTGCATGGCTCATAGTGAGATTGCCAGCATTGTGAGGATGGAGATGGGAGGAGCCTCTATTCATTCATGGGCTAGTTCCCTCCTTTTGGCATATTATATCAATACATTTTCATTTTTGTTGGCGCTCATTCTAAGGAGTAAACTTCTTAATTAGCCTTAACACAAAGCATCAACTAAATTTAGTCAGTTAAATTAGTAGTGCCAGGTTTATTTAACTTGTTTAAACGGCACACCTTCTAGGGAAAGTTCACTGCCATAGTTTTGCCAGTTCAATATAGAAGAAAAATGATCTCATACACATTCCGGTTCATTTGCTTCACTATTACGATGCTGGTTGGATTTTTTATATATACTCTAGTCTGTGCATTATAAATTGTGTAAACATAATCACAATTCTGTCCATATTTTGCTGCCCTTTCTGCAGCTGGGCTCCGCTTGCAGCCTAACCTTCAGAGAATGCAGCTGGATGTACAGTTCAGAAATCTGGAATTCATTAGTGGGAATTTGCAGATCTCTCCCCCCTCCTTAGGCTTAGTTACAAGAAGTCAAAGCAAACAGGACTGGAATCTCCAAGTGTGGAGGAGTTGCAGAGTTTTCATTTACTGAAAATGAACACGCAGAAAAATAAAGGTAGTTTTTACTCTCTGATAAGCCTTTCCCCCATAAATTATTTCCAAATGCTAGAGGTTTAGGCTGTGTACACCATCCTGTTTACTCTGCATCCAGTTCGCTCCCACTTCTGGTTTAGGAAGTGGTACACTTAAGATGTTTGTCACAACAATCCATATCTACCCTGTTGTTTCTTGTAAAATACTTCATTTTGATGCATTTCCGCCCAAACCAGTTTCTATCTGAATTGAGAAAAGGGATGTCCTAGCTGCGTATTAAGCCAGTGATGTGCGCAGACAAGAGAAAAGCTCCTGCTACAGTTTTTTTTATTGGTACAGTATTGATCACTGTTAAAGTCCATCTTGAGCTAGGCATGGGCTAGACATTAGCATTAATGCGGAGACTTTCTGCAAAAGGAAAAGTCATTCAGATGTCATGACATTTGTGTTTTCCAGTGGGATTGCAATAGGAACACAACTTTCTGGACAAGCTTTTTTAGGTGTGTAGCTTGACATTTAGTTTTCATAACAAATGCCCAATAAATGCCGAGCTGATTAATCATTCTGAATTACATTATGTCACTTGGCTACCATAGTTGGATAGCATTCATTTTTGAATGCTGCGAAAATAGAGAAAAAATTAAAAAAAATGTGATTTATTTATTTGCTTTAAAAGACCTGCAAGAGTAACAGCAGAATATATGTAGGAGATTCCACTCCCAGCTTTCCTTCTATCAAAATCTCCCTCACATGAGAAGCTTGCACCTTAAGGATCATGCATTTAACCTAACCCTGACACAAAAGTGTCCCATACACAGAGAGATTTTAACAATGGGTTGGTTGGCCACGTGGATTCTGGGTAAACCAGACCAAAAGAGTGTGAGTACTACAGCTGGCCTGCAATTTGCATGCATTCAGCTTTACATGTAAAGCAAAACATTGTGTGTGTGTGTGTGTGTGTGTGTGTGTGGAAAGGAAGTTGGGTTTTGGGAAAAATAAATAAATCTGGGTGGTCCAGTGGTACTTTACAAAGTGTGGTTGCATGGCCATTTTAGCCATTAAAAGGTAAAGGACCCCTGACAGTTAAGCCCAGTCGCGAATGACTCTGGGGTTGTGGCGCTCATCTCGCTTTACTGGCTGAGGGAGCCAACACAGTTTTTCCAGGTCATGTGGCCAGCATGACTAAGCCACTTCTGGCGAACCAGAGCAGCGCACAGAAACGCCGTTTACCTTCCTGCCAGAGTGGTACCTATTTATCTACTTGCACTTTGAAGTGCTTTCAAACTGCTAGGTTGGCAGGAGCAGGGACCGAGCAACGGGAGCTCACCCCATCGCGGGGATTCAGATCGCTGACCTTTTGATCGGCAAGCCCAAGGCTCAGTGGTTTAGAACACAGGGCCACTCGCATCCCCTTGTTTAGCCATTAGACGGGACAAATGATAGATTTTTTTTCTAAGGATAGGAAGAGCCAACTGTTTTTCAGAGACTGAAGGCTGTTATGATAGAGCTCTTGTCAAAAGTCCACATGCTCATTTTGAAAACATCCCACTAATGTCGGTTATGCAGGTGTCAGAATCACTGCAACAACCTGCAATGTTTCTCTGACCAAATGCCACAGTGGGAGAGAGAAAAACGAATACCAGACGTTGGAAGTTTAACTTTCTGCCTAGTTGTAAACATAATTATTGCTTATCACCTTCAGGTTTCTCAAAAACTCGAGAGCTCCATCCCCATGATGAGGGAATTGGACACAACAGAGAACAGGGGAAGAATGTGTGATTAATGCAATTAGCCATACTTAGGCTTCGACATGGGAAATGAGAGTTTGTGCCAAAGGCTTCAAGGTAAGTTTTCTGGATGGATTTGAAGAGAGAGGCAACATTGTGCAAGTGATCTGGGTGGCAGTTCCAAGCAGACAGGAAAGCAAGGAGAAAGGACAGAGTCTTTGGAAAGAGCAGAAGACCTTTGGAGTGCTGAAGGTTTCGATTCATTTTGGCAAAGAGTTCTTAAAATATGCTAGACCTCAACGTCAAGGATGCTAGAATAATTGATACAGCATTCAAATGCTTGCTGGCTGTTATGGTTGAGTGCTGCCTCTGAGGGGAAAATGCATTTGCCATAAACTAGTATTAAAAAAACAACAACCATATCAAACCAGCAGCAAGGTCCTATTTCTCATGAAGTTGGTCTGAAATAGCTGTTTTCCATTTGTTCTTTAACAGCACATTATTTGTTCATTGTATATAAATTGTGACACGTCCAAATTTACCAGTCTAAAGAATCTAATTAAGGTGCAGTGTGGGAGAAGCAATTTCTGGTGTGCGTGTTCTCTTGGTATCCCTAGGCTGGATTTGGATTCTGCTGAAGCAAAATCTGGATTGAAAAATGGCTCCCTGGAGTGTCCCTAGAGTTGCACAAAACCAAATCCGTTACCAAGGGACACGGTGTGTGGGTGTGTGGAATTAATGCAGAACTGTGCCATGATCAGGATGGCCACACAAGGAAAACCATATAAGGTCCTTAATAGTTAATATTTTCATCTGATGCTGAGATAAACTAGTGCTTTTGTGAGTCAGCATGCTCCATCTGGTTTATGGCTACTTTATTCACATCCGGCTTGGAAGTTGCTTTGGGAGGAATTACACTTTTTTAAAAAAATAGTCAAAAAGCTATTCATACCATATTAGTTTCAGACTTCATCTTCACAGTAGCAGATGCAGTAAAAAGAGTCTTTCAGAGAGAGGAAGAGAGAGATGTGCATACATTGTCTTTAAATAGTGAATAGGCAGGATTAAACAATCAGTTGTCATCTCTGTCTACCAAAGTTAGCTTTAAAGTAAGGTCATGTTCATATGAACAGGCACAACTTTTAATATTAGATATATCCTTCTCTTCCTATGTGAATGAAGGTAAAATGAACAATTACTTCAGTACCAGAACCATTTGCCAAGATCAAAAACCACAAAGGAGCAATTTCAATAAGATTATGGGTATGGAGACTAGATTTGTGAGGTGCTGTAGATTTTCAGAAATCCAAAGGACATTCTCTAACTGCTAATGTTGACTGAGGAATGAAGTCCTTCTGATTCCCTTATTCCTGCACCTCTGCATGAAAGCCCATCTCTAATCAGATTAAAAGAAGTCAAACCAACAGCTGGCAACACACATTTCTTTAGAGCAGCCAGGTTGCAGTCTACTGCCTAATCACAATCTCTACTGTTTCGGTCACCTAGACCCCTTAGTTTTGTTTCTCTGCTCCTTTGGAATAGCACTGGGGTGGAATGTTCACAGGAGGGAAAGTGGCTTCTGATGTATTGTTTAATGATTCAATCGGATGCAGTCTATTTGGCTTATTAACCCAAGATAGGCACAAGCCAGGCAAATGTCTAAGCCACCCCTTCAATCCTCTCTTCTCAGCATGCCACAGCTGAAGACTTCCAGGGTTCGTTAACAATAGTTTCCAGTTCTGTCAGGAAACCTTGGTACAGAACAAACCAGAATCTGAAACCAACTTTAAATCATCCTTTCTTATCCCGGTTTGTTCTGAGATAACATTACAGTACATATAAACTAGACCACAGTCTCTGGCTCAGGGCTGGCCCGTCCATGAGGCGAACTGAGGCAGCTGCCTCAGGTGGTGGAATCCAAAGGGTGCCATTATGGGCTCCACTGCCACAACGGCCACACTAGTGAGGAAAAGCAGCAGGGGCTTCCAAGATCTGATGAGACCTTGCGAGAGCCCTGTGAAATATCATGAGAGCCCGTGAGATCTCATGAAACTCTCACAAGGTTTTGCAGATTTGCAAGATCTCACTAGAACCTGGAAGACCACGACAGTGCAACCCTGGTATGCATAGCTTCATTAGCACAGGGAGGCACTTTCACATTTCCCCTCAGGTGGTGAAATGGGATGGACTGTTCCTGCTCTGTTTGCTATTTTATTATAAATGATATGGGTGTTGTGTAATTTTAACTGAGTTGTTAATTTTTCAATTGTACTTAATTAAGCCACTGTGAGAGCAACAGGAATGGTGGGAAAGTGGTGTGTAAATGCATTAATATTAACAACAATAATATTATGTTTTGATCGCTGAGATTTTTCAGCAGTATAAAGCCTGGATTCAAGTTTCTAGGTCTGGGTTTCCAAAACTGATAAACCTCTGAACTCTGTAGTATCTGGTGACAGTGGCAGTTCTTCAACAGCTGCTGAGGTATTAAATCCAGTGATAATCTACTAGTTTTCCTTTAATACCTCAGCATAGCGATTCAGTGAAGTTTAAACTTATTAAGTATATACAGAGCTGCAGCTGAAATACAGACCTGTCTGTATAAAGCTTTCAGTGAAAAGGTCCTGGTCATAAAACAGGTTCAGATCAACATTGGTGGCTCCCATGTAAGGATTATAAAATAGTTTTGGGATTGTAAATGTTTATCAAACCAGTCAGTAGATTCAGTGGAGGCTGGTCCATTAAGGGAAAGGAGGCTCAGTCTGCGGCCAATTACCTGCCTTCTTAACTTACAGGCAGATCAAAGGGTGACACTTGACTGTCAGCTTCCTCCTTCTTAGCATTCCTAGCTCCCTTGGCCTTCTAGAACTCAGCAGGGATGGGGAGGGGAACAAAACTACCTGCCTGGCATTGGCTCTGCCCAATGTTAGGAGCCCTGCCTTCTGCCCTACCAGTCCCAGTGGGCACCGGCCACCACTGAGTGGGCCACTGAATCGACTGTTTGATCGTTAAAAGATTGTCATTGATGCACAGTAAAGTGTGATGTGTATTTAAGTACAGAAAGGCTGTTTCCAACAATCGGCACAATCCAGTCAAAGCTAATCGCTTTTGCAGCCCATGAGTTCAATGGGAGAAACAGGCATGCGTTAAATGTACTCCACTGAAATTGAGGCCGTTTTAAATGTGCTCAGCTCTGGCTGAATTATTCCCATTGTTTTGGGGCTGCTTCTTACAGTACATTTTGTACTCCAGTTCTGATACTCCAACACAAAACTCATGTGTCCTTTGTCTCGGTCTTTGAAGTGTACACACACATGCATATATAATAGCTTCTCTGATCTGAATACCTGCGAGCGATGGCTGGAGGACTGGGTTCCTGCTTCTGCAATTTGGGAAACAGAACTATGGTTTATATATATGGGCATCATCTAAATTATGTGAGGTAGGTATGTGTGCATGCTTATGCTAGGTCAGGCTTCCTCAACCTCTGCCCTCCAGATGTTTTTGGCCTACAACTCTCATGATCCCTAGCTAGCAGGACCAGTGGTCAGGGATGCTGGGAATTGTAGTCTCAAAACATCTGGAGGGTCGAGGTTGAGGGCTGAGGTTGCTAGGCGCTGCTGTTCCTGCTTGCTCTGCTTGCCAACCCTGCCTACTAACCAATCACTTTGCCAGTCCTTCCTCCCCGACACCTGACCAACCCCCCTCCTTTTACCTCACCCACCCTCTCGCATATCCCTTGACCCCTCACCCCACCCCTCTCCTCACAGTTCACCCCTCTCCCAACCCCTTTTGAAGGAGAGGAAAGG
Organism: Podarcis liolepis; assembly: GCF_965112155.1. Lineage (NCBI taxonomy): Eukaryota > Metazoa > Chordata > Lepidosauria > Squamata > Lacertidae > Podarcis > Podarcis liolepis. The sequence continues at coordinate 61,382,052 of NC_139555.1, read as the reverse complement.
CACTTCACAGAGCAGCTTGCTAAACTGCTGTATGAAGTGCCTCCCCCACCGTTAAGCCTCGCTGCAACCACAGAGTGGCTAGCTAACTGCTAAGTTAAGAACCTCTACCCCCTCTCCATTAAACAGTTCCCTTGGGCTGGCTGCCACCAGCACTGCTTCCTGTCTCACCTGCCTGCTGTTTGTCACCCTGCAGTGGGCATGGTCGTCTGTTGGTTGCCACATGACAATAGCTTTATATTTTAATCTCCAAACGGTGCAAGATTCCAGGGGTTCCAGGCGTGCTTTACCCAGGATTCTTGTTTCCTTTTGGGAATAATGCCCAGTGGAGACTGTGGTGTCTTTATGATCTATGGTTTATTTACACATATATACAACCTGAGCCTGCACTAGTGGGGTTCACAGCATCAACACGCCGTAAGCATCTTGCTTCTCCCATAGCAGTAACCTTGGATTCAGACAGATACCAACCACTCCTCTCAGATGCTGCTCTTGAATCTCCTACTCACTGCTTGCTTTCTTCGTCATATTACTCATACTCCCTACTCTAAGCTTCTAGCTCACAGTGCTTCTAACTCTCTAAGCTCTGGCTTTATCTCTTGAGGGAGAGGCCCTACTCATTTACCATGTCACACCAGGTTCGTTTGATCCTCTGTTCTCTTAATGGCCCATCACCCCAGGCGATTACCTCATCAGGAAACTAGCCTGCCTTTATTGGCTTTTAACACTTATTGATCTGAGGATTAGAGAGGTCTATCACACAGTTTAGCACCCCAAACCTTAATTAGATTCTAACAACTTTGCTGGCTCTGGGGATTATAGCAATCTGGCTATTTCCCATAATTAGAAGCCTTTGATTAAATTCTAACACTTACTGGTTCCAGGAGTATAGAATATAATAATAATAATAATAATTTATTATTTGTACCCCGCCCATCTGGCTGGGTTTCCCCAGCCACTCTGGGCGGCTTCCACAGAAACCAAAAAACACTAAAATATCATACATTAAAAGCTTCCCTGAATAGGGCCGCCTTAAGATGTTTTCTGAATGTCAGGTAGTTGTCCATCACCTTGACATCCGATGGGAGGGCATTCCACAGGGCGGGCGCCACCACCGAAAAGGCCCTCTGCCTGGTTCCCTGTAGCTTCGCTTCTCGCAATGAGGGAACCGCCAGAAGGCCCTCGGCACTGGACCTCAGTGTCCGGGCAGAACGATGGGGGTGGAGACGCTCCTTCAGGTATACTGGGCCGAAGCCGTTTAGGGCTTTAAAGGTCAACACCAACACTTTGAATTGTGCTCGGAAACGTACTGGGAGCCAATGTAGGTCTTTCAAGACCGGTGTTATGTGGTCTCGGCGGCCGCCCCCAGTCACCAGTCTAGCTGCCGCATTCTGGATTAGTTGTAGTTTCCGAGTCACCTTCAAAGGTAGCCCCACGTAGAGCGCATTGCAGTAGTCCAAGCGGGAGATAACTAGAGCATGCACCACTCTGGCCAGACAGTCAGCGGGCAGGTAGGGTCTCAGCCTGCGTACCAGGTGGAGTTGGTAGACAGCTGCCCTGGATACAGAATTGACCTGTGCCTCCATGGACAGCTGTGAGTCCAAAATGACTCCCAGGCTACGCACCTGGTCCTTCAGGGGCACAGTTACCCCATTCAGGACCAGGGAGTCCTCCACACCAGCCCGCCCCCTGTCCCCCAAAAACAGTACTTCTGTCTTGTCAGGATTCAACTTCAATCCATTAGCCGCCATCCATCCTCCAACCGCCTCCAGGCACTCACACAGGACCTTCACCGCCTTCACTGGTTCTGATTTGAAAGAAAGGTAGAGCTGGGTATCATCTGCATATTGATGGACACCCAGTCCAAACCCCCTGATGATCTCTCCCAGCGGCTTCATATAGATGTTAAAAAGCATGGGGGAGAGGACGGAACCCTGAGGCACCCCACAAGTGAGGGCCCAAGGGTCTGAACACTCATCCCCCACCACCACTTTCTGAACACGGCCCAGGAGAAAGGAGCGAAACCACTGTATAACAGTGCCCCCAGCTCCCAACCCCTCTAGACGGTCCAGAAGGATGTTATGGTCGATTGTATCAAAGGCCGCTGAGAGATCCAGCAGAACTAGGAAACAACTCTCACCTTTGTCCCTAGCTCGCCGGAGATCATCAACCAGTGCGACCAAGGCAGTTTCAGTCCCATGATGAGGCCTGAACCCTGATTGGAAGGGATCCAAATGGTCCGCATCCTCCAGGCGTGCCTGGAGTTGTTCAGCAACCACACGCTCAATCACCTTGCCCAAGAATGGAAGATTTGAGACTGGGCGATAGTTGGCCATACTGGCCGGGTCTAAAGATGGTTTTTTAAGAAGCGGTTTAATGACCGCCTCTTTCAGCGGATCTGGGAATGTTCCCTCACAGAGGGAAGCATTCACCACCCCGCAGAGCCCATCGCCCAGCCCTTCCCGGCTAGCTTTTATAAGCCAGGATGGGCAAGGATCAAGGAGACAGGTGGTTGGTTTCACTCGTCCAAGCAGCCTGTCCACATCCTCGGGGGTAACGGATTGAAATTGATTCCATGCAACTTGACCAGACAGGGCTCTAGCACTCTCCCGCCCCAGCCCTGCTCCCACGGTGGTGTCTAGCTCCTTCCGAATATGAGTGATTTTATCTGCAAAAAACTTTGCAAAATCGTTGCAGGAAATCTTGGGGTCTTTACAAGGCCCCGATGGTAAAGGTGGTTCCGTTAAATTGCGGACCACCTGAAAGAGTCTCCTGCTACTATTTTCTGCAGATGCAATAGAGGCGGTGAAGAAAGTCTTCTTCGCCGTCGCTATCGCCACTTGGTAGGCTCGACGTTGAGCTCTAACCTGTGTCCGGTCAGATTCGGAGTGAGTTTTCTGCCACCGACGCTCTAGCCGTCTCAGCGATTGTTTCATCGCCCTCAGCTCCGAAGAAAACCACGGGGCTGTCCGGGCTCCATGCAATCGGAGAGGGCGCTTCGGAGCCAGACGGTCGATAGCCCTGGTTAACTCCGCATTCCAGCGGGCCACCAGGGAATCAGCTGAAAGGCCATCAACATGGGATAAAGCATCCCCTACCACTCTCTGGAAACCATTTGGATCCATTAAGTGGCGGGGGCGGACCATCCGAATTGGTCCCACCTCCCTGCAGAGGGGAAGGGTCGCGGAGAAGTCCAGTTGCACCAGGAAGTGATCTGACCATGGCACTTCTTTGGTTTCATTTTTACTTAGTGTCAGATCACCCACGTCGCTAGAGGTGAATACCAGGTCTAAGGCATGTCCATGACTATGAGTTGGGCCCAACTTATTCAGGGACAGCCCCATGGAGGCCATGCTTTCCACGAAGTCCCGAGCGGCCCCTTGTAAGGTCGTGTCGGCGTGGATGTTAAAATCCCCTAGGACAACCAAACTAGGTGTCTCCAGGAGAACATCCGCCACGACCTGAAGCAGCTCGGACAGGGAATCCTTGGTGCAGCGGGGAGGTCGGTACACCAAAAGGAATCCTGTACTGCCCCTATTGCCCAACTTCCAGAACATGCACTCAGAAAACTGGGTCTTCCCAGTAGGACGCCTGGTGCAGACTAATGACTTCCTAAAAATCACTGCAACCCCCCCTCCCCGCCCACATGACCTGGGTTGCTGTGCGTAAGAGAAACCTGGGGGGCAAGCGGCAGCAAGGACGGGCCCATCTGTCTCATTCAACCAGGTCTCTGTCACACAAGCCAGGTCAAATCCTCCATCCACAATCAGGTCGTGGGTGGCAGTGGTTTTATTCACCATTGACCTGGCATTACACAGCAACACCTTCAGGTTATGTGGGTTTCCCCTGTTGATTCCAGTATCCATCTGGTCAAGGCCAGACCCGGAGGCAGGGATAGTCTTCAAACAACGACTAAACCTGCCTCCTCGGTAATGACATGGTCTGGTCTTAGCGTAACTCCGCCTCCTGCCCATGATCACCGAGATCGGATGTCCCAGTGCTTCCCCCCCTGTGGAACTTGTCCCAGCCATCGTGTTGGCTGGGGCCTCACTCCCAGGCAGCCCTGATCCCACCCCTTAAAAACAAAACACAAACTATACAGAACCAATAAAACAACAGAAAACAAAAACAGAACAATTACACTAAAATTAATCCCCAACCAAATATCCATTACACCCACCCACCCCCAGCAAGAGAAAAAAGGAAAAAAAGAAATACAAATTTAAATTGCCACCGACTGCTTGAGGACATTTTAAAACACATTGGAACAGGGAAGCAATTGCAGAACACTTCCCAGCTTCCCCAAAAGTTTGTTCCAACTAAGGGCCTGGGCCACGCCCCCTGGGCCAGTTGGAGAAGGCCCTGGAAGGGAGCAGGCCCTGCAGTCCTCAGCCAGCCGATCGTCCGAGGCTTCCCCGCAACAGGTGTCCCTTTATAGCTGGGAGAAGGGCCTGGGCCACGCCCCCTGGGCCAGTTGGAGAAGGCCCTGGAAGGGAGCAGGCCCTGCAGTCCTCACCCAGCCGATGGTCCGAGGCTTCCCTGCAGCAGGAGTCCCTTTATAGCTGGGAGAAAGGGCCTGGGCCACGCCCCCTGGGCCAGTTGGAGAAGGCCCTGGAAGGGAGCAGCAAGTGTCTAGCACCCACAAGCTCATAACAGTACATGACAATACATACACCCACACACATACATACATACAGGAATAGGGACAAAAGGAAAATTCCCCATAAGAAGTAGCCTATGATGCGGAGATGATCACAAAATTTCTTTAACAACAATTTTTGGAAAATGCATGTATAAAAAAAAGTTTCATTGATTTCAGAAAGAACAATCGATAGCTAATAGCGACAGGTTTAAAAATGCCTAAAACAAAGAAAGCACAGGATAAACAAACACATGTTTGACATTTTGGAAGGGCAAAATTTGGAGCAGATATTTCCTCATTTCCCCCACTATCTCCACCCTCTTCTCTCATCTGCCTTTCCCATTCCCTTGTGTATATTGACCAATATGAGTGGCAGGAATCCCACAAAAACACCAAGGAATATCTATGCAACATCTGTAACTTCTGAAGCAGACTGATGTTTGGCTGCATTGTTAGTAAAGGAAGGGAAACATTTAATTATCTATCTTGACTATGTAAAAAAGAAAAGCTTCATGCAGACTGAATATTTGGGAATATGAGGTCAACAGTAATTCCATCAGTATTTTACTCAATTGTTGTTAGCTAGCGAATTAGCAACATGGTTTGAGCTGGAAAAGACTTGTTCTTGATCCACCCCATGTCTCATAAAATAAACAACTATATAATCCATGATAGAAGGGTGTCAAGCATAGTCTTGACTAGCGTTAGTGATAAAAAGTCACTGTTGGCAGTTTGTGCCATTACCTAACTTTTTCTAGGAATTTTCCTGATATTTAGCGTAAATTGAGGCTTCAAGAGTTGACGCCCATTCCTGTTTGTTTTGTCCCTTTTGCTCATATCCTGGCTAGTACGTACAAAAGTGCTATCGTGTGCAAAAAAGAAGTGTGAATTCACATGTGTACTTTTGGAGGGTGGGGATGAGGCCTGTTTTCATCAACAATATGCTCCTACGCTTTTCTGCATTGAATATAAGTTTTGTCCATGGTCTTTAACCTAAACACTTCAACACAAAGCCACAGTCTACTGCTCCCACATCAGATCCCTGGGTGGCAGCAAGCAACCTAAGATGCTCAGCTCTCTTTCTCCCAGAGGGCCAAGAGAAATGCTTTACCATATGAAAACACAGTGAAGGATGTACTCTTGGCTATTACATTTACATAACCCCTTGTGTATTCTGTAGGGAAATACAGGTAAATGATCAAAAGTGTCAGGTGAGAAGAAGGATGAACAGTTGGCCACTGGTACCCTCAAGCTCTCTTCCAAATATCTTCCTTTCATCTGGTGCCTTCTTACTACATTACTGGTACAACTATAAATTGGCATGATAAAATAATGGCTTACTAATGAGAAGTAGTTGTTGCATTTCTTTCCCAAGTAAAGGAATTTGAGCTTTCTATCAACATTCATTGGTAAACAAACCTTCATTCCCATCCTCATTCTATTTAGAAGGCTTTCAGAGATAAGGGATCAAAGTTTCTTTAAAGAGTAGATAACATTGGGTTCTGTCAGTGACGAGCCACAGGTCTCTTACTTCATTATACAAGTAGTGCTAATTATCTAAAGCACAACAACTATTTGCTTGCCCTGTCACAGAAATATAAGTCGTTTAAAACATGGAACAGATGGCTCTTGGATTTATGGATCTACGAATCCAGGGATGACTCATTCCAGATGCTAAATAATTTCATGAAATGAAAGTATGTATTGGGCAAAGAGAGTATGTATTCAGTAAAGCATAGAATTGGTTTATTATGCTTGTTTTCAAAAAGCTATTTACATGTATAAAGTGAGTGTGATGGACAGTAGTAATGGAAGAATTACAAAACTGAACAATTATAATAAGGGTGTTTATACATGAGCATATGATTCTCTGTAACATTTGGTGCAATCTTCAGCAGAGGGACTGGCTAAAAAGATCAGATTATCAGGTCTGTGGTTAATGGAGGAGACATTCACAGGATATTTTCTGACAGCAGGATAGAGAGTTTTAAGTGCTGGTGGAATGGTGTTTGAAGTGGTGGCGATTTAGCTGCAAGCACTCTCAGAGGGAACTGATTACCGGTATATGGGCTCATTTCAATCTAGGTTCAGGCCTGGTTTTGGGACAGATTTGGCCTTGATAATCCTAATGGATGGAAGACGAGGAATGCAACTTTGTTAAACTTGCTGAATCTCTCAGCAACTTTTGATCCAGTTGAGCACAATATTCTCCTTAGATAATCTCTCCGGCAAAAAACGTGTACTACCAACTTTGGTTGGTATGGCAGCTCTGGTAACTCCTGGGCAGGGATAGTCTGTCCACACTGGTCCATGCATTGGTTACTATGATCCAATGTATATAGGGCTGCCCTGGTGCTTGGTTTGGAAGCCGCACCTAGTGCAGAATGCTGTGGATGGTGAATTGAGTGATACATCTAGCCATGCATATATTACAACAGTGGTTAAGGATTTGCGCCTGTTGCCTAACTGCTACCGAACCAAGTTCAAGATTTTATGATTGATACATAAAGCCCTAAACAATTCAGGACCAGCAGACCTAGAAGACTGCTTCCCCTACTATAGGCCAGCAGATTGCCACCTGGAAGCCTCTTAGAAATGGAGCTTTTCAGTTATAGCACCAACCCTCTAAATATCCTTTCAGAAGAGATTTAGGAAGTGCCATTTGTTGGATGCTTCAAATGTTTCCTAAAAGCTGAGATGTTTACCCTGGGCTATTTGAATGGCTGAGGGTGTTATCCTGTTCAGTTGCTGACTTACTGTTTAAAATTATGAATTTCTTACAATCACATTCTGATTGTTACTTCTATTTTATAATACTTTATTTGCTGTAGTTTAAGTATATATATATTGCAAACTACTTAGGGATTTTTGTCAAAAATGCTAGGCAGGCACATAAATCTCTAAACAGATAAATGAAAACCTGAGTTGAAGCACATCTGTCTCCTGGCTTTGCTTCTCCCTGGGCTTTTGGAAGCCCCTGGTGGCTGAAATCTCCGGTTTTGTCCCTTTCTCCACTCTGGGTGATAGAGTAGGTTAAAATCCTGCCTCCATGTAATTAGCACTAATTTGATACATTCTGCATAAAGCCTGTGCAGCACCCGAAGCTTTTGTATTTGATGAAGTTTCTGTAAGGAGTTGTTCTCCTTTCTTTTACATATTTATGAAATTACAAAATTATGCTGAAGAGAAGCTGTTTATTTCGTTGATCTAAATAAAAGCAAAACACCAAGTGAGCAAACATCTGAGCGAAAGCTCTGGTGCTTTTGTTTCCTCATACAGTGGCTAGTTGGGATAGTTTTGCACAAGTATTTCTGGAAGAGTCATTCCATGCACGCTTACTCATTTCTGAGGAAACAGCTCCACTGTGTCAAGTGGCACTTACTCCCAATAAGTGGCTGGGGAAACACCCCCCCCCTGATGGGTGGGGTATAAATAAATTATTTATTATTATTATTATTATATTATTATTATTATTTTATTAGTGTCCAGAGGACTGATGCCTCAATAAGGCAATCTGCATACTGGTGAAGTCAGTGGCGAAGTTACTATTAACTGTAAACATTTTGTTTTCTCCAGCTTTTCTGGCATAGTACAAACAATTTTTAAAAGATTTTTCTATACAAGTCAAAAGCACAAATAAGTTTAGTGGCAGCAGGTACTGTAAGTACAAGTTAAGATATGGACTTCAGGCAAGTCAAATACGATGGCAAGCAAAGAAGAGGGATTCCAGAACTCATTGGCCAGCACTGAATCTCTTAATCTTTTCCACTGAGGGCCTGCCCACACAGAGGTTTACTGTGTGTTTGAGCAATCCAGATTATGTTGCCTTCAAACAAGACCAGTCTCAATGCTTTGCTCTGTAAATCTGGATTTACCTGATGAGGATTTATCTGATAAAACGGGTGGAAATAGGTTCCACTCAGGGTCTCAGGCAATTTATTTTGGTGCTTTGGGGTGGGTGGATAAAATGTCACTTTCTGCACCAGACCTTCTCACATCTACTGCTACCTCAAGACATGGGCACCAGGAGTTTAGTCCTTTATATTTTTTGATCCCTCAGATCTGCACAAAACCAGAAAATCACACAAGCAAATTTACAATTGCCCAACTCTATGTTTTTGCACACTTTTGGTGTGTCTAAGAGAGTTAAAAGAAAAACCCAAGGTTTCTCTGTGCACATGCCCTGTTGGTACTTAAATGGCATAATGGAATCAAGAGATTAGAAGGCAAGGACAAACACAAAAGAGAACAAAATAGAATTAATGAGAAAGACAAAAGTTGCTCCTCAAATACATATTCAAATACGTGTGGGTGTAGACTATTCCGGTCTAATTAAAATGGGGGAAATGTGGATTAACAGCAAAGTAATGCTCAAATGTGGACAAGCCCTGAGATAGCGAAAAGGAATTAGATGCTGTATTCAGATAGACAGTGAAGTGAAAAAGATATGAATCACAAGGAACACAAAAATATGAAAATAAAGCAGATACGTTCAGGAAGCAATAGCTTTTATTAGATCAAAAAAAGGTTAAAAAAAGAATCTGGCTTTCAAGTAAAAAAATTTAAAAAGAGCTCACATTTCCAGCATCAGTTGGTTAACACATTATGCCTCATTTGATCTATTTTTATTCTATCAGACCAATATAGCTACCAAAGACTTTAATTAAGCCTTTAACTACATGCAATTAATGTTTTGTAGGGAAAGCTCTTAAAATAATTTGCATGGTTTTGTATTTTAAGCCATTATGATTCCTTCAAAGTAGGAGGCAGCTGGAGGGGTGAGATGAGGAAGGCCCATGTATTTTAAGAAATAAAACATGTGCAATCCCATATTTGGGTAATTAATTAAAAAGTGCCACACTGATGTATATTCAGGCCACGAGGGGGGATGTCAGGTCATACGGTACATTGTGACACGGGAGATTACAGTGTAATCCTTCAGGTGTATGGGAGTTGGTTAACATGAAGCAAAGTCAGTTTCTTTATTATTACCTCATAGATTAAGGCTGAAGCCTGTTATGAAAAACACTGGCACTAATGATTGCCTGATTAGCTCCAACACAATAAATGATAAGAGTGACTGAGAGAACTAGATAAGAACCTAACCTGAGTCCAATTAGCTTCATCTAGTCCAGCACTTTAACAGCGGTCCAGGCAGGGAGCCACTTTCCTCAGGGAAGTTGACAGGCAGGGCATGATCTAATAGCCACTGCTTGTTGTTTACCCCAAGAATCCAGAAATCGTAAGTACACTGCCTATCTTCATGGATGCTCCATTTGGCTTGGCTTGGCTCACAGCAATCAGTGAACCTGCTATTTATTTGTGTCTAACCTTATTTTGAACTATCAATTCTTAAGGAAATCAGCCCTGAGTGCTCATTGGAAGGACAGATTGTGAAGCTGAGGCTCCAATACTTTGGCCACCTCATGAGAAGAGAAGACTCCCTGGAAAAGACCATGATGTTGGGAAAGATGGAGGGTACAAGGAGAAGGGGACGACAGAGGACGAGATGGTTGGATAGTGTTCTCAAAGCTACTAGCATGAGTTTGACTGAACTGCGGGAGGCAGTGGAAGATAGAAGTGCCTGGCGTGCTCTGGTCCATGGAGTCACAAAGAGTCGGACACGACTAAACGACTAAACAACAACAACAACCTTAATTAAAAGCAATCCAGGGTAGCAGCCACCACTGTTACGTTGCAGTACTGAATTCCTTGTTGGTTATTTGCACATTATATAATTATCTGTAAGTTATATAATTACCCATGAGCAAATAAATCTATACTCAGACCAATGGCTAGTGAGGAAGTCGGTGGTACTTACAGTGTTTGAGCTTTTTGGTTTTATGCCCTGAATCCCACCTGATGGGAACATATACTATGCAGTTTAAAATGTGGCAAGCTGCATTTTGGGCTCCCCTACTCATTTGGCTGAGTGGGGCCCTGGGCTTTGGCCCCATAGTCCTGCCCTGACTTGTACCTGCTGGATGAAGCCCACAGAATGACCTTGGACAAATCAGGGTAAAGACAAGATAATCTGAACGGAATTGGTCTGAATACACATTTAGTGCCCTGAACAACAAATGAATCAGAATGGAATGGATATACTTCTGCCTCAATTTTGAATGCCTGTAGTTTTTTCTTCAGACCAAATGGGTATGGGGGGGGATCAGGGGGAGTGGGCTGAGCATTCCCACCCCACCAACCTAAGAATACTGCCTGCAATCTAAACAGACTCTTTGTACAAACATGCAAATGGTCTGTTTTGACAGCAGACCAAACATGGATAAGTCAGAAGAGAGGCCTGACACTGTGATTCTGGCTTTTTCTTCTTCTTTGGCATTGGAAATCACTTTTTAAAAGATTTGCCTTGAGAGAGTATTTAAACCTCTTTTGTTGACCATTTTTGCTTTCCATTTTTAAGTTCTGGCTATTTCCACCCCTACCACCAGATTTAAAACCTGGAAAGTTTCATCTGCCTTCTATATTACTCTCTACAAACGATGGACCATAGCTCAGTCTTTGCATGCAGGGAGCCTCAATATCAGTTCTTTGCTTCTCCAGACAGAACTGGATTCTGTCACTGAATCTGTCACTGAAATCCAGATCCATGGCTAGTCAGGACAGACCAGAGGGGAGGCAGAATGTTGATCAGGATGCAAAATGTAGATCACTGGGTGATTTGCTGCAGAACAGCACAGGCTTTTCACACCCAAGTGTTTAACAGCAGAAGCAACCAAACAACTTTTTCATGCCTAAATTAGGCAGCTGAAATGAAGAAATCACATCAGGTGTGGCCTGTTGTGTGAAAGGACTGTGTCCCCTGTTCATTCTGGCACTGGAAACAAAACTCTTAGGCACAGAATGTGCTCAGAAGATCGACCCTGCTCCTTAATCGTTTGACTTTTGCACTTGGCCCTGCTTCGTAAAGCTTGGGGTTCTACTCAGAGAACGAAATGGGCCCAAGAAGACTGACTGTGTTAAAGAGCACCGATGAGGCCTGAGCTCAGCTTCAACGTTTCCTTTTTTTAAAAGGGAAATTCTCTTATTCCGAATAGGATTCCTCGCAAGAAAAGGGGAAAGTTGACAGCTATGTTCCTATGCTTCTCTCTCAGCCTCACGTATTTTACGGGGTTGTTGTTGCTGTGAGACGAAGACACCCCGGAAGAGACCTGCGTAGTCTGTGAAACCCACTAGCAGCGAGTAAGAGACACGCCCGCCTCACTCCATCGCTACCGGGCGCCTTCGGCTCACTGCAGAGTCGCCACGCCGGTTGAGGGTGCCCTAAGGCTGCTCGCCAACTCCGTAGCAAGCCAGGAGGGAAGCGCCGAGGCCGCGAGGGGTCCGCGCCTGCGCCTCTCACCCCGTCTGCGCTCGGCCCCACAGGGGAGGGCGACGGCCAGAAGCGGGGACCCCACGCCTCCCGCCCCCCACACGGCGCTGAACTCCCTTCTTGCGCGTTCAGCCAATGAACCCGCCGAGGGGGCTGGTCCAAGGCACGTTATAAAAGGGGCCGGCGGAGGAGCGACGCGGTGCTGTGCTCGGCGTGCTTTGCTGGTACCTGACGGGAGACGGCGAGAGGAAAGGAGGGTTTCTTGCGCGCGGGCGGGCGAGCGAGCATCGACCATGTGCGGTGAGTGAGTGAGCGAGCCCCGGGGGCTGCTTTGTTGCGCTTCTAGATGCGGAGCGCGAGGGAGCCCAGGCATCATGGAAAAGGGCTGCGGGCAGATCCACTCGGAGAGGTGGGGGGGGGGACTTTGCAAAGGGAGACTTGGCATGCCTTGCTGCTGTTCTAACCATACAGAGGGGCCCTTCCATTTTTGCGGGGAGGGGGATCTGTGTAGATTTTGTGGAAGCAGAGCCGTATTATTTTCTAGGGAGTCAGAAAGGGGAATGAACTGAAACCCTGACCCCGCCTCCCCCCAGAAAGAGATGCTTAGCGCTTCCTTTCCCAGTCAAGTCCCCCCCCCCCGCCCGCCCGCCATCCGGATGCTTTTATTGCTGTGCCCTCTGCTTCCTCCGGGTAGCCATTGAGCTGCAAGGCGACCGTAGTAGCAGTATGCTCTGCCCTGGCTTTCCTCCTCCAGAGGTTTTGTTTGTTTGCTTATGGAGGAGTTTAACGCTCCATGCTCTTTATGAGAGCAAAGCCGAGCTGTTAAACTTAGCTCTCTCAGCAAAGGGGGACAAAAGGAACTTTCTCTCTCTCCCAATCTTGTTCCTTTAAATGCTTCAGGTAACTGAAATTCCAGAAAGACTTGCAAAATGTATTTTTAATTGACATTAATGTCCTTTCGTGCTAATGTTTCCGAGCAATAGTTTCCCTTGCATTAGTAACGGTTAGCATCTCCTTCCTACTTGGAAGAAAATCTGAACAAGTCATAAAAAGAGGTTTTCTGGTCGAAGATGCTGACCTCTCCTACATGGTTAAAAGGTATTTTGAGGGCTTTCTTTCAATGGGACACTGGCAGACGGCAACATTTGAAATGTTCAGTTCATGCCCCCCTGAAATAAGTAAGTAAAGACGTGGGGAGATCTTGGCACCACAAAGCAAAGACCCAAAGGATTGCCATTTAAAGGCTCATGAAATCACATGGCCAGGAACTTTCCCTTCCTGGATTGCCCTGTGTTCATGGTAAATGGGTCATCTGACTTGGTACAGCTTGGGCACAAGTCACTTTTGTGCATCACTGTTCAACCAGTGCTAGGAAACATGGAATTGCACCTTTCAGACAATAGCCTTCCTTAGTCAAATGTTTTTAAAAAGAATGTTCATTGTATGTGCATCGGTGGTGGCACATGGCCCCCTGTTTACAAGAACAGAGCCCTCTGCACATATGGTCTCTTGTATTCATTTAGCCTGGGAGGGAGGAGGCGGAGCCAGCTACCATTATGCCCACCCCCCATCATGCGCATTCATTGAATACACTTTTGAACATCTGAAAATGGCTAAACTGTTGGTGTGATAGCAGCATAATCCTGATAAAAGGGCCTAGCCATATGCAGAATGGCTATATATGAGCAGATCTCTAAAACTGTGCCTGCAATTCCTTATGATATAATTGCTGTTTCAGAACATCTGAGCAAATGAGAATTGCTTTAGGATAATTACCCTTAAAAGAAACAAAATCTAAGGATGCTGAAGATATGTTAAGTCAAGTAAAAAGGAATGGAATACATCAATAGGTATGGAATAAACGCCCGAGCCTATGTCTGAGAACTGGATTGGACATTATTAATTCCAAAGCTGAAAGGAGATGGCCTGCTTCAGATTTGTACATTCAGAACAGGAAATCACCCACCGTCACAGTCCAAGCAATGTGTTATCTTTGAAAGGTGGACAAGAAGTGCCTTATATTATCAGTTTAAGAAGATTCTGTTCCACCTGAATTTCATTAAGCGACCCTTCTGCGCTAAAGAAGATCTTATCAGGAATGACCCATATTACCTGTGGTTAACAATTCAAGATTTTTTAACCAGATATTGAAATAATACTAAATGCTAAAAGCAACCCCTTTGTGGTTGTAGAGCAGGAAACAGGGATATTACACTGTTCAACTAAGTTTTAACTAAGGAGTGGTATAGCTGACTCAGTGTGAAGTAACAAGAAGTATGTGATTTCAGTGCACTCAGCCTTTCTAACACCCTTCACTGCTGCCATGGCAACCAGGCAATTTTGGTGATGCAAAATGAATATGTAAATAAGAACACTGTTCCAAAAATGTCACTGGAAGTGGGGAGTGGAAGATTCCTGCTTGTAGCTGAAACTCCTTTAAAACAAGCTAAAACTCCTTGGCGAAACAAGCATGGTTATATAAGAAGTTTTAAAAGCATAATTATTTTTCAAAAGAAAAATTCAAAACATATAATACATTAAAATGCCATATATTTTAAAAACTTTTAACAGAGGTTGGAAACCTTGTTCAGTCCTGAGAACACAGCTGTAGCTTGCTTGCTTTTGGCAATGTTGCTTCTTCCATTGTATATGTTTTTTATATTATTATTATTATTTATTATATATATATTGAATTCATATACTGCCCTATACCCACAAGTCTCAGGGCAGTTCATGGGATAAAATCACAATATAAAAAACACAAAATACATAATCAAAATAAAAACAAGAACAACCCAATAATCCCCCTCCCCCAAAAAATAATAATCAGAGAGGTAAAATAGAATTTTTAACAGAGAAAATAAGCACCCATCAGGTATCATCTAGGAGTAGATTAAAATATCAATTCAACTGTCTTTCAAATCAAAACATTTTAGCCATTGTAACCATTCATAAAAGCTCTTTTAGTACCAAGCCAGATTGGATATGGTGGATTTTTGTGACAATCTCTTGTGGAAGACTTAAACACGAGCTCCATGAAATAAAGGGGAAATGAGAAAAAAATCTGACTGTGGATCCCTTTTTAAAGACTTACCTGCAGATTTCCTAAGCCAGTGTTTTTACAGGTGGTTCTTTCAAGACTGACCTTTGCCAACCTTTTCCCATGCTGGCTGGGGCTGATAGGGATAGTAGTCCAAAACATGTGGAGGGCACCAGGTTGGTGAAGCCTGATCTTGGAAGATGTTTCTGTGAAGTTTTCAAATGGGGGTTGAAGGCAGCAGCCTACCCCTTTGGCTTGCCCTCCAGTATCTGAAATCCAAGCAGATATGAGAAACCTACGAATGCCCAGGTGTGGGACTCCAACTTTTGCCAGCAGGACCAGTAATTGGGGAACATGGGAGTGGGCTTCAGTATCATCTGGAGGGCTATGGGTTTCTCATCTCTGTTCTGAAGGTACTACCTCTGAACATGAGGGTTCTCTGTAGCAGTAATACTAATGGCTGTCGAGAGAATGTGAGTAACGACTTTTTAAAAGCTATTTAACTGGATTAAAGCTTAAGGTTCAGTAACATGCCTGGAAATGGTGCACAGCTGCAACTGAAGTATTGGGAACTAATCAGTTTGTCAAATTGACTCCATGATAATACAAAACTGCAGTTCTGAGATTGTAGAATGGCAGGAAAACATCCTGAAGATGGACTATTTTCTATGAACCACAGAGATACAAAGTACCTAGAGTGGGAGCCTAATCAAATAGAATTACTGCTGCAGAATACCGTTCCCAGTGTAGAAGATAAATGGTAGGTCTCCAATGCTCTAAGGCAGTACATATTTAAAAGCTGAAGGAGTGGAGTGTTGACTCATTAGTCTCCAACTATGAGACACCCCTATCTTGATCCTGGTAAACTTACAAGTACTGACGTTTCTTGAGGAATTTCCCCACTGGAAAACTCTCAATGACCCTTTCTTTACCCACCTCAAAGAGGAAGCAAGAATTTCAAAGCCTTGATGAGAGATAAAGGGAGCCGTTTTAAACAAAGATGAGCTTGTGCAACTTCTAGCTGACTCTCTGCTTGGAGAAGGGTGCATGCACATGAAAGCTCATACCAGTAACTAACTTAGTTGGTCTCTAAGGTGCTACTGGAAGGAATTTTTATTTTATTTTATTTTGCTTGAACTTCAGTTTTTTAAGTGCCAGCTCAAAGCATGAAGGCTCTTTCCCTCACCCGCCTTTGTAACTTGAGTCTTTTCCTGTACAGAATTCCTTCTGTGCGATCCTTTAAAAGCAACCCGATTCTTTTCAGTTTTTCTTCAATCAAACCAAATCATTAAGTCAGCTGTAAGTAGGAGTACATAATGTCATCTGTTATCTCCTGCATGATAAAGACAACAGCATGCTGAAGGCGGTAACATGAAGCTGTGCTTTTGGGAGCTTTGGCTGGGAAGTAGGGTCTAAGAAGAAAATAAGTGAGGATAATGAGGTCAAAAGGGAAATGGTCTAGTTAACAATAACAGGTTTATTGTACAACTCAATAGAACTCAGTAAAACTCAAAAACATTGTTCAGTCTGTGGTTGTTTTCTATAGTTCTCTCCACATAAGCTTGTGCCATGTTTTGTTTGTCTCCAAGTTGCTGCAAGACACATCACTGTTTTTGCTATCGCAGACGTATACTTGAAAAAATAATCATTCAGTTTCAAGCCCCCCCCTTGCTAATGCTGCCACTCATAGAAGGTAATGGCATTAGCAATAAATGAAACTTAAAACTGTATTTGCAATTTGTGCTAGAAGCTCAGGCCAAAAACAAACTTACGTTTTGTTATATTTTTAAAATAATGATGATGGAACAACAACAGATTCTTCAGTTTCAGGAAAGGAAGAGGTCTGGTTCAGATTTTGTAACGTTTGTGACACATTGTAGCAATACTTATTTTTAAAAAGGCAAATACAGTGGTACCTCGGGTTAAGTACTTAATTCGTTCCGGAGGTCCGTACTTAACCTGAAGCTGTTCTTAACCTGAAGCACCACTGTCGCTAATGGGGCCTCCTGCCACCGCACCGCTGCGACGCGATTTCTGTTCTCATCCTGAAGCAAAGTTCTTAACCCGAGGTATTATTTCTGGGTTAGCGGAGTCTGTAACCTGAAGCATCTGTAACTTGAAGCGTATGTAACCCGAGGTACCACAGTACTTATTTTTGCCTCTCTAAAAACTCTATATCAGCTACTGAAGTTCAGGTTCCTGCCTGATCACTACCAAATTCATACTGACTTGCTCTAAAATATAGGCTATTTCTAAACAGCTCCTAATGCCCTCACAGTGTCCTGTTGAGCAGCACATAAACCCAATTAGAAGAGAGAGGACAATCTGTTTGTGGAAGGAAGTATGTGAGAAGGGGAATGAGTTTAACAAGCAGTAGAGGGTTTGGCCACAGTCTAGCATGGAGTTAAGAGCATGCAAGCCCATTGACATTTAATGGTATTAACTCTGTGCTGGGAATTTTTGGCCTTCTTGTGTGTGAAAGTGAGCAGTTAATAAGTTAATAGAAGGCACAATAGAATGTGTGTGCTTGAAAGGAAAATGTCTTTCCCATGACCCAAAGAATCTGTAATATATTCCTTGGCAGCCCAGGCTCTGCTATCATTTTCAGTGAAGTCTCTAGTGGCTTCTGAGTCTCCTGGTATGCATGAATAGTAGCAGTGCTAGAGTTCAGTATAAACAAGGAACCTTTACCAAACACAGGACACTGGCTGCATTGTGGACAGATTCCTCAAAAGAGGCCTTCCCTGAAGTGATAATACACATAAAGACATGATGCCTTAATACAGGAAATCTGACAGGTCTTGAAATATACATGTTGTAAAGCACTGGTTCAGAAAGCAGCAAAAGAGTCATTTTTTCTTAAAAATGAGGATATGCAGAAATGTTTAAAACACTTCTCTGGAAAAGTAGCAGAGAATTTGAGCTGAGCACATGGAAAAAATGTTAATAGCCATAAATTTAACAGACTTTCTTGCTGCCTCGGGGCAACTTTCTAATGTTACTATTTGCAGTCAAGAGTTATAACTGATATGTTTTAACAGAAAACCAAACAAAAACACAAGTCTTCAATACATTGAGCTGGGGGTTGTTATTTACCAGGCTTTGTGAAATCTCAGTTATATTCTAAAAAGTTTTCCTTTTCAGGTCTGTTGTAAAAATATCCGCTTTGCACATCTTCTTTTGAGGGGTGGGAAATTGCGGACTAACTTTTGCTCCAAAAGTACAAATCCTTCTTGGTGTCAGATAATACATATTTGACATGACATGTGTAGTTTCAGATGTGGATACTAAATGATACACAGTTTCTCATTTATGCTCATTTGTTTATTTACAATTTCATTTTATGTACAGTACCAAAAAAAGGGGGGGGGGAATTAACCATAACAAAACAAACAAGGGAGCATACAGAAGTTTTCAGGTACATAATCAATTATATGCTTGCCCAACTCTTGCCCAAATCTGTTGTAGCCTATCTGTAAGATATCTCCAAAGGAGTACCAACATTGGAAAGATTGCATACCAGGGGTGAAGAATAAAAATGGAAAAGAAAAGTGGGAAAAGATCAGTGTAATTAATACATCTCACATTCTGAAGGGATGTTTAAATAAATTAGGGCTGGGAATTCAGACCAGTTGAAATTATTTCACCAACTGACTGGTCAGATATTGTCAAATAATTGCCAACTGTTTGTAAAGCATTAATTTTATTTGGCCAAGAAAAAAGGTACAAAGCTGTGGCTTAAGGGAATGCTGTAGGGAAGGGAAATTGGCTTTTAGTTACAGCACCTACCAATCTGGAGTAGCAAAGAGCAGCAAAAAAGGATCCAGCTTTGACCCCCACCTGTCCCCAAAATGCTGCTGGCTATTGGCAGTAGGGTGCTGTTGGCGGTTTCTTCTACCTACCCACTGTTTGAGTAGGTGGCCCCCTCATCCAAACCCTCTCCAGCATGGCTAATCTGAGGATTGGGACTGCCTGTTAAGCATCAACCTGTTTAATATGATGCTAATTACAAAATCAAATTAGTTTAACTGTTAAGGATGAAACTGTTCCCTGGCCATGGTAACAAAAGACAATACACTATAATATGCAGTAAGTTTCCACCTCAGTTAGTGTTCTTGACTTCATGAAATATTTGACCATGATCAAAGTAGGTGGTCAATTTATTGGTCAGTTGACAGTAATTTGATAAGTCAGTTGACAAGTGTGCCAGTCATAAAGCAACCCGTTAATTGGTGTCCTAACCTGGGAATGTCACTCAAATAAATTAAATCCTTGATACTGACTAAAATTGTGCAACACTTTATGATATTGGATTGGGTTGCCCCATTCTAAAGGTTGTTGCTTAACTACATAACAAACTTCAACTGAGCAACAAAACAAAGCCCCAAACCTCTATAATGATAGGATTAAGCCTTATTGGATTTGTTGTAAAATGTAGCACTTTGAGTTTATAAGACTTTATATGTGCTTCTGAGTATGTTGTGTAAGCATATTAAAGTACCAGCTTATCATTCTTCTTTTCAATACTCAACAGGAATCTTTGCGTATCTGAACTACAGGGTGCCTCGGACCAGGAAGGAGATATTTGAAACTCTCATAAAAGGGCTACAGAGACTAGAATACAGGGGATATGACTCTGCAGGTATGTGAACAATCCTGTTGTGCAAAATTTCCACAGCAGTGGCCAAGTTGGTCTCATACTGTAAGAAAAACAAAAGAGTCTTGTGGCACTTTAAATGCTAATAAATTTATTATGGCATAAGCTTTTGTGGACTCTAGTTCAGTTCATCAGATGCATAAAATGACATCTTAGCTGGCAAGTACATAAAGGAGAAGATTTTAAGGTGGGAGTTGAATGGCAATGAGAGGCAGATATAGCCATCAATGATAATTAGAGCTTGGCAGAACAATCTAAACATCCTTACATTGGGCTGCTTATTTTATTTTAGTAGGTAGAGGTATTCCTCCACCCAGTGCCCTCATGAATTTTTGCTGCTTTTAAATCATTTGGGGCTTGTCTAAGGTATGATGAGCAATACAAATGTTTTACCTCAACACCAGTTGCCTAAACATTTACCTGGCTGTGTAAGCAATTGTATGTGTTAACTAAGACTGTACAATAAGTTGTGTTCTGTATTTCAGGTGTTGCAATTGATGGGAATGATAATGAAGATAAGGAAAGGTACATTAAATTGGTCAAGAAAAGAGGAAAAGTGAAGGCTCTCGATGAGGAGCTGCAAAGTGAGTAGAAAGGGTGGGATTCAACTAACAAGCCTTACTAACAACAATAGGCGCCGACTCCATGGGGCCTGAGGGGGCCCAAGCCCCCTCAAAAATTCGTTTGGGGGGGGCTCTGCCCCCCAATAATTTAAGAAAATTATTAGTTATATTATGCTTTGCTGCACCGGGCGCAACATCGGGGGGGGGGCGCAAGTCCAGAGGGCCCAGCCGCGTCGTGCCCTCGGCCCGCCCCTATTGTCAGAGGCTCAGCGTGGAAGTGTTAACAAAGTTTCAGAGGGGGGAGCGAGTGGGGGGGACGCGGGGAGGGGAGGGGGTCCCCGCTTCTCCGGCCGCCTTGCAGAAGCGGCCACCGCCCGGAGGCTCTGCCTTTATTCGCAGGCCTGCCTGGGGGCTCCCTCGGCTCCAGCGCTGAGCTAGCGGCCCCGATCCCGGGAGCAAAGAGGCGTCGCGGGAGCGGCTAGGCCTGCGCCAGGGCCCTGACCCGACAGCTTCTCCAGCTCCCCAAGCCGAGGACAGCTTCGGCTGTGAAGCTGCGCCTTCCGGGCTGGCCCCTTCTCGGCTGGGCCTCGCCTCTCCAGCTCCCGGTATGTGTGCTCCGCGGTGGTCCCCGCTCCTTCCAGACCCTTCCACCGCCCCCTGTCAAACTGGCTGTAGATACAAGAAGGGCAGCTGGGGTGGGCTATAGAGGACCCTGCCTCCCCCTGCGGGGCTCATCTCTGGCAATTGGCTCAAGGAGCCCCCTGAGTTTTGGCATTGTCTCTCCGCGCCCCCCCCCGCCTCTCTCCAGGAGCTTTATGAAGCCGCCTGGATCGGGTCTGCTTTGTAGGAGGGGAGCCTTCCTTGACCAGCATGGGCCCCCCCAATATTTTTTATAAGTCGGCGCCCCTGCTAACAACCAGCACAAGGGCTCAGGCTGAAGTTCTCCACCTCTAAACTAGCATATCCATTGCTCTTCTTTGTGAACTGTGGTGGTTTGTGTATCAGGCATGTCTAAAGTCCATTTTGGGGGCCTAGTCTAGCCCACCGGTCGATTTAATCTGGCCCTTGTGGCAGTACAGTGGTATCTAGGGTTACGAACTTAATTCATTCCGGAGGTCTGTTTTTAACCTGAAACCGTTCTTAACCTGAGGTACCACCTTAGCTAATGGGGCCTCCCTGGTTAGTGGAGTCTGTAACCTGAGGTGTTACCTGGGGTAAAATCCTAAGAAAATCCTACGAGAAAAAGCTCAACAACTTTGGTCGGCCCTCACGCATCAAATCTGGCCCTCTTTGAAAAAAGTTTGGGCACCCATGGTGTATACGATGTCATCAGAACTCTCTCCTATTGAGAAAGATTCATCATTAGCTACAGTGGAGGAATGGTTGTTAAAATTACTGGACTTCAGTGAGATGGTGAAATCAACATTTTTAATCTGGGGAAAATCATTGCCAGCATTTACTAAAGATTGGAAACTTCTTACTTTTATGCATGAAAAAGAAAAAGAACTTAATGATATCAGAGTTTGAGGATTGAAGATAATAATGTTGGTTTATAGAAGGTGGATTTTCTGGCTGTTATCTTGGAGTGGGTGTGTTGAATAATTCTCCCTATATAGCTGACATATTAAGAATTGGAAGTTCTCTTTTTATTTTATTTTTCTTTCCCTCTTTTTCCTCCCTTCACCCCCCCCCCCATTTTTTCTCTCTAGTTCTGTTGGGTATTTTTATTTAGATTAGCTTTTTAGGCTTGACGAAAAGAACTCTCTCCTGTTGGTACCGATGAAATAAATGCAGCTAGTATAATATGGACAGCCCAGTTTCAAGTGGTTTATTGAAAGTATAGAAGCAAATACTTCCACACAGTTTAGAATTTACAAATTGTCTCTCTTTTATAATTAAATAGAAAGTTAAGACTCGGTTCGTTACATATTTTTGTGACTATAATTTGAATTAAAAGTGGTTGGGATTGATTTGTGTGTGTATTGGTTTGATTTTGTATACAGAACAAGATGGTCTAGACTTAAAAGCAGAGTTCGAGACACATTTTGGTATTGCTCACACTCGCTGGGCAACCCATGGAGCACCAAATGCAGTGAACAGTCACCCACAACGATCAGATAAAAGTAACGGTAGGTACCCTCTCAAAAAATCTGGAGTTGCACCAGAATAGAAATTCCCAGAAACAGCTTTTGAAACCAGTAGACTGAAATGAATTGTTTGTGCATATTAGATAAGGTTGGTGATTACGTCAGATATTTTTTCTTCTTACACAAAGGAAAGTTGTGGTTTTGCAAAGGTGCAACTCCCAAGGATTCATGAAATTAGGGAATCTGAAGCAGCTGAGGCTAAAATGCCAGGATTCCATTCACAAATCAGATTGGAATTCCTACAAAACTCCTTTCATTACCAAAAATCTAGTGATAGCAGCCCGACACAGTCACTGAAAGAGGAAAATAATGTAAAGAACTTTGCAGATTTAAAATGCTATTTAGAAAAGGTTCCAACTTTAAATCTTTGAATTAAGCTGTTATTGCTCATCTCTTTTTGTGTGTTTTCCTATTTCTTTCAGAATTTGTCGTTATCCATAATGGGATCATCACAAATTACAAAGACCTAAGGAAGTTTTTGGTAAGCTGAAAACAACTGGATGTCCCAAAATGTGTGTGTGCCATTTCAGCTCTGTGGCCTGGTTAGCTTTTGCTCTATGGCCTGGTTCTCATGATGCGCTAAGCCAAACCTTGGCTTAATGAAACCATTTTTACCTGGTTCAGTGGGGCTTATGATCAGGCAAGTGTTTATAGGATTGCAGTCTAAATGAAGTTTCTCTATGTGATTTTTGATAGGTGGTAGGAATGATGATAATTGTGATTGAAACTGTAGATGACACTTGATTATGTTGTATGCAGTCTTAAAATCCTGATGGTAACACACAGATCTAAACATTTTCTTTTAAAAAAACACCCCACTATTCCAGGAGACCAAAGGTTATGAGTTTGAATCTGAAACAGATACTGAAACCATTCCAAAGCTGATCAAATATGTGTATGACAACCGGGAGTCTGAAGACATAAGTTTTTCTGTCTTGGTTGAGAGAGTCATTCATCAGCTGGTAAGTGGGAAATTTTCTCTCTTTATTTCCTATAATAAATAATGTTTAAGACAATATGAAACTACTTTTCATGTATGAAGTTAAAATGTGGAAATAACTACTCAGTTTTGTTCCGTTGGGAAAACTTTAAAGAATTCTTTCAATTCCATGTTTTATTTTGCTTTCATTTTTAATAAAAATACCATCTTGTTACATGCAGCCCTGTGCCTGCTGGTTAAGAGTGAGGTGCAAACCCAGAAGAAATAGAGGAAACTGTAGTATTTCTGAGCACAATGATTTTCTTTTCCTTCAGAAATATCAAACTGCAATAACCAGAGCACAGTCTTGCCATTTACCATCTCTTGTCTTCCTCTATAGTTCTCAGATGAAAAGTTATAGCATCAGTTAAAAGATTTCTAAACTTCCTTGTTAGTTTAATAGCCCTGGGACCATAGATCCCAAAGCTGAATGTGTAGAGTGAAGGTACATTTTCTTCCATCATGGTTTGGACAGTTCATTCCTTCCTCTCTGTTTACTCAATATTTACTCTAACCTGACTAAATTTAATGGGGATTAGTCCCACACGTGTGTTTAGCATTGCTGACTTGTGCATTTTTGACCTCCTCATTTTGTGATAATCTTTTGTTTCTGACAATTCCTTGATGCCAATTGACAAAAGATTCATTTTTTCTCAAAAGGTCATTAGAGATAATAAGACAGGATCTTACCGTGGGTGTAACTATCATCCATGCCATCCTCCTCCCCACCCCCAACCTACTAATGTTTAATTTCCCCCCTCGCAGGAAGGAGCTTTTGCACTGGTTTTCAAAAGTATCCACTACCCAGGGGAAGCTATTGCTACCAGGTTAGTAAAAGTATTTCGTGTCCATTACTGTGTAATAGAAGCTGATGATATATGTAAAGCTGTGTGGGGTTTTTATACGTGATAGTTTTAAGAGGGTTTTTTGCATTTGGTGGGGTCCATATTAATAGACAAGCACACAGGAAAGATTTCTAGTAGATACTTTTTGTTTGAAAAATTCAGTTTATCCTTAATAAAAGTTTTATAACTAATTTGCCTGTTGTTTCATTATTTGACAGGAGGGGGAGTCCACTACTTATTGGAGTTCGAAGTGAATCTAAGCTTTCCACTGAACAAATCCCTATCCTATATAGAACATGTAAGTTATTAAAGCATTATAATCATACAGGTCTTACTTTTGTTACAGAATTGTTGAAGAAGTGAGTTCATTAAACACACACAGAAATGCTCATGTCACTAGAAACTCCACAGGTAGACATTTAGGGCAGTGAAATATTTGCATCAGCACAAGGATTAGTGATAGCACCCCTCCTCCTGTGTGCATCCCCAAATCCGTTCTGGAGCATTGAGTGGAAACCCAGACCATATTTAGGGGGCAGATTGTGAGAAAGAAGGAGGACAAATCTTTGCTACACCTGTTTTAAAATTATGTAATTCTGTATTTCAACTTGATCTAGATAATGAATCAATCTTCACAGTTGTGTGTGTGTGTGTTTTAATTGGCAGGCAACATTGAAAATGTAAAGAATCGATGCAAAACACGAATGAAAAGACTAGATAGTTCTACCTGCCTACATGCTGTTGGAGATAAAGCAGTTGAATTTTTCTTTGCTTCAGATGCAAGGTAACTGAAAAATATGTGTGATCTATGTTAGCAGGATCAGTTTAGTTATTTACCCAACCGTTGTAATTCAATGGAGAAATGTAAATCAGTGGGACAGGCTGCTGCTGGCTGCAGCTTCTAATCCAGGCATGGCTAACCTGTAACCCTTCAGACATTGCCTCTTGAATACACTTCCCATCATCTCTGTCACTGGCCATGCTGGCTGGAGCTGACATTTTGAATGTGAGAGCCTTTATAGAACTTGGCTACCAAATGCTCATTTGGTGTTGCAACTTTCCCATCTTTGAGTTGTGACCAAGATGTGGGGAGTACATAATCCAAGCTCCTTTTTACTCTTAGACTTTGCACATGCAAATAGAACAAATTTAAATGGAGATTCTGTAACTTAGCTGATTTTGCATTCTTGTTTGTAGTGCTATAATTGAACACACCAACAGAGTAATCTTTCTAGAAGACGATGACATTGCAGCAGTGGCTGAAGGGAAGCTTTCTATTCATCGGCTAGAACGCTGCGCTAGCGATGACCCATCTCGGATCATACAGACTTTGCAGATGGAACTGCAGCAAATCATGAAAGGTAAGGGCAGCTGAACTATCTTGCTGGTCCAAGGGCATATGAAGAAAACATTTACCCATTAGAAACCAGGTGCTTTTCTGGTCAAACCTTAGCCACAGGAACAGCGCCAGAGATGGGCAGGGAGGAAAAAAGACAGTTAAAAAATAATGACAATAATGATACTTCAGTATCATTTCTAGAAGCTGGTGTCTTCCCAGAGCTGTAAACTGATCCTGCTGATATTTAAGGCCTCAAGTGTACTTCTATAAAGAAAATTTAATAAAAACAATGAACATTAGTATGATGTTGTTCGAAACATGTAAAGCATCTGAGCAATGAACAGTCAATAAACATAGGCAGAAAATTCAGTAGCTGGCAGATGCAAGTGTGAACAAGGTGGCTTTTTAATCGGCAGCAAGTTATCAGTTGCACTTGCACCTAGCAGATGTGCCTAAGGAAACACATTCCGCAACCTGGGTGATTAGAATGACATGACAGAGATGTGCTACGTCACCAAAGAAATTAAGCTTCTGTTAATATTTCCATTTGTGCTTGCGATATCTCCTTCACAAGGGCTAGAAATCTGGAGATGCAGAGCTCTGCCCCCACCCCCAGTCTGCTGGCAGGAGCACAGTTTAGGAGGAAAGGGTGGAAGTAGAAAAGCCAGTGGAGTCTTAGCACAGTGCATGGAGGCATTTCCACTGGTGTCTTGTTTGTGGAGGCAGTTGATCCATAGCCCTCTGCCTCACCCTAATGCCCTTCAGCCACCAAATCAGATGAACTTCATCTTTAATTAAGCTTTGTTATTGTTTAGGAGAATTTAATATTTATAACGAAGTGAATTCCCATAACCCCTTCTGCATTCTTTGCCCAATCTTTGCTAGCAACAGTTTTGACTTTTGTTGAAATTGCTGTACTGTGCTTGGTTACTCTTGCTGCAAATTCAAGTCTCATTTGAACAGTAATAAGAAAGGCAGTCTGAAACTTAACTAGTCATGTTTTATAAAAACAGGGAACTTCAGTGCTTTCATGCAAAAGGAAATATTTGAACAACCGGAGTCTGTTTTCAATACCATGAGAGGAAGGGTGAACTTTGAGAGCAACACAGGTAACATGGGGAAAATTTTAATTCCACTCAGCATTGCCACTACTCTTTTTTTTTTTTTAGCAACCTACTCTGAACTAAAGATATCTCCTTGTTTCTGTTTCATGGAAACTACAGTTCTTTTAGGTGGCTTGAAGGACCATTTGAAAGAAATCAGAAGATGCAGGCGATTAATAATCATTGGTTGCGGAACCAGTTTTCATGCTGCAGTGGCTGTAAGTTCAGTATACTCTTGAACATGTAAGAAAGATAATGGAAACGTATGGCTACAAGGATTTTGCTTTTCTATTCTTATTTTATTTATAAAAGGTTTATTGATCAGTTTTCACAAAGTGGTGCTCAATAAAAATACATTTGACCTGCATAAATATACCATAATAAACCCAGTTGTGTTTGGTGAGGTTGGGTGCAGCGCTCACCTGACCTCATGTTCCCCATGTTGCTGCTGCATACCAGAGCAGAAGCTGTGAAAGACACTTAGGGGTGGCCTTGCTGTACCCTGTGTTTCCTGCCTGGTTAGAGATAGAATACAGCCCCCAGTCAACAAGACTTGCTGGTAGAGGATGGCTGAGTAAAGAGCCTGTGGGCAGACAACACAGACCGCTTCCCCTCCCTGCCAAGTGACTTGATAAGGCATATCAGAAACAGCTGGGATGAGGGACAGCCTTGAGGCCTCAGAACTCCTTATTACTCAGGAAGAAGACATAGCGGATAGAGTGGTGGGTGGAGTCCTAGCTAAGACAAGCAGGGAGAAAATGCTTGGTGGTGGGCAGTGTGAGAGAGGTGTAGGGCTGCAGGCTAAGCTTAACTGATGTCCTGGCTGAGAAGCTGACTGAAAAGTGGCTGAAGGGACCTGGGGACCTGGTGAGCTTCAAACAGTGCCTGGCGTGCACTGACATGGACCTCATAGATTAGACTGGGATGGGCTTTGATAATATGGCATCCTGAGCGAGGACAAAATTTGGCCCCTCTCCCCCCACCCCAAATTATTTCTTATTTTCACAATAATTCCTTTTGGTACAATTGCTTTTTTATGGATCTTCTCGGTAGCTACCTGGATAAATGTTGTTGTTGTTATTTTGTGCTCCCTCGGCTCGTGGAAAACCGCCCACACGACCTTAAATCCAGCACTGGAGTAGACCCTCCTGCCTCAGCCCACAGGGAGGTGGGATGGTTCTGGGAGGGAAGAGCAAGAAGTTACCCCCCCCCCCATTCTGCTGCTCTACCCCACTGCCTGCTTGTTATTTCAAAAAAATAATAGACAGGTTAACATGGCAGAAAAAGAGAGAGTGTTCAGTGGATGCCTTGGTAAGAAAGAATGCCTTTAATTGCTGACAGAAGCATGCCACCAAAGATGCTCACCATATCTTTAAATAAATATAAATAAATAAATACATAAATAAAAGAAAATAACCATCCATAATCTAACATACCCTACAAAAATAAGAAGAGTTTTGCTGGATCGGATCAAAAGCTCATCTAATCCAGCATCCTTTTCTTACAGTGGTCAGCATTTACCACAAGTGGGATGTAAATGCAACAGCACTCTCCTCACTTGTGATCTCGACAAATATAGTTTATTTCTGCACAAGAAATGCATTTTGCATATGCTGTATACAGAATAGCTATTCATTTTAGAAATACTAGAAATAATCCATTGTTCTAAAGCTACTTTAAGGATAATTTTAAGTGTGCTTTATTTTGTTAAGACTGAAGTTTGCTCTACTATCTTTATGTTGGTTACAGACTCGTCAAGTTTTGGAGGAACTAACTGAGTTACCTGTGATGGTGGAACTTGCCAGTGATTTTCTGGATCGGAATACCCCTGTCTTTAGAGACGATGTGTGCTTTTTCATCAGTCAGTCCGGTGAGCTTTAATCTATGCTGTATGTTAATCTTGGCAAAGCTTTTTATTTGGTTTTCAGATCTATCATGAGCTGGTGACAGCTTCAGAGCCAGTCTGGAGTAGGTTTTTTTACACTCTCAAGTGAGATCAGGCGTACCTGATTTCATCCTGAGTCTATGTCCCAGTCCCTTTCTCCATACCTAGGTGATAGATTCCTGGCTACATTTTTGAATGCTTTTTACTAGCTGAGCTTTGTATGTCAACTGCTACAAGCATATCACAGTAGAAATATAAAATAACATTCTATGACTACTCTAATTCGCTTTATGTGTTAAAAGGGAAATAGCATTCCTATGTCAAGGCTGTAAGATTTCTCTGTTGATCATGTACTGCAAAGGAAAAAGCAGGTTTTTCAGAGTTTGTAAAGGATGTAATAAGCAGAGTGTATCTGGTGAGGCAATTAGATAACAGTGTAGATAAGTTAGGCCAGAACCCTCCTTTATTAACTAAAGAACCACCTGGCAGCAGAGTGACACTATACCTCAAGTTATCTCTTAACAGTGAGAGGCAAAAGAACTGGTGCCAAATAGAGAGAGAAATCTTAAATGCTTCTTTTGTGGTATAGCAGGAGAGCATAGAGCAGAGGTGGGGACGTGTAGCCCTCCCATTGTTGCTGGGCTTCATTACCCCTAATAATAGTAAGAATAAGAATAAGAATAAAAAAATTATTTGTGCCCTGCCCATCTGATTGGGTTGCCCCATTGGCCATACCGGCTGGGGCTAGCGAGAATAGTAGTCTCACAACATCTGGAGGGTCACAGGTTTTCCACCAGAGAGGAATGCTGCTTCTGAGGAATAAAAACACTATCAAAATGTATTAGGCTTTCTCAGTCCAGTGAGTTTTCATTTGGCACTAACTTCAGGTTTGCCTCTTTTTGTCCCTGTGCTATTTTTGCTGTGGTGTTTTTCTTTTTGTTGCTGCTAACAATGGACAATGGGGCTTACACAATGATAATATTCCAGGAAATAGAAGATACAGAATAAGCAAACATTAGTCACTCCCAATTACTCCATTCTTTTTATTTAAGTTTACATTTTAAGTATCTCATCAACCTAATTAGAACAAAGTTGTCCTAAAGGATGCACATTTTCTGTCAGGCAACACTCAGGTTGAGGTCAAAGGGAGAACATGTAAATTGGTACGAGTGTTTTCAGGATAGAGGAACAAGGACTTCAAGGCTCTTCTGTCAAGATGGGCACAACATAAGTATGAAATAGCTAAATTAGACCTAATAATGAAGCTTCGTTTTAATATAGTAAATCTGGGCATGAATAAGGATAATGGTTTTCGGTTCACTACAGGTGCCACTTAGCAATTGCTTGGATCACCAATTACTGTTGCTGTGAATAATAACGGTGATAATTTAAGATTGGATAGAATTTTCACAGTCTCTGTGTCTTCATTTCCTTGCTGTTTGACTCCTCTTTTTACAATTTCCTGCCATTATCTTCCTGCCAATTTAAGATGATTATACATCTGATGAAGTGGACTCTGGTCCACAAGGGCTTATGCGAAATGAAAATGTGTTCATTTCCTTTAAGGTACTACAAGTCTCTTTGTTGCAATTTAAGCATGTGATCTGCAAAATTTTGTAGATGAAACCTAAAGGTACCATGAACCAGTCTGAAAGGGTCAAGGAGGACTAAAGTACATTCTCATTCTATCGTCTGATCTGGTGCATTTGATTTGGACAATTAAGCCAAATGGCTATTGATACATTTTTTTTTAAAACCCTCTTTTCCTCCAAGTAGCTCAGCTTGGTATACACTGTTCTACCCCCAGCCCAAATTTATCCTCAAAAGATGACTGTTCCAAAGTCACTCAGGGTGGGGATTTGAATTTCAGTCTTCCTAGTATGACATTCCAGCTTACTACACTGCACTATTTTTCCTATGGCTCCAGACCTTAGATTCCTGGTGTAGGAGGGATTTTCCTCTGGCTTTCAACAGTGCACCAGCAGCTGGGTGGATGGGCGGGAGAAGTTCTTAAAAAGCAAGCTGGAGGAGAGCCTGAGGATCATAGTGCTCAGCTTGTATTTAAAACATTGCTTCATATTCTGAACTAAGAAACTACAAATTGTGTCAATATCACCAACTCAGAAGGGGTGAAACAGTATGGAAATGCCAGCCCACCAGGATCTTCTATGAATGGGTTATACATTTCTAGCCAAGTCAATCTCTTCTGACTTTATATGATAGGTTAATAATTCTGCTGCAATTCTGAGTGAAGCATAAATGTCAATATGTTCTTTTATTGAAGGGGAAACTGCTGATACATTGATGGCTTTGCGGTACTGTAAGGATCGCCGAGCTTTGACAGTTGGAATTACAAATACTGTTGGAAGCTCAATATCCAGGGACACAGACTGTGGTGTGCATATCAATGCCGGGCCTGAGATTGGGGTGGCAAGCACAAAGGTAACTGATATGTACTGTCATTGGTGGGGGTTTTTCTTTGACCAAATCATAGGCCTAGACATTTCTGCATAGATTGCTGGAATAATAGCCTTGCATGGTGCTAGAGCACCATGTTTTATGACACTGTAGGATGCTGCCATGTCAGATCACTGATGGGTTCATCTATCTCAGTACTGTCAGCACTGATTGGAAGTGGTTCTCCAGGGTTTCAGGCAGAGTATTTTGCAGCTCTACTTAGAGATGTCAGGAATTGAACCTGGCATCTTCTCTGCCACTGACCTGTAGCCCTTCCCACGCCATCGTAATGTAAGAAATTATTTTGCTGAGGCAGGTAGTTTAGGGAGCAAACGTGAAGGAAGCCAAATTAATGTCTTTTTAAAAAATCTTCAGGCATATACCAGCCAGTTCATCTCTCTTGTAATGTTTGGTCTGTTGATGTCAGAAGACAGAATTTCGTTGCAAAACAGAAGACAAGAAATCATAAGCGGTCTGAAGTCATTACCTGGTATGCATGTTTTTACCATACAAATGATATATATATATATACTCCCATATATATACAGTGGTGCCCCGCAAGACGAATGCCTCGCAAGACAGAAAACTCGCTAGACGAAAGAGTTTTCCGTTTTGGAGGTGCTTCGCAAAACGAATTTCCTATGGGCTTGCTTCGCAAGACGACAATGTCTTGCGAGTTCCTGCTGGTTTTTTTCCCCTCCCCCCCCTTTTTCTAAGCCGCTAAGCCGCTTATCAGCTGATCCGATCAGCAGATAAGCCGCTAAAAGCGCTAATAGTTCTAATCCGCTGATCCTTCAATGGGCTTGCTTCAGAAGACGAAAAAACTGCTAGACGAAGAGAATCACAGAACGGATTCTTTTCGTCTTGCAAGGCACCACTGTATATGGGAATGCTAAAATTCAAGAATATGTGGGCCATTTCAAATGGGATATGTAGAACGTTTTTCAAATTATTATGTGAGTAAGGAATATCCATAGCTTTTATTTTTTAAAAATTAAGTTAACCATTTTTAATCCAACTTTATATTTTGATGTGCTCATATTTTACTGTCATAGCTTCAGTTTGTACTGCATTGAGTTCAGAACCTTCGGGGAAAAAATAACAATTGAGAAAACAGTTTAGAGATAAAATGGAATAGCCTCTTGTTTAATGTCTCAAATCAAACCCCAAATTGATTTTTAAATCATCCTCTGTATTCACAGATGTGTTTAAAAGCTATTGAGTGTTCAGCATAGGGACTGACTGAAAATAATTTTCCATATCTTTATTCAAAATGGCCCTGTGTATCTTTTTCTTTTTATTTTAAAGGAGCAAAACACTGTGCTTTGCTAGTAAATAAAATTAAAGTTGATCAATCTGAATTCATGCAATCCTGGCCACGTCTTCTGTTTTACTACTTTTGAAATGGTGGGCTCTGTAATACCGTAAATAATTATTGGTTTTAACCTGTTGGCAGAGATGATCAAGGAAGTACTGACCTTGGATGAGAAGATACATGATCTGGCACTTGAACTATATAAACAGCGATCACTTTTGGTTATGGGTCGTGGCTACAACTATGCCACTTGCTTGGAAGGTGCATTGGTATGAAATCTTAATCTTGGTTTTATTTGTGATATTTTTCCTGTTCTTTGTTTGGCATAATTGGATGTTGTTTGTTTTTATTGTTTTACCTGGAATATTTGCCTGTATTTTATCCCAACCCGAGATTAGCAGATGGGCAATTTAGAAATATGTTAAATGAGTACATAATTAAATATGGTTACATCTGTAAGTAAAACATTTTTGCATACATTAGGTTTTTGCATATATAAAGCCTGCCATGGACAGAAAGAGCCCTTCCTCCCATGGAAGGCAAAGTCTGGATCCAACCCATTAAAATTTGTTCTTTTCAGGGGGGGGAATTGCGTATCTGATGGGTTTTGTTTCAAAAAACTCTTAAGAGCTGTGTACTGAACAAAGGGGTGTAGATGTTTCACTTTTTTCTCATTTTGAGCTCAGTACATCAGCTATTGCTCCCTTGCAGCTTCTGTTAATTAAATCAAGACTTGTGTGCAGGAAACCTCAAACATACTTTGAACTTGAATGAAGGTGGCGTTTATGATCTTAGATTTAAGGCATCTCTGATCTTCCTGTTTTGCATATGGGCATGAGAACCATATGTGTACATAGGTCAGGATCCAAAGAACCACATAACTTGTGAAATGTTGCCTGTGGGACTTCGGGCACAATGAAAGTGTCCTTTGGATTACAACAGCTGTCAGTTTTACCTACTTGCACTTAATTATTTTTGAACGTAATAAATGCTTTTTTATTATCCCAGTGCTTTGGTTGTGATCTTGTTCCATTTGCTTTGCAGAAAATCAAGGAGATTACATATATGCACTCTGAAGGCATTCTGGCTGGGGAATTGAAGCATGGGCCCTTGGCTCTTATAGATAAGCAGATGCCAGTTATCATGATCATTATGAAGGATCCCTGCTTCACAAAGTGCCAGAATGCTCTACAGCAGGTCACTGCTCGCCAGGTAAATTGCCTAGTAAGCATGTCACTTTTAGGACTAGATTGTGCATTTCCTGCAAGATGATCATTATGAAGGGTAGTCATAGGCAAGAGAAAGTAGAACTGTGAGGTCAGAAAGGGCAACCAAAATGGCCATAGGGATGGAGCCTTCCCATTCACAATAAATTTAATTTGTCATGGATGCTTTAGCTGAGATTTCTACATAGCAGGGGGTTGGACAATATGACCCTTGGGGTCACTTCCAACTCTATGATTCTATATGTATGGTTTGGAGGACAGGGAAAGAGATGCCCTTTCCTCCCTTCTCTCAGTAATTCCAGAACTTGGAATCATTTAATGAAATAGATTGGGTGTAGAGATTAAGGACAGACAAAAGCAACCAGTCTTCACACTATTCACAAGTTATGGAATGGCAGCGATGACCACTATATAAAAAAGGTAAAGGTTCCCTGACCAGTCCAGTCGCAGAAAACTCTGGGGTTGTGGCGCTCATCTCGCTTTACAGGCCGAGGGAGGCAGCGTTTATCCGCAGACAGTTTTTCCGGGTCATGGGGCTAGCATGACTAAACCGCTTCTGGCGAAACCAGAGTAGCACACGGAAATGCCGTTTACTTTCCTGTCGGAGCGGTACCTACTTACCTACTTGCGCTTTTTGGCGTGCTTTCGAACTGCTAGGTTGGCAGGAGAAGGGATCGAGCAACAGGAGCTCACCCCGTTGTGAGGATTCGAACTGCCGACCTTCTGATCGGCAAGGCCAAGAGGCTCAGTGGTTTAGACCACAGCGCCACTCACGTCCCATAACCACTAAATTAGGTATCTTTAATTGGCCATTAGAACTAT
Organism: Podarcis liolepis; assembly: GCF_965112155.1. Lineage (NCBI taxonomy): Eukaryota > Metazoa > Chordata > Lepidosauria > Squamata > Lacertidae > Podarcis > Podarcis liolepis. The sequence continues at coordinate 61,347,705 of NC_139555.1, read as the reverse complement.
AGTGCACAAAGTTTTGGATATAAGATGAGGTGGAAAGTGTCTCTCAGCAACTGTTGCTCCTCTGGACATTTTCAGCCTAGGGAAGCATGTGCTCAGAAGACACAGCTGCAAGCATATTATGCTGGAACTAGGAAAATACATTTGGTTTGATAAGTCAATATTGCACACATTTCAATTTCCCAAGGCCTTTTATTTATTTATTTAGTATTTTTCTGGAAAGAAAGGGAGAAAGTAGGGATTTTTTTTATAGCCCATGGGTTTGGAAATGTTACATCATCAGTAAACCTATGGAATGTTTTTCCAGTAGAGGTTTGGCACTTGTCTTCCCTACTAACTTGTCTGCATAAGTTTCAAGGCATAACAATTAAAATACGCGGAGTAGGTAATAGTTAGCAGGTGTTCTGCAATGTTAGTTCTTATATGGTTTTTATTGTGTATATATAATTATTGTGAAAGACTTCGGTATTTTTTATGAAATTTGTTTAATTTATAAAAATATTTATATACCGTTGTATCATAAAATATATACCACCGTGGTTTACAGAGATATGCAAAATGGCTTTCAACTTAAAATTTAGCTCAGTTGACATTAATTGCTGCATGTTGGCAAAATGTCTGAAATGCGGAGCAAAATATAGATGAAATGAAAATGTAACCTTGAATCAACTTTGATTTCTTGCTTTGCAGGGCCGCCCTGTTATATTGTGTTCTAGAGAAGACACAGAGAGCTCAAAATTTGCTTACAAAACTATTGAGCTTCCACAGACGGTTGATTGCCTGCAAGGAGTTTTGAGTGTTATCCCTCTACAGCTGCTTTCATTCCACCTGGCTGTTCTCAGAGGATATGATGTAAGTTACTTCTATATTTAGGCACTCCAATTAAAGCACTTATACAAACACACTTGGACACTTCCCCTGTTTCTTCAGACTTGAAACGAGAATGATTACATAGAATTTAAACAAAGACCTAGTTGTGCTCTCTTAAGATGGAAATTCAGTGCAAATCAAATTTAATTTACTTTTACCCTGCAACATAAGCTCCAAGTGCTAAAAGCAGAGAAAACAAGTTTACACAATTACAAAAATAGTTTTGGAGCACATGCCATTTTTCTTGACATGAACATTCCCATGATCCAAGCTATAAGGAGCGGTTTGCAGCAGATGCATGTACGACATGCCAACCTCCCCTTTGCCTTGCCCCACCCCTCTCAACGAGTGGCAGTGAGCAACTCAGCAGCTGGGAAGCAAGCATTGTGGCTCTGCCCCATGAGTGAGCTGCTGCTCCTGCTACACAAGTGATGTCAGTCACTGATAGGATACAAATGTGCTCCACCTTCAGAATTTAGGTGGATGCTAAATGAAGAAAGGATCCTGTCAGTTTTGCTGTTCTGACCATGGAATGCTGGATTGTCTGGTGCCAAAACTCCATTGCCAGTGAATACTTTCATTTTATGCATAATGCATAATCTGTTTTAATTGCTGTTGCTTGTTTTATTTGTTTTTTAACCTTATATTGTTTCTCTAACAATTGTTTTAATTTTTTTGTGTGTGCCTTGGGAGTTTTATAACGGGGGCATATTTGCTTTTAAATCCCAGGTTAACAGTGTACACGATCAATTACACTACACAGTTTCAATGTAATCTGTCTCAAGTTTTCATACATTTTCTCACATTTTGATGATAATTTTGCTAGATTATCTATAGGGACGATCCATAGCCGGAAAAGTCAGAAGGAAAGTAGGGAAGGAAGCCGAGACCCAGGGTTATGGTTCAAATATGGCAGTAGAGAGAAGACAGAAGGGAGAATTGGTCAAGGGAAAGTGGTCAGGCAAAGCCAGCTGGGAAGGGATGCAACTAGCTGTGGTTGGATTTCCAATACATTCTCAGAATTTGGGGAGGAATACAGCTAGTATGGTGATTATTATTTTTAGTCTGTTTTACTGAGTGATGCACATGAATTTCTTAAATGAAAAAGCCTCCTATAAATTGAATTGAGGATAATTTTCTTTTCTTTTCCCCAGGTGGATTTTCCAAGGAATTTGGCAAAATCTGTGACTGTGGAATAAGCATTGCACAGTAGAATATTTGTTACCCATAATCCAAAATTGAATTTCTGTCAGTGAGACTTTAGCAGACTGTTTTGATGATGCTGATTCTACAAAGCAAAGTAAACATAATTCTGTTTACTTCAGTGGGGTTTGGGGCTGTGGAAACCACAAACCAGTACAATGGATCTGTTGCTAACTGGAAAGTATTTGGGAATGTTGTTATTTTTTAATGTGATCTTTAATGTGCCTTTAAATATTTGTTACTTGCCTTGCACCTAAGTGCTCTTGCCACATCGCTGAAATAATAAAATTGCCAAAGAAAGGAAGAAAAAGCATTGTTTACAAATGGTTAATGATCAGTTTTCTATTTCTACGACTGTGCAATATATGTATATAACTTTTGAGTTACTGTGAATAAGTCAACACTATACATGCAGCCTGAATCCATACATGTTTACTCAGAAGTAAGTCCCTCTGAAATCAGTAGGATTTATTCCTTGGTATATATGCATAGGAGTGCTGCCTTAGTTCTAAATACAAAGTATTTATATATACACAAATGTATAGCATTTAAGTTATTTTTAGTATGTTGGTTGCCTGTAGTAGTGGGCTGATTTTACTAATTGTGTACAAGTTCTTTTACTGTTTGTGCTTTGTATTTTTAACTGGAATTCTCTTTCCTATTATATTAACCTTTCCTATTTACTGTTATGGGATTGTATCTGTATTTCCACAGATCCTTTCATCTATCTACACTTTACAACTTCTGCACTATTGTGAATTAAAGTTTCTTAAGCATCATTCAGATTTAGTTGTGTTTTGCTGAAAATTTCCTTTTGACAAAATACCAATTTACTTGAGCCAAATTATCTTCATGTTCTTGAATAGTATTGTTTAACCATAGTAGGCTGTTGTGTGAGCTCAGTATGTTTATATTTAACTATTGTACAACCAAAACGCTATGCAATTAAATAGACTATTGACTGCAAAATGTTCTTGACTGAGTTTTCGTGTAGGTTATGGTGTGAGGGGGAAAGAAGTGATTTATTTGAGGAGATTGTGCTGGTACTCCAATGAAATTGACTGGTAGCTTTAGAACAGACGAAAGGAAGTATTTCTTCACACAATGAAAAATTAATTGATGGAATTCACTGGCACTAGAGGTGATAATAGCTACTAGTTTTCATAGCTTTAAAAGGAAATTAGACACATCTCACAGAGGATAAGTCTATCAATGGATATTAGTTACGATGTATGTATGAAACTTGCAGTTCCTGGAGGTCAACAACAGGAGAGGATTACTTTTTCATGTCCTGATTGCAAGCCTTCCAGAGGCAGTGGTCCACTGTGGCTGCTCTTATGTTCTTAATTAGCCTCGGCTCTGCTGTGATTTGATGCCGCCTCTTCAACCTTTTGGCCTGGCATTGTGGACACTGTCGGATCTACTGGTATAATTAGTTAATTTTATATCCTGGACTTAATGGTGGATAAGGTATAAGTAATAAATTCTTATTCTTATGGAGAGCAGGTTAGGGATGTGGGCTCTTTAGATGGTAATGTGTATTACTTCAGAATATAGTACGCTAGTCTTGCTTTGTTGAGGGGCCCTTTTTCTCATTCTGCTGTGTTCTGCTGCATATTTTGGCCCTGGTGGTGCCTCTGGATGAAGCTCGCAGTATAGTCTTGGACAAATCAGGGTGAAGAAAAAAATTCTAACTACAGTATGGGGATGTTTCAAAATTTCTGATTACTATGAACTGACACAAAGTATCAGTGCCACTGACAATGCAGACAGGTACGGTAATCGTATTATGCACTTAACTGGTGTATCTTCAAGCTTCATGGAACATGTAAGAAAATGACTGTCTATATTTCTAGCAACTGTGTTGCTGAAGTTCTATCACTTCTTCACTTCCTAGAGAAATAAATTTTGCCACAAAGATAATTTCTCAATATGTTCCCATACTGCAGTTTTCAAAGTAGCAATTTTTACGCTACAGCTCACTGACGAGAATAAGCAGTCTGTACAGTAATGTCCCTTTTTGGATAAAATTCCTTTAACTTTGAGAGACTGCACATGAGATGTAGATTCTCTGCTACTTAGTGACTTCAATTTATTTAACTAGTTCAAGCTCACTGGCAGCCTCAAAAGCCTTGGGATTGGGATAAAGTGAGCTTACATTCTTTGTTCCCCTGCAAAACCTGTTCCAGAATGTTTTTCCTTTAATTAAAACATCCTGTTCTTCTGATGTTTCTTCCTCTACCCCCACTACTATTATTTTTATCTCATAGTCTAGTGTTCAGTTTTTGCTGGTTCCTCAGGTAAACATCCTTAGAGGTGCCCGTGGATTCATTGCTGTGCCTGGAGACACATGTTGGCAAGAGCACTTTGCATTGGCTGTGCCCATTTTTGTCTTCTCTCCTGAAGGGCTGTCCCATAGAAGAGATTAAGGGTCAATCTGCAGACCTATTTTTTTATATTCACATATAGTTAACATGTTCTGTATCATTTTGAAGATGATTTTCCAGAGTTTTATTATCTGACAACATTTTTACAAAACAGATTTTTTCATGTGAGTAAAGCAGCCAGAAGTGTGCTATGAAAGACAACCCAAATTCCTCTATCCCCCGCCCGCTAAAGTTCGGTTAAAAACCTCTTCAATAAAACAGAATAGGTTAGTGACCCTTTATTGTACTGATAGTTCTGCTTTCTCATTTGGGTAAACAAAATAAACTTTATGTTTGGACTAAAGGAGCTGTGGGACACAGGTGGTGCTGTGGTCTAAACCACAGAGCCTAGGGCTTGCCAATCAGAAGGTTGCCGGTTCGAATCTCCGTGACGGGGTGAGCTCCTGTTGCTTGGTCCCAGCTCCTGCCCACCTAGCAGTTCGAAAGCACGTCAAAGTGCAAGTAAACAAATAGGTACCACTCTGGTGGGAAGGAAAATGGCGTTTCCATGCGCTGCTCTGGTTCGCCAGAAGCGGCTTAGTCATGCTGGCCACATGACCTGGAAGCTGTCTGCAGACAAATGCCGGCTCCCTCGGCCTATAGAGCGAGATGGGCGCGCAACCCCAGAGTCGGCCATGACTGGACCTAACAGTCAGGGGTACCTTTACCTTTAAAGGAGCTGTACAATATGATTGGTCAAGCCCCACTCTTACCTGTTTGACATCAGGATTAGGGTGGCTGGCTGTGGCTTGCCCAAAATAACCTCGTGGGCCAAATGGGGAAGTCTGGCATGCCAAGACTGGCCCATAGGCAAGAGGTTCCCCACACCTGATCTAGAGATAAAAAAATTAACCCCAGGAGCTGAAGCTCTCTTGCCTTGCCTCAGGGGACAGTAAAAAGGTAAAGGTAAAGGACCCCTGACAGTTAAGTCCAGTTGTGAACAACTGTAAATGGTTGAAGGCAGTCTTTTACACAAAGCATAAATGAATTTTAACATAATATAAAATAAACACCATAAACGGGGGGAATAATGAAGTGTGAATATCCTGAAAGAAAATGCAGAAAGAAAGAAGCAGAATCAGCTACTGAAGTACTGTTGTCAGTTGGCAACTTTGTTGAGTTTGAAAACAAAATTTATTGACCATGTGATGCAACATAATATTCATCCTCTTTGTAAAAAGAGGGATTTCTGTGACATTTGTCTTCCTCACAAATTGTATATGTTCAATTTGGAACAAGGAACAAATTATTAGGGTGTTGCCACAGCTAAGTGCAAATTCCCATGGGCATTACAGCATCACACATGGGCTTGATGCTGACCTACAACTGGTGAATTCATAGTTAACCTCATATGCACACTTGCTTTTGGTCTTGCTTTGCAGACATTTATTTGAGGAAGTCTATCAATGAATTGTCTGTTAGATTGTTCATGTAACACTGGTCACAGGTCATTTGCCAGAAAATATTTCTTTCCACAGTCTCCAATGATCATTACAATAAGTTGGACACTTATTGAAGCATTAGATGTTTATTGGCAAGGATAGGGAAAAAACAATTCATACTTTTAGCAAAAACACTTGTTCGTAAGGTTGCAAAATTGTTACATTGGTCAGAGTTTTTAAAACATAGTAAAAAGTAAGCATTTAAATTAGCAGCAGTATACTTACTGATTATTTTGAATTAAGAGGATCAAGTCAGCTAATGAACAAATGGTTTAATGTTAATTGGAGTTCAAATAATATTAGCTAATACACAAAATGTCATATGAAGAAATCTTACATTCCATACAGTACATTCCATACAGTATGGAATTACCCTAAAGAGTTGCTATCTTTTACCCCCAAAGGCTTAAGTTACAGAAGGATAAATTATGTGGGTTCCTCTTATGTGCTGCTGCCCTTTTTGAAACCTTGCAGTGTTTCACATCAGTGATGTAAGTTGTATAGTGTATAATTATGTTTTGGATCTTTATTGTTAAATGCATACCCACCCCCATATAGAAAAAACTGTACCTTAAAGAAGCAGCCTTCTCTTTCCTGCTGATTTCTATTGTGTCAAATGAGCAGGATGAACATCTGCTTAGTGTTCTTTTGTTGCCAGATGAATCTCATGCTTGGTGAGGATAAAATTACCAGATGCCATTTTTCATAGAGGTGTCTCATTGTAATGGAAATAATATAGATTAATTTCACAGTTGGGTGTGCATTCCTCTATCAGTGGATGACGATGTTCAAACTCCTTTCCTCATATCTGATATGCCAGCACGAGATTCAAATGTCACTGTCACTGACCCTTGTATGCCACACTTTTCCAATATCCTATTGTGGTAAATAGCAGATTACCCGACGGCTCCAGCCCTTTGCTGGGATTGCAAAGTCCAGGACATTTATGCATATGAATACATTTCAAAAGCAAACACGTCGCACTTAATCCGTTCTCCTAGCGTTTTGATACATGAAAATGACGTTTCCACTGCTGTGCGGAGTGGGGCAACTAGCTGTGTGTGTCGAGTGCTTCATTCATGCTTAACGTCATTTCACCTCAGAGCGGAAAAACAAAATTATGTGGAAGCCTGACATCAGCCATGCGATGATTTGCTGATTTGTCTTCTTCATCTAACAGTATTATACTAGGGAAACGGCCTTCCATATGTGTCACCCTATGTGAATATTGGATCCGCTCACTTTCGCACAGGCAGGTGACGTTACCTCAAAGCACACACCCCTCCCCCCCCCCTCTGCCGCCCAGTCACCGAGGAAGGCGCTTGTCACTCCTTACCTTATATAGTGGCCTTTAACACCCGCCTCCGAAAGACTGGTTGGCCGACCCTCGAAGAATGTCGGCATGGATTGGCTGCGGCGGCTGCCTGTCATCGCGCTCGGGGCCTGGTGCGGCCTGTGAGGGACCGAGGGAGGCCATTGCGGCTGGAGCGTCTCCGAGAGCTCGGTCAGGAATCGAAGCGGCAGAGTGGCTCCCCCGAGGGCTTCCGAGGAGGTGAGGCAGGCGCCGGAGCGGGCATGCTTGGGGCCGGGCAAGCTGTGGGTGCGGCCGAGGGATACCAGCGGGGCTGGCGCCGGGAGGAGGCGCCGGGGGTTGTGGGTGGGTGCGGGGAGCGTGGCGGCGGCGACCCCCGCAGACGGCTGCGTGATGACTTCAGCCCCCCTCCCCCACCCGGAGCTGCGGCTGGAAAGTTTCCCCGCCACCTTGGCAGCCCCCCTTCCTCCTCCTCCTGCCCATGGCGAGGGGGCGGCGGAGGCTCCCGCTTTAGGCCCCGGCCGGATTCAGCCCCCCCCCCCTGTTCCCACCCCGCCAGCGCCCCCCGTTCCCACGGCTCGTTTTCGTCTCCTGAGCAGCCGCCCGGGGAAAAGCGGTCTGGTGCCGCCCGGGGAGGAGGGGTCGTCTCTCAGGGGTCGCGAAACACGCAGGAGGTCCTTCCCGCCCCGCTCCCGTGGCATCTCCTCGCCTGACAGCATTGGGCTGACCCGGCTTGGCTGGTACCTGCGCCTTTCTCGCCTCCCTCCTGCTGCTCACCCCCTTCTGCTGCCGCAGTGATTCTCGTCCTTTGCGGTTTGTGAGCAGGAGATGCCAGGGATGGACCAGCTTCTTCGTGCTCTGACGCAGGGGTCGGACTGGAGGGTCCCGGTGGTGGTGGTGGTTTGTTATGAGCTGCCACCCTCTCTAAACACTGGCCTGGGAGCAAATCCCATTGAATCCAGCGGAGCTTACTTTTACTAAGCAGGCCCGCATAGGATTGCGTTGATGGAAAACCAAGCCCCCCAAGAGCACATTGGTCCTGCCCTTGCTAAGCTTTCAGATGGGCGTTTTGCAACAGTCCTGGTACACATTTTCAATGCCAGAACAGAGCTATCTAATCTGTGCTATGGAAGGTGGAGGTTAACAACCCAGCTCTGCACGTTTACTTGGAAGCAGAAGCCATTGATTTCTGTAGGATGTACTTTCAAGGAAATGTGTTTTGGATTTCTGCCCAAGCTTTCTTTGAATATCCCCTGTCCCATCTCAAAGGCGCAGTAAACTGTTCTATTCTTAAATTATTGCCAAAGGAGAGAGGGGGATCAACAATTCAGGCAGCAGTTATTGTTTAATGTAATTGAATAGCACATATAGGTTGCCACTAGTGCTCCTCTTGATGTCATACTTCTCTGGATAAGAATGACTGTGCTTTAAAATTAGTATGGTGTACTGTCCGCTTGTCAAATTGTTGAGTTTGAGTTGTGTTGGATTGTGTAATTATACCCCTCACATAGAGAAATTACCTTTTAAGAGAAGTCTGCTTGTTAGATCACTTTTCCATTTCATGTGCCAACACATAACTGAAATTATTAAGAATGCTAGCTAAAAGTTGCCTTCTAACTTACATGATACTTGTTGGTAGCTTACTTTGTTAAGAGCATTTTTTTGGTCACATACAGGGAACATGTTTTTCTTCTGCTTCTTTTTTTACTATTGCCCTTTATACATCCCTTCTTACATTTGAAAGTGCATTATTACTGACCTTGTATTCATGTTCTTGTGAGAAGGGTCTCTGTTTAGTCTTTTTTTTAATAGAAAGGGAAGGTGATTCTGGGGTATTTTTTACTTGTTCAGAATCAGGGATATTCAAATCCAATACATTTTCTGTTAGATATATATTGGAGATGGTTTTAATGTGAAATATTGTTTTGGTACTGTGATATGTTAAACATATACTGAGTTCCTCTGAAAGTAGGTAGGATGTAAGTTTTAAAAATAAATGTCCATAGTACAATCTAAGCAGCTGATATACACGGTAGAACTGCACCTCTAACCTAAGAACATAAGATCAAACTAGAGGCCTGTCTTGTTCAGCATTTTATTCTCCCAGAAGTCAACCAGATGCCTATGAGAAGCTTACAAGAAGGATATGAGCACATTAGCACTCTCTTACTCGTGACCCCAAACAAAAGATATTCAGAGGCATACTGCCTCTGATACTGGAGGTAATGTCATGATCATATCTAGGAGCCATTGCTCACCTCCCTGAATTTGTCTAAATACTTCTTAAAGCCATCCAAATTGATGGCCATCACTACATCTTGTGATAACATTTCCCACAGTTTAACTATGTGCTATCCTGTTTGTACATCACACTAAGCAAAATCATTGCTTAGCACAAATGTGTGAGTGTGCAGACTTTTAAAGAGGAGATTGAAGCTGCTGTATTCCTCACTGGTCATTCAACTGCTGTGCTAAGCTATGCCAAGCCTTGGTCATCCTCCAGACTCATGGTTTAGCTCTCCCAATCAAATCTTGAGCTGTTAATCGCAGGACAAACATTGGTTACTGCTCATGGTTAGTGTGCAGAGAACTAAAGCATGAGCCTAGGTTCACATGACACACTAAGCCAAGCCATACTTTAACTCAACATAGCAGCAGATTGACTAGAGAGGGGCAAAGTGGCTGTAATGTATTGAGAGTCCACACACTCGTGCATTCATGCTAAGCCATAGATTAGCATAGTGTGGCATTTGTACCAGATCAATTCATTGCTTTTTTTGTTTTGACTTTCCCAACATTTAGCTTCATTTGATGAAATTTTTCTAAGAACTATGAGATGTGCAACTTTGTCTTATGCAAGTTCACTCAGAAGTCCCACTGAGTTCACTGAGAATTACACTGAAGTGTGCATAGGATTGAAGCCATTTTGTTTGTTAATGTTTAGTTTAGAGCCACTTCTTAAGTTATGTTTATACACAAGTACAGTGGTACCTCTGGTTACGAACTTAATTTGTTCTGGAGGTCTGTTCTTAACCTGGAACCATTCTTAACCTGAGGTACCACTTTAGCTAATGGAACCTCCCACTGCCGCCGCGTTATTTCTGTTCTCATCCTGAGGTAAAGTTCTTAACCCGAGGTACTACTTCCCGGTTAGCAGAGTCTGTAACCCGAAGTGTTTGTAAGCCAAGGTGTTTGTAACCCGAGATACGACTGTACTGAACATGGATAATAATATTTTGTGTTGTTGCTTTCCAGTATATTAATCACGGCAAAATTACAAATGATAATTTATAAATGGGTTGCATGTTATTCCTACAGACAGAAGTCGATTTCATCTAAGCGAAACATAATTAATAAGGTAGCCCTTACTTTAGAGTGCCTGTAAAACCACAGCCTATGGAACTGCTAATATATCTGTGGCAAATAACCACACTCTTTTTCTGTACATGCAGTTATGAAGACAAAATGTACATCATGTTTCAGGGAGTAGTAGAATTAAACTGATGAATTCTAAACTGGAGCATATATACAGTAAATCAGATTTATTCAGGCATTTAAATATTTTTTGGAAAGTGTTGCTATCCAATTTCCTATCCACACTGACAATGTGCATTAAATAAATCTGAATTGGGTAATATTGGGAGCCCCTATGTGCAGATTTTCATCATGTGCAAAACATTTTACAGTGACTAAAGTTAATTTTTGAACTATCTAAAATCTAATTCATTTCAGAAAAATTCAGTTGCATTATGAGTTTTTATTTCCCCCGCAATATAAGCCCTTTTAGTGTTACTGCAGGGATGCATCAAGGTGCCCAATACCCTAGTATTTCCTCAATCATCAAATGAAGGACTCTTTGTATCTACAGCTATATGTGTGAAAGCTGTGTTGATATAGATAGTTGTTCTGTTTGCAAAGATGGTAGCAGGTGAAGCTACTTGATGCACCCCCATTCCTGTAATGCCCAATGCAGGAGCAATAATGCCTGAATAGGGCAATGGTAAGATATATATTTGTTGCATTTAATTATTCTAGATGACAGAAAAGGCCTTCAAATATGTACAGGAAGTTACAACAGAGTAAATGGAGGGAGAGGGGAGAATGAGGAAGGAAAACAAAAGAAAAAATAAGAGTATTGTGCCACCTTTAACACTAATATTTGTATGATACAAACTTTTGTTCACTAGAACCTACTTCAGCACACAGAAAATGCCTATATAAGACCAGAAAAGCAGCTAGCCAGAAATCCTGTTTTACTAAGAGGCTAATAGAAAAAGAAAAAGGCTTCTATCAGGTGGACTGGCAGAGGAGAAGGAGGACTCTTAACACTTCCTTTGCTAGGTCTCTGTGCTGGGCAAGGTGAAAGGACTTGCATTCCTTGGTAGCCAGAAGAAAACAAGGTGAGCTGGAGAAGGAGGAAGGATGGAGTGACCCTTCTCTCTTTTGCTTACCTCCCTGTATGAAATTCCCTGCCCATGCCTGCATGAAAATTCTGCTTGCCTTTGGTAGCCAGACAAGACAGAATGATAAGTTTCACTTTTAAAAGATCTGTTTTTGCACTCTTACAATCTCCCCATATGCTATCAGATTCTTTCTCAGTACTTCTACAGCTGCCTATGTCAGTTTTAGACACTAGGACCAAATTCAACTAACCTGATGTCCTACTGGCACACTAACCGCAAATTTGTTCTGTAGGGTCAGGAAGGAACCCCCCCCCCCTTGAACTGTGGGTGGGTGGAGGAGAGGGGGGTTGTTGTTCTGGCAAGCAGAAAGGCTTGTGCTGATGGAAGGATCGGAAGAAGAAGGCATTGAATTCCTCCCACAGAAATTACTTTGACATGCATGAGACATTTTGGGCCCACCTATTAACAGATGGAGGAAAAGAAAAGATAAGGTGGCAAGTATGGTCTTGGGCAGTATTCTGTCTCAGTCAGCTGGTGGATGAATGATTCTCCATGTCAAAATGTTACCATCACATAGAACTAGATTTGGTGAGAAGTGTTCAACTCTAGTCTTCTCCTTGATGTGCTAATTTCTTTGTGCAGAATGAAGTGCTTTTGGTCATTTATGTCTGCTTCTGCAGCTTGGAATGATCAGGGGTGAGTGTCCATGCCACCTCTGACTGATGTGACAAACTCTTCCTCTTGAGCTTGGAGCTGGGGGGGTGGGGTGGGGAACTGTCCCTACAGTTGCAGCATGCTTTAGAGACATAATGTGAATATTATCTCTCCTGTATCCAGCTCCAAGTTTGAGGGGACTGTTGAGCCTCATTTGTATTGTTCTGTGTTTTGGGGCTCTCCAAACACCTTGGAAGCACAACATGGTGAGTTCCAGCCCCCTCCTGAACTCGGATCTGGAGGCTGGGGTTTGTTCCTTGTCGTGGGCTGTATTTTGTAGGTGTTCTGGGCACCTCAGAAGTTCAGTGCTACATCAGAGCAAGACTTGCTAACCACTGCAAATGGAACAGCCCAGAAAACTTAATATCAGACACACTGTTTATGATAACTATGCCACCATTTTGTAAATATTCCGTGTTTAATAAAATACAATGCATCTGTTGGCCTTTTGGCCAAATCTTCATCAGAGAAGGGTTGAACAACAGTTGCAGAGACTGAATGACCACCCCAACAAAGGGGAAGTACTTTGTAATGTGCATAAATGTGATTCCTCTTTCTCTTTCCCTCACCAGTTTGTTTAACTTGGTGGTCTTCTACAGTGGAATCTATGCTTAAAACAGTGGTGTTCCATCCTGCTTGCAGATACCTAGCCCTTGAAGATAATAAAGAAGTCTGGATAAATCCCTAGACTCAGAAGTAAGCCCCAATGGGATTTATTAATGGGCAAAATAGGATTTCAGCTTTAAGTATACAGTTAATATGAAGACTGGTGCAGCTTTGTAAAAGCTTGAGATTATCCCCAGGTTACTACCAAAGCATAGCCTTTGGTAACTGCCAGTGTGTGCTGTAACTTCCAGTCAAGTAGGCAGCAAATAATGTGTGGGTAAGATGCTGGCACTGGGTTGAAAGTGTTATGAGTGTTTATTGCTGCTGGTTGTACTGGTGTGTGTGTGCAGGGTACACCACTAAGATCTGACTGTTTAAATTATAATGCCCAGTTTTTGCACTGGCTCTGTATTTAGTGAGCTTTTTTGTCTGTCTTTTCTATTCTATATTGCATGTATTCTGCAATGAAATTCTAACAAGAACCTTTGGTAGCAGTTGTCATTTTATATTCCACTGTGCCTTATTAGTTGTACTTTTTATTGACACTCTTTTTTGCATTAGCAGTTTGTGTGACTCTTTTGGCGATCCAGAGCAGATAAGGAATGTTAGATATGTGCCTGGCTGACTGTATTGCGGAGAGAAGGGATCAACAGAATCCCAGGCAGGGTAATATTGACTCCCTGGAATACACTGGGGGAGGGATGATGTTAGGGAAAGTAGGCAGCAGGCACTTGACCACACACACTTACCTGTCAATAGAACCTAGGTAGTCATGCCAACCCTCCCATCTTGAAGTGCTATTGCTGAATGCCAGGTAGGTGCATAATAAAACATCTTAAGGTGCTAACCAGGTATGCATTACATAGAGCTGGGTGAGCCTGACTGTCCTAGCCTGACTGTCCCAGTAATCCAGTGTCCTTGGGTCAAGGGAATGCACCTAGTGTTGGGTCATGGATACAGAACAGGGATCCTCACCCCACTGCCCAACAGCTTCCTTGGCAGAGCTAGCTGAAACCATCTTAGTGGTGATGCTGGGCACCCAGCTCTGTATGTCCATACCATCAGAACCACATGTAGCTGGATCAGTGCTGAACTGGTGCCTAGAAGTGATAATAGGCTGGATGAGGATCAACAAGCTGAAGCTGAATTTTGGCAAGACAGAGGTACTGCTAGTGAGTTGTTCTCTGGTCTGGGAAATGTTTTGTTGTGGTTTTTTTTAAGAAGAAAGAAAAAGGCGATCATTGGACTACTTTGAAAATACAAATTTCCTTCCCCCTGAAAAAAGGTGGATTTTCAAAGGATATAAAATCCACACATCACCACGATGAGACTGACCCTTTTTTAATATGCATTAAACCTGCAGAGGAAATAGATTGATATGTCCGTCCCTACAAATGGCTACCTCTTTGGTGTTTCTGTTCACCTAGACTTATGCTTGATTTGATTAACATGATCTAAGTCAGAGGTTTGTGTTGTTGCTGTGCTGTTTATTGTGCCTATTTATTAAACTTTCATTTTTACATTTGCTGTTTTTTTTAAATATGATAATTATTTTGGCTGATGGATTGTTTTTATTTATTGCTGTATAAGCTGCTTTGTGAGTTTGTATGGTGAAAAATGGTCTACAAATGTTGGAAACAAGTAACGTAAATAAAATGGGGACTTCAAAGTTTTTATACCCCCTGAGACCTCAGTGTAACAATATGTTGACAGCTAATTTAAGCAAATTCTGTTATATCTATTGTACAGTGCTTTACAAGTCCGTATATAAAAATCAGTGATTTTTATGGGAGTTTTATTAATCCCAGATTTAAGGACACTCCCTCAGTTCCGAGGAAAGGTTCTGTTACACAAAGTGAACACTCTTCCCCAATTCCTGGAATATAGGGAGTAGCCAGGAGAGCCAGCTGTCCTCAATATTGTGATGCTTCTCCACAGTGTGGTGTTAGTGGCAGCTGTTCTCTTTCTTTTCCCTCAACTTGGAGCTAGAATTTAAGACTAGGTGTGGCAGGTAGCCTCCATATCATTACTGCAGAGACTGAGCACGGACTAGTACTCTTTCTTTCCTACCAGAGAGGGAATAGTCAGTCATTATGTGGGACGCCGGTGGCGCTGCGGGTTAAACCACAGAGCCTAGGACTTGCCGATCAGAAGGTCAGTGGTTCAAATCCGCGCAACGGGGTGAGCTCCTGTTGTTCGGTCCCAGCTCCTGCCAACCTAGCAGTTCAAAAGCACGTCAAAGTGCAAGTAGATAAATACGGTAGGTACCGCTCCAGCGGGAAGGTAAACAGCGTTTCCGTGTGCTGCTCTGGTTCGCCAGAAGCGGCTTAGTCATGCTGGCCACATGACCCAGAAGCTCCCTCGACCAATAAAGCGAGATGAGGGCCACAACCCTAGAATCGGCCACAACTGGACCTAATGGTCAGGGGTCTCTTTACCTTTACCTTTATGTGGGTGAGGTTTTTAATGAACGGGGTTGGATTAATTGATCCTATTTTTGTTTCTTTTGAATTATTATTTGTTGTTGTTGCTGCTGTTGTTGTTCTCCATCCTCATCCCACTTGACTCTGGAGAAGGACAAAAAAAAGAAAGAAAGAAATCAGCATCCAGGTCTAGTATATTTGCCTGGCTTGGCAAATAGCACAGCTAGGCTATGTAAACACCGCAGTTTAAAGTGGATTAGATGCACCCCATGTGTGCAAGTTCTTTGCATCTTCACATGGTATTGTCCTTATCCAAGTGGGAACCTCCACTTCCCCACTTTAATAAAAAAAACATTTATTCAGATACAGTACAGTTACAGTACAATAATTTCAAGCCTGCATTCATGCTACAATTGCTACCTAGTGTATGTAGTGATTTTAAAGCAACTTTGCAATGGTTTGAAGGGGAAAATATCTATAGCATGCTGAAGCCTGGGCCACACAGGTATTCTGCAAGATTGATTAACTGATTTAATGTAATTCATAAAATTTATGCACAACCTGAGCATTTAAAAAAACCCCTCAAAGCAGTTTATGAAGAGAATAAAGCAATATAATTATCAATAAAAGCAATAAAAAACAACTTTAAAACTTTCAAAAAATAAAATCAGTAATAAACTAAAAACAGATTAAAGCATATATGTCTGAGTAGGCTTATATATACAAAAATGTTTTGGTTCTTAGGGTACTTAATGTTTTTTTTAAAAAAAACATATGGGCTGCAATTTCAAAAGCAGTGTGAGCCTTGTCACCCCACATTTTTGAAGCTGATGCCCTGCCTCCAATATATTCAGCTGCGTCTAGTAAGCATCTATTGTCTGAAGGAGAGCTGAAATACACTTGTTTGGCTTTGAGCACCTTTTTCTTTGAACTTGGTGTGCTTTGTGTGGCTCACAGACCATATGTTGCCCACCTGAAGATTGGAGGTTATGTTTTACTTTTTACACCTAGACATGAAAGGACTTGCTTTTACTGAATGTGCCCAGTTCTGAACAGAGAAACATCTATGTTGGCTAGGGTATATATATGTGTGTATTATGCACACAGATGTAAACACTCAGAAACTGACTTATTGGTATCTATGCCTGGCAATGGAAACTAAGTGTATATCACTGTCAAAAATACATTTTTCCAGTTCTGTAGTGGAATGTAATAAAACAATTTTGAACATTTCAACAGAGAGGTTTTACTTGTTTAAATTGTATTTTGAATAAATAGTGAAATGTAATCTAAACTCTTTAGTGAGGCTGTTTTTTTTAATTAAACTTGTAAATATTTTCCATTTTGGTTACTTTACTATAGTATAAGCCAACTAGATTAAAGCTCTGCTACTTACACAAATGTTATATTTAATAAACACTAATCAAATTTACCAAAAATTTTGGTCATATGTATTAATGATTTATAAGAGAGGCTGATTTGGCATTAGATTAAAGTTTTGAAGTTTCAATCTCCTATTCCTTTCTTACTTTCTTTTTCAGGCAAACCGCAGTTTACCTGCAGATCCAACTATGCTAACTGTGGTTTGTCTTTCCTTCCACACCAGAACTTTAAATCCACCAATTCTGCATTGGAGGGCAAGCACAATCCATAACCTGCCAATTTGGATGTTGCAGCAAACTATAGCTGGCTTTGACCTGATAACCATACCATGGTTTTCTATGTGTGAACCAGCTGCAAACGTATAATCATTTGGAAATGTGAGTTACCGGTACTTCGTTGCATGTTCTTTTTTTCTCCGTACCCTATAACTTTTCTTGAATAGTGCGTTGAATCCAGTTCATATTAATGATACTTCACATAATATCAACATATTGGTGGAGGAAGGGGAAGAAGTGATGATGATGATGATGATAATGGGACCAGAAAGGCTAAAGAAGGAAAGTTTAACACAAATATTTCCATGAAATTCAGATATGACAGGAGTATTTTGAGGTGGTATACAGTTGGACAGGTTTCTTGAAGTCATCTAGGCCTTATTGCCAACTTAAAACATTGTTTTGACATAGTATAGTCTGGTGGTGTTCACCAGCTTCTGCAATTAATTTTATTTTCCAGTCCTTCTGTATTATGCATGTTGTGGATATATAATTAACTTGAAACACTGTCAAGTTTCTTGAGATGTTTGTTCACATAAATGCAGTCTCTCGTGTAATTCACATTAACATTAGATATAGCTTGTCATCTTATTTTTAAAAGCCGTTTAAAGCTCCTGCTGCCTGGATTTGTTTTGAAATTTAGCTGCACATTCCCCTAGCAGGCAGTGAAATTTCTGTAGTTGGCAGAGTGATCCAAACAAAACAGTCTGTTTGGCTGAGGATAACTTCTTTTTTGTTTTCTTCTAGTGCTGTAACCTAATTCTCTCCTCCCCACACAGATACTTATTAGTATTTTACAATATTTGTCATATTCCAGCAAGCACAATCTAGGAGTTCAAACATTTTCTGCTCACCAAACGTCCCACCAAGGAGTACAAAACAACTGCTGTAGAAGCAAAAATCTCTCTACCTCCTGCATCTGAACCAGGGTGTGGGAAGGAAGATGTGTGTTCACGCATCTCTTACAACATGAAAGCACTGGCAAACAGATCAGTCCTGCCTGAACTGACTGTGCTGATCATCTTCTTAGTCTTCTGCACAAAAATGTATCTGGATTTGGGACCATTGGTAATAATAATGTAGGAGTGCAAACAAACATCATACATGACATTGTTTGACTTAACATATTTACTGAAAAGTAAGTCCCATTAAATTAAATGGGCCTTATACTCCCAGATACGTGCGTTCAAAACTGAAGAATTGTGGGTTAAGAATTTCATTCAAAAAATGTACAACTTGATAGCAGAGGTGGCTGACATTGGTTTGCGGCTCTTTTGAGGGCTATTTGCCAACCTGAGCCAATTTAACATGCATGTACACTCACGCAGGACACACAAACTCAGAAGGAGGAGGAATAGACTTAGTTCAGGGAGTTGGACTTGATGACCCTTGGGATTCCTTCAAACTTTACAATTCTCTGAAATAAGTACAGTGGTACCTCAGGTTACATACACGTCAGGTTACATACGCAGAAGGCCCCATTAGCTAAAGTGGTGCTTCAGGTTAAGAACAGTTTCAGGTTAAGAACGGACCTCTGGAACGAATTAAGTACTTAACCCGAGGTACCACTGTACTGAACATAAGTGAAGCGGGGACAGGCAACACATAAACAAAGAAAGAGAGGACAGACAGTGACATAAACTTAGCAGTGTATTTGCTGTCTTGGACAGCTTTGGTGTATGAGGGTCATCGGTTGCTCCAGTTCTTCCTTAGGGGGGGCAAAATGTTAAGGATTAATGTTAATGGGTTAATTCTCTATGAATCAGCAGAGATAACTCATTCCCCACCATGCACCTGCAGGCATCTTGTGACTCTTATCTGTGCAAGTGGGCAGATTTGGCAAGTGACTTTGTGTATAAAAGGCCTCAAGGTTACAGCATACTGTGTGGGTCATGGTAGGAGAATTGCTGAAGGCTATCTGCTGGAACTGGATTCAAGTGAAAACTTTTTGAAAAGATCGTCTGAGGAAGAAGTTGGAAAATTGATGGACTTCAGAAGTTAGAGAACTCTTATCACAGGCATCCCCAAACTCCGCCCTCCAGCTGTTTTGGGACTACAACTCCCATTATCCCTGACCACTGGTTCTGTTAGCTAGGGATGATGGGAGTTGTAGTCCCAAAACAGCTGGAGGGCGGAGTTTGGGGATGCCTGTCTAATCAGCTGCAGGACTTTGAAAGCAGCTGACCTTAGGACTTGACTGTGGACTTTTAACACAACAAGTACTTTGAAGCAAAGAACCCTCTGGGCTGAGAGAGAGAATGCTACTTGTAATGTTTGTAAATAGTGTGTGTTCATATAGTGGTGTATGTCAGTATTAGCCTAGTAAAAACAACTCTCCTAAATGGCTGTTTTCTGCAGTGAGCTTAAACGGCTTAACTGGAGCTTTTTCAGTGCCAACACACAACACCCTGTTGTCTCCTCCTACTTCATAATTGCCATGGGAAGGAGTAAGAAAGCCTCCTATGTTTGAAAAGGCACCCTTCTCTATCTGGTGTGGCACCACTGCTAGAAGATTTTAGATAAGAAATGGAACAGAATGCTTCTTCCTTTGTTCCAAGGCACTTGAAGACATTCTACCCATGGAACTGACTGGAAAAGAATGGTGCTGTGCCAAAAGGAGAAGAGGTAGACTTCTGGGCTCCATGGGGCAGCCACTTGCCTATTGTTGCCTGTTACTTGGGACAAGGCAGGAAACCCACACAGAACATGACCTGTGTGCACAGGAAATGCTATCTCCGCTAAGATAGCATTGCACTGATCAGTCATTCTGCTAAAATCACTTTTGGATCATCCATTATGCTAGTCAAGTCTCTTAAGTTAGTCATCTAAATGCACGTCGTGCTTTGTTCTCTTAGTGGTTGTCTAATTTCTAAAGAGAAATGCTGTTGGCAGCTTTGGGTACATATTTATAAAAAGTTTCACTTTTTTTGGTTCTCTTTCTACAGATCTTGAAAACTGCCAAATCCTGGGAGGAAAACTACATGACACTACATCATGAGCGAGAGTAAATGTGACAGTCAGTTTTACAGTGTTCAAGTCTCAGACTCGACATTCACTGTACTAAAACGTTACCAACAATTGAAACCTATTGGCTCTGGGGCTCAAGGCATTGTATGGTGAGTAGCTACTTATTGGACAAAACTAGTATAAGCATCAAACTGTAATATCACCAAAATTTTGATCAAGAACTGAAAGCAAAGTATTATTATTATTAGCCGTGCATCTGACTGGGTTGCTCCAGCCACTCTGGGTGGCTTCCAGCAAATTAAAATACAAAACACAGTAAAACATTAAACATTAAAATCTTCCTTATATAGGCGTGCCTTCAGATGTCTTCTGAAAGTGAGGTAGTTTTTTATTTGCTTGACATCTCATGGCACATACCTTAATTCCACACATACATAGAAACAACAGAATCCAAACATTATTTTGAAGTACAGTGCTATTCCGTGATGAAGTTGAAAATGAACAGAACCTTTAAAAAGTCCTGTGTCAGAATAAGAGCTCAAATAAAACAACAAGTTGATTAAAGAAATTATGTAATCTTAACACCTGTTCTAGAGAAGAATTGTCTCTTAGTTTTTGACTGAGATATAAATGCATCTGACTTTTAAGAAATTTCTAACTATACTTTGACTAATGGAACAGGATGAAATGCTTCATGCATGGAGGTGTTAAAATTAGTCTAGTAATAAGATCTGATTTATTTTTGGTTGAATAAAGTAGAACTCGAGAGGGTTTTCATTTGTGCACTTTGCCCTTCACCTAAAACAAGAAGCAGTTTCCTTGGGGTAACTGAGCTTGTCTGTCATATACCCTGACACCCATGGCTCTGATTTTTAAAAGATGCAATTAAGATGTTTCTGTTTTAATTTTTCAGTGCTGCATTTGATACAGTTCTTGGAATAAATGTTGCTGTAAAGAAATTGAGTCGCCCTTTTCAGAACCAAACACATGCAAAACGAGCTTACAGGGAACTTGTGCTTCTAAAATGTGTCAATCACAAAAATGTGAGTAATGTTAATTTATATTAGAAACAAGTAAATGTAAAATAATAATTGAATGAATGTCAGATGAATCAACTGGAACTAAAGCCATTATTCTGTGATTCAAATAATTAAATAATTGAGAGAGAGATCAATTTTTGCTCTGTCCTGTACCTCCTGTAATGAAACAGATGTTTTAGGACTATTTCCTAATTGCAATATAGAAGACTAGTTATTCATAGTTTGTCATATTTCTTTGAAAAGCTAACTAAATTTCGGTTTTTTCATGCAGGTCTCTTTGTGGTCTTTTTGTTGTCTGTGGTTGGCTTTAGGTAACAGTTCCTCGGATAGGAATGATCTATGGCTTACACCACAGATTGGCACCAATATTTCTAGAAATGTATTAAAAAACAGTCCAGTATGTTTCTCTTTATGACCATTAAAATGACCCTCGCCCCTTCCAATTCTACGATTCTGTTATTATTAGCAGGCTTATAATGTATATTTAGTAGCATGTATACTTCTTAGTAACCATTATGTTTTTCTTCAAAAAGCAGTAAAAAAAACCCTTATCAATAGGGTATTGATCTCTTTCCACTGAATATTTGAACAGGCAATGTGGAAATGTATTTTCTAGGCCTTCTAGCAAAATAATATATCACTGAGATGCAACTGTGCTACTCCCATAATCTAAGAATTGTCGTACTTCAAAACTCTGGTTATTAATTTATCCATGGATTTATTATAAATAAAGCTATTCAATCCATTAAACAAATATACTTGATTTATCTCATTTATGTTGAAATATTGACTGTCCCTTATGGAACTTGACAAAAAAAATAGCATTATGCAAACTGAAGATAGTGAGTTAGTTCTAAAATATTTGTGAATCACTATGTTAATCTCATTTTTCTTGCTACAAAGCTTCAGGTAAAAAGTTATTAAATAATCTGATCTGTATGCTGACATTGCCATGTACTGTTTGATTTTTTTTTGCAAATCATTGTGATGGTGATTATAATTCTTTTATTTTGGTTTTACAGATAATTAGTCTATTAAATGTATTCACACCACAGAAGTCACTAGAAGAATTTCAAGATGTGTGAGTTTACTTTATTGTGTTTTCTTGATAAATATCCATTTAAGACCTGGAAGCAGTTGGCCTATAAATGATTTTTTAAATATATTGTGCTTTTTGGAGAAAAATGCTGAAGCCTTCTTGTAAGCATTGAGACTTATGAACAAAACATGACACTCCCCCCAAGTGTTCATTTCATCATTAGGAGATGGGTTATTGTTTTGTTTTTGTTTTATTATGTGTTCTCATTTTGTATTTTTATGTTGTGAACTGCCCTGTGATCTTCGGATAAAGGAAGGTATCCAAATTAAATAAATAAAATAATAAATAAATTTTACTGGCCACATAACTGACATTGGGGAGAGGGAGTTGCTTTGTTTATTTTCCTTTGCCGGAAGAGCAGTCAAACCAGTATCCTGACTGAGATGTGAACTAATGTCAGTTGAAGTTTTGCCAGTTAACTTCAGTGGGAGATTTGTACCCAAAGCAATAAAATAATAGATTATTTGAGTCTGGATTGCTAAAAAATATTTCTGCTAAGAAAACAAAATTGTATAATTGCGTCCACTGTAATTTCCATTTTGCATTCCCACAAGATGACTTACTGGGACTGTGCAAACTTGTGGGCTCCTAGACCACCCATGTCTTTTTTATGCTCTCACCCATGTTGAGCTAAGTTAAGGTCTGGCTTAGTTTGTTGTCTGTACCTGAGCTTGTGGTTCGATCTCTCATTGCTAACCACAAGCTGTAGTCAACGTTTGCTCCTGTAAAAAATACTTTTTTAAATGTTTCAGGTATTTAGTTATGGAACTAATGGATGCTAACTTGTGCCAAGTAATTCATATGGAGTTGGATCATGAAAGAATGTCCTACCTTTTGTACCAGATGCTGTGTGGTATCAAACATCTCCATTCAGCTGGTATCATCCATAGAGTACGTAGTGCTATTACAATTGTATCAATAACTGACTTTCATTAATTAACCTCATTAAGAATATTCAGCTATATTTGAAAGGGTTTTTTTATAATGACATGACAATTAGGACTTGCCATGTTCGATCAGTCCCTTTTATATTCTCATACAAGAGGGAAACAAACGACATCCTGTGGTCGTGAATTCTGAAGCTTAACCGGATTTGTCGTTCAGTGCCCAGAACGGTTGGGTTTCCACTCCTCCCTTTCTACTTTAGCTCATTGCCCTTGCTGAAAAGCCTAGGTTGTCATCCTATGCCCACCTAGCTAGGAGTAAGGCTCATTAAACACAGAGAAACCCAGCTCTGAGTAGCCATGTAAACAGTTGTACTATAACTATACGGTGAATTCTTAATGAGTAGCTGGACATTCCTCTTCTGCACAGCAGGAGCCTACACCCATTAGCAAAGCTTCCACACTTGCCTTTTTGGGGGCAAGGAGGGATTCTTTAATATTTACTAATATATATTGTGTAATATTACTTGCATTAAAACAACTTCTAGGGACTGCTAATCTCAGATGACCCCACCACAGGAAAGATGCATCCTGGTTCCTAGTGAAAAAGGAAGGACAAACTATGGACATTCCAAAGACTAGAAAACAAGACAAAAGCAGGAGGGGGGAAAGCAACAGCTCCTTATGGTTGACTGAAACACTGACTGACGGGAGTAGCTAGGCTGGCTCATTTCACAGAAATCACTTAGATGGTACCTGCTTATTTTGCTTCGTAACTTTCTAGGAGTGTGAAAGACTTACTTTTTATTCTATTCTGAGGAAACTCAAAAGTTTGGGCCCACTGCTTGCGGACGCCAGGTTGGCCACCCCTGTCATATGTT
Organism: Podarcis liolepis; assembly: GCF_965112155.1. Classification (NCBI taxonomy): domain Eukaryota; kingdom Metazoa; phylum Chordata; class Lepidosauria; order Squamata; family Lacertidae; genus Podarcis; species Podarcis liolepis. Next base: position 61,323,780 of record NC_139555.1, on the reverse strand, counting down.
TCTCTCTGTGTGTGTAATTGGCAGAAATTGGTGACATCTCCTGTCCTATAAAACAGCAGCCAACTGTTGGGTGGGGCAAGAGCTAGGGATAGAGCTCCCACAAACTTAGTTATTCCCTCCTTCCAATAGTAGGTGAATTTCACTCTGGAGTCTTTTCCAGCCCCAATGTGTTAACTGGGGGGAGGGGAAAGGTACCAAGACCCCCCATCCCAGAAACTCTTAATCATGCAGATTCTCCCCCACCCCAAACACAGCACCACCCTATATATTTTTAAACATTTAATTGAATGTATTTTTTCTTAGGATTTAAAACCCAGCAATATAGTAGTAAAATCAGATTGTACTCTCAAAATCCTTGACTTTGGACTTGCAAGGACGGCATGTACTAATTTCATGATGACCCCATATGTAGTAACACGATATTACAGAGCACCAGAGGTTATTCTTGGCATGGGATACAAAGAGAATGGTAAGTTGCAGAACAGAATTACGTCTTGTTGGGTACTTGACCGGTTGTTAGATTTTTCTGTTTCTTGAATATATTCTTATCATTTGAGAACTGTGTAGGCTTTCCACCATCAAGCATCATGGGGTAATTGCCTGAGGCAGTGCTGCCAAGTTTTCGCAGCCTAAAGAACTAGTTTTACCTTCTTATCTTTTAAAATCTCCCTATGCAAAGAGAGATGCAGCTAGTGAGGTAGTGAGGCACCACTCAGCCACCACCAGCACTAAGCATCCTCTGAGGGAGAGGGTCTCTGAAGCAGGAGGCGCTGCTGGCTAGTCAGCCTCCTTCATCCAACACCACCTCTCAGTATACAGTATGTTGATAAGGCTGTGGAGATTACCTCATCTCCTAACTCACTGGCTACAACCTATTATCTAGGTTGCCAATATGGCAATAAAAGGCAGTGGTGCATGGTGCTGAGTTCTTCTCTTGGTAGAGCAGAAATGTGTAATGTGTAAGCTCCCTTTTAATGTTGCCTCCCAGATATTACACTATAAAAATTAAACTCCAAAGGCTTATGGAGGTTTTACTAAAAAATACACAGTCAGGAAGGAGACTATGCATATGTAAGGACCTCAATCTAGGAAATGCTAGTTCTGTTTAACACTCTTTCAAACCAGGGACTAGCTGGCTATTATTTCAGTTTAAAGAATACTGTATAAAATAGTGAATTTTTTGTTTGGGTTATTCTGAATAGCTGCCATGAATGTTTAGTGTGTACTGAAAATGTGTTTGTAGATTTGTAACTTTTGTCCCTATTACACCTAACATTTAATAGTGGATATCTGGTCTGTTGGGTGCATAATGGCAGAAATGGTCCTCCATAAGGTCCTGTTTCCAGGAAGAGATTGTATCCTTTATAAGACTTTCATGGACCACAAATGTGAACAGTTGAAAATAAGACTGAAGCGATTTTTGAGGAATTGCTAGACCTGCCATAATATGGTGGCGTTATATTTTTTAATGCAAAATGTTTCTTCGTCAAAAGTTAAAATTTGCATTTAGATTAAATGTTCTTGTCCATGTTGTTCAACAACACGTTAGCAGTTTCATTTTTTTTTGCATTGTTGTGTTTTTAATGTAAAAATGTTTTTGTTTTCCACTTTAGTTCACGACACTTCATAATTTTGTCATTTCACTTTTACTTTCAGTTGATATCTGGTCAGTTGGTTGCATCATGGGAGAATTGGTGAAAGGTTGTGTGATATTCCAAGGCACTGATCGTATCCTTCCCTAATAATTTTGAATCTTAATCCACATTTACCAAAGAGTTATTTCACTCACTTATGGATGAAAAATATGCTAATCCCCTGCCCTCATCTTTTTACTGAATGGATCTGCCACGCATGTTCAGAATTTGTGATATTAACCAAGCACTTAAACTTTTATTCTCTTCTTTTAACTTTGGTGTTTGAACATTAATCATTCTTGTTTGGAATTTCATTTTTTGCAGTTTTAATGGTGCTGCAAATTTCCCTGATGTTATTGGCACTGTTTAAACTGAAAATTCCACAAAATTATTGCTCAAAATTTATTGTTTTCTCTTTTTTTTGCATTTCTCTGCACAATGGAAATAGCCTTACAACAGTGGTTTTGTCTTGTCAGTTCTTATCTTATCCTGTTCACTTCAAAAGGATAGTGAAGGCATGCAGGTTAGAAAAATATAATTCCGAATGCTTAATTTCATGAGATTTTAACAGTTGATCATGTGTTAACCTAATAACACAATTAAATAGAAGAAGCTTGAATTTTCATTTTCTCAATTTCCTCCCATATATTATTTTATTCTCTAAAGCCTTATGACCAACCTAACACAATTCTTCATGTATGCTGTGTCTCTTTTAAGTTGCATGTTAACACTAGTTTTCATATTTGCTGTCTTCATATATCTGTGTTTCATGCTTAACAAATTTCTGTGCAGAAAATGCATCTTACTTGTTTGAGCTCCACCAATCTAGTATCTGTTTCTCTGATCATTACTTTATATTATTGGTTAAAAGTGTTGTTTACTCGAAAGTCAATCTCAGGTGCAATCTCAGTCTCTTCAGAAAACACATAATTTAATATATTTCAACAGATACTGGTGCTTTTCATGACTGAGCAGAGAGTTGAGAAGGGTCTTAGTGTTGACATCCTAATGCTTTCTTTCCCTCTTTATACCCATATTGTTTTCCATCTTTGTGATTTACATGGAAGCCATGTAAATGGCTATTGTCCCTATTGAAATAAGCATTTGGTTGTTAGTTTATAATTTGGGTTTGCAGTCGGGTGACCTAGAAGAAAGTGGGGGAGAACCTTACTACTTGAATCTTGCTTAAAAATAACCAGCCAGTTGTTTTGTCACAGTTGTTAGCAGGTGAATGTTCTCTCTCCCTCTCTCTCTCTCTCTCTCTCTCTCTCTCTCTCTCTCTCACACACACACACACACACACACACATAAAATGTATTGTCAAACACTTTTCTTCCAGAAGTACGTACAAGTATGTGCAAGTTTCTCCTCAGTGCTTTGGGATATTAAAAAGACTACGGTGTTCTCTGTTTGCAATATACAGTATAGATCTTAGGCACACCAAGCTATCTGTAGTACCTTATGCACATCCTTTTTAATAATTATTAGGACCATGCAGCTTCAATTTGGGATTCTGAAGGAGTGTGAGGGATGAGAATGGTTTCTTCCATTTTAAATTTCATTTGCTGCAGTTTAACAACTCGAGGGACCTTATAGAAGGCCACATTTAAAGGGACTTCCTCATTAATTTCTACTAGCAAGCACTATCTAATCATTATATTTGCATGTGGCCTCTTCGTTCCTAGATGAGAGGCACATTTTAGTAATTTGGATTGTGATTATTGATACTCCTGGTGTGTGCTGTTGAAGATTTATGGTGATGCCCAAAAAACCTCACTTCATATCTATTTTTGATTAAGCACTTGTCAGCCATGTGGAACTTGATTGTTTTCACCTACGGAGTTATTCCAAAAAGATTTATTTCATGTAGACTACACTTCTGAATGCACCAGAGAGCATAAACTGCACAAAATTGTTGTTTTAAAATATTCTGGAATGCAGTAATGAAATACATGGTTTGTACACAGTTTTCTAAGTAACCTCTGAGTAGACATGTTTTAGGACTGCATAGTGAATTAAGGTTCTTTTTACTCTAGATTGGTGGAGTTCTTTAGTAAAATCCATTTATGCAGATCAAGAAGCTGTCTTTATTTGTGCAATTTAGCATGTGATGTTTTAACCTTTTATAGTACTTGGTATCAAAATTCCATCTAAATGCATTTGATCAAGCAAGGAAAAACTGAGCAATTAGCATGTTCATCTGTACAGAACATACATGTTCTTTAAAAGGATACCTTAATGGCAGCAGTGATGTGGCTTTTTTATTTAGAAAACTATGGAAATATGCACTGTACTGTAATATATGTCTTCAAGCTAGAAGTATTTTTTTTCTGATGCTTTAGAGAGCTAGCTAATTTAGCATATTTTGCTTGCATTTAGTAAACAAGGCTTAACACTTTGAAATTGCCAAGCTTGTAGTTGCAATTGACATCCATTGATTGTTACTAAGAATTTATGAAATTGATTTTTTTTGCCAGCATACTAAATTTAAGCTATTGTAGTAACTAACATAGAGAATCTTATAATGAGATTTTAAATATGTTTTTCACTGTGTCTTCGGTTTAAACGTACATCTGGATTTGCCTTTATGAAGCCTACAGAAGTATGATAAGACATGATGTTCCCAAAAAGAGAAGTATAGCTAGTCTTATATAGCCCCATAGACTGGTACTGTCATTCCAGTGCTGTGCTCGCTCAGGTTAAACAGAAAATATTGTGGGTAATGTCCTCTACCATATTGGAAGAACTCATTTATTCCATTGAATTCTGGTGACTTCTTTAAACAAGGGGCAGGGAATTGAGGGGGTGAAATTCTGCCAAACACTTCCATTCTATAAAAGTCGGTGGAGAAAAAGTTATTGAGGATTAAAAATACTATTAAAAGCATGATCTTGCTAGTTAAAATGTGCAGCTCCCCAGAAATAAATATTTGTTGGGGAGGAAGCCGCCCCAGTAGGACATGTTATTTTAGGGGTTGAAATTTAATTTTTGGAGATTTCTTCAGTGAAGGGTCTTTAAAGTATGTTTTTGGGTGTGAGGAATTCAAATCTGCTATTATTTTTCTGACTGGACAACATTTAGCTTGGTAAGCCTATATCTGAGGAAGAAGCACATAAACTGCTTTCGGAAAACCAAAGAATTATAATTTTACCTTCTGAATATGTCAGCTAATGCTAAGCAACAGCAACATAACTGCAAGTTCTTGGCAATCGTTTTTAATGATTTCAGTGCAATTCTACACACATTTTACTTACCAAGCACAGCTAAGTTATATTAATTTAATTTAACCAAAATATCTTTTGAAATTCCTAATGAGCACTCCTCATTTTTGTAAGTTGAAAAATCCAAAACACCCTGTGGAACTGAGACATTTTGATTCGGTTTTGTGCAGGGAAGAGGGGCATAACTGAAGCAGATACTACTTTCAAGTTGATTCTGAAATTTTGTCTCCATGTACCTTTTAAATGCTTAACTTCAGGATCCTGTGACTACCTGCTAGGCAGTTATCCACTTAGGTGACAAGCAGAAGCGTTTTGAAATTCCACCAGCCCTGAGTAGAAACATGCCAACAAAGTTTGGATCTAACTTGTCTCTCAAGCCATTCCCAACATGCTTCACAAGCTTTTGTGAAGAGCCAGTGTGGGATTGTGCTTAGAGTGTTGGACTAGGACCTGGGAGGCCTGGGTTCAAATCCCTGCTCAGCTGTGAAGCTCACTGGGTGACCTTGGGATAGTTACAGTCTCTCAGCCTAACCTACCTCACAGAGTTGTCATGGGGATTAAATGAAGAAGGGAAGAGCCATGTATAGCACTTTGAGCTCTTCGGAGAAAAAGGTAGGATATAAATGCAATAAATTAAATACATAGCTAATTCTTGTACTATACATACTTTTTGAGGGGGAAGGGGGAATACTTTTATTTTCCTAAACGAAACTTTTGCAGATATTGACCAGTGGAATAAAGTTATTGAACAACTAGGTACACCATCCGCAGATTTTATGAAAAAACTGCAGCCTACTGTGAGGAACTATGTAGAAAATAGGCCAAAATATCCAGGTATCAAATTTGAAGAGTTGTTCCCAGACTGGATATTTCCATCGGAATCTGATCGGGACAAACTAAAAAGTAAGATTTCATGTGTGCATTATTCTTGTATTTTCATTTTCATTCGTACTATAATGTACGGTAATTGTTTGGGGTGGGGGTGGATACTTTTTTCTAGTTGATAAAACAGCACATTCTTGTTGTCTGTCACTTAGCTAAATGCAGATTATCGATTTTTTAATCCACTGTTTACATTAAGCATGTCGCTTGTATAGAGTGAATTCCAACATCCTTACTGTCTCTTGTCAACATATTCAAGACTAAAAAATACCTTATGGTATGTCCTTGTTATGAATATGCATTTTGTACCTTACTTTTATGCTTCAGATCTTCAGCTAACGGTCACCCCCTTTCCATTTTCTAGCCGGTCAAGCTAGAGATTTACTATCAAAAATGCTAGTAGTAGATCCAGACAAACGAATTTCGGTAGATGAAGCTTTGCGTCACCCATATATCACTGTTTGGTATGACCCGGCTGAAGCTGAAGCGGTAAGTTTACCTTTAAAGTTTATTCAAAAGAAATTTTATGGTTGATGTCACTATGGCAGTGCTACTTACCTTGGTGAAAATCTGAGGGCATATTTAGATTTCTCCTTACACTAGAAAAAGTGTTATATATGCTATGTATGTTATATGCCACAGTAATTGCAGTGCAGTTCCATAATCCCACCAAGTCCCATTTCCCAATCTTTAAGCCATCCTGTATTTTGCAGTTCTGTGGCAAGACAGAAGTCAGTATGAGAGAATGAAGAATTTGTATTTATTTGATTCAATTGATTTGTCAACTACATACAGTGATTGATTGACTAAAACTCATTTATTTGGCTGCTACCCTATTAATTGTAGCATTTACTAATCCTTGTATTCAAAAAAGCAAATCATGTGATAACAGTAGAAACTAGCTTTGATGAAAAGTTTATAAAGAGCCTTTTAAACAGAAACATTCTCTTATGCAGCTTATGTTTGTTTCAATGGAAATAACACGTGAGAACTTCCTAGCTCAATAAACAATCGTTTCTTTTTTACACTTGTATTTTGACTTGGGAATTAATCTAAGTTTTATTGAATTCAAAGACTTTTATTTTTAACCTTTTTTTTGTAGCCTCCTCCTCAGATCTACGATGCACAGTTGGAAGAAAGAGAACATGCCATTGAAGAATGGAAAGGTAACCATGATTTATTATATGCTATGATGCTTGAGAACCTTTTGTCATAGGGCAACCTATAGATGCTTTATAAACAAAAGTAAACATAAGTATGCTCTTACAGTGAAATATGACTGGGTGGTTATTTGAGATGGAGGGGTTTGCATGAGAGTGTTCTGTTAGAACATAGTAGCTGTTTCAAGATTTTAAAAAGTACTCTTGTAATTTTTCTTCTCTTTCTCTCCTCCCTCCTCTGTCATTTCTTTTAAATGTAGAACTAATATATAAAGAAGTAATGGATTGGGAAGAAAGGAATAAGAATGGTTTGGTAAAAGAACAACCTTCAGGTTAGTCATTGATGTAATAGTCTGTTTTTGTCTTCAGGAGTTCTTTGTGCTGTGTTATAAATCTGTTGTCATTAACAACGGAAGTTTCCAAGTAAGTTATGTTGTTCAAATTCTTGTTCCAGTGCAACCAGTTTCAGAATGTGCACAAAAACCTGGTAATAAAATAATTGAGCTACATGGAATTATAATATTAATTTCTAGCTTGTGGGGAAAGATGATAGAAGAAGTTGAGAGCTGTGGATGGGATGCCTTTCCCCCCTGAAGCACAGGTGAGGAGCCTCTGACCCTCCAGGTGACGATGGACTACATCACACACTATCCCTCACCACTGAGGAGTGAAAGTTGTGTTCTCTGTGGCCTTAAGGTTTCAGGAGAGAATAGGAAGTATTTCCTCATTGCTCTGAGTGACATTTGTGTCACTCGTACTCTCTCTTTCCCAGCAGCAGGCAGATCCATCATGATGAGAAACAAAAATGGTGGGATCACATTCCACAGCACTGTAGGGGAGCAAGGTCATTGGTTTTTGAAAGGAAATTTATGGGGGACAACACCCCTCTCCTTTTTATTTTAAAGTTGTCTGGCAGTCCTGTAACAATGATGAATGGAAGCATTGTCTGGCTTGGCTTGCGGTCCCATGGAATGTAATGGGGAACACTGTAGGGGCTCATGCCTACTTGACCCTGAAAATTTAAATTTCGCAAACATGTTTTCTTCATATCAGTGGTGAATGCAGGCAAGATAGCAACCTGGCAGTCTCTTCAGACATTTGCCTGGCATTATGCTATAGTATAGACAGTGATGCCACAATATAGGGTGATGTTGGTGGAGATGCACTGATGAATATTTTTAGCTGACACAATTTCTACATCCTTCTCCAGGTAAGAACTTCTCACTGTTGTCATATAGGGGACTGCACAGAGGCCACAAAAAAGGAAACAGAATTTCTTTTCCCCATAACTGCTGTTCTAGGAGATAATACAGTCACATAGCCTTTCCCTGCTCTAGAGACTACAAATATGAAAAGAAAGAGTGAGGTGCTGTCCCCACATCTTGACTGACATGCTTGGTAGCAAAAAGCTTGTCTAGGGAACAGGAAAGTGCAACTAAAGTACCAGTACTCTGGAAGAGTCTGTGTGCAGGTTGGCTCATGCACAAATCCAATGGCCCAATTCACATATAATGCTTTATTTACTTATTTATTTCATAAAATGTATGCATCGCTTGATTGTAAATTAATGTCAAATATTGCACATGTTTGCACACAATGCCAGGCCTACTCAGGTGTGAGTAGCAGCAATATTGATTTCATTTCAATAGCAACCAAACTTGGCAAAAACAAAGCCACACACACAGAAATCCGCTTCCCAACCATGTGGGAGCAGAAGGATGGCAGGGAGTATGCAAGCCCAGCTTCCTCTTGCTCATGGAAGCTAGTTCACCATGGCCTGACATTATGAGCAATATTTGAGATTAATTTTCTGTGCAAAATTACAGGTAAGTACAGTCTGTTGTGAAAATTAAGTGCACACAGTGCTGCTTTTAACATTGGCCTAGCCCAACCTCACAAAAACAGAGTAGGAAGCAAGCATGAAATGCCCATCACTGTTAAGTCAAAGCAAGGTTTGGTAGTTAGTAGGCAGACTACAGCAGTTTGCTTTCATCAAGTGAAAATGAAATGTCTACATTTGGTAGGTAGAAAGGAAATGTTCATATTTGAGAAATGATCACATAGGTTCTTCATTTACCCTTTTGCTCAGTGCATTTGATAGAGGCAGTGATTCAATGTAGAGATTAATTTGGGGGCCAACACATTTGTATTTAGATTATTTATTTCTAATTGTTTCTAATTTACAGTTTTTGGATTATTACCGTAATTTTCGCTCCATAACACGCAGTTTTTTGCTCCTAGAAAGTAAGGGAAAATGCCTGTGCGTGTTACGGAGCGAATGCACTCGACCGGAGCCATGGCTGCCGTCAGTCAAGCAAAGCGGAGCCGCTTGCAGGGCTTTGCACGGCTCTAGCTTTGCTTGCTTTACAGCCAGGAGGAGGGGGAGGAGCTGAGGAGGAGGGAGGGAAGGAGAGCCATGGCAGCAAAGCGGGCAGCAGCCGCTTACACGCGAGGAGGGACAGACGGGAGCCATAGCAAGCCGGGAGAAGGCAGGCGCTTTTAAAGTAGCCGGCAACAGCTGCTGCAGCCTCAGCTAGCAAAGGTCCCAGCGCTCTCTAAATGGAGCAATGAGGCTGCAGAGGGACAGGAGGGCTTGGATCAGGAAGGATAAAGTTTAAGCAACCAGCAGCAAAAAAAAACCAAAACCAACCTGGAGCTCTGAGCCACCAGCGCAGTGAAAACCAGGAAGTAAAAGAAAAGGCTATCCCCCGCTTCTCAGCTGTTTTCAGGCAGGATAGATTTGAGCATTGTCTGGGTCCTAGTGCCCCTACTGCTTTTTGTTGCTGCTTATTGCTGCTGGTGGCTGCTTATCACTCAAACTGAACCTGATACCAGTAGCCACCTGTACAAACAAAGTAGAAGGCTGCAAGGAGGAGAGCTTTTACACAGCTAATGGCAAATCCCCTGCAATCCAAGTCCTCCTCACTTGCTCAAATCTATTCTGCCTCAAAACAAGGAACAGAAGAAAAAGGCTGCAAACTGTTAAATGGAAAAAACCCCAGGCACAGGGCAAATACCTTAAGTATACCTTTAAAGCCACAGTGCTCTTTTCCTCCCTGCTCAGCTCGCAGAAAAGCTGCTTCTCCACCCACCCCACGCGTGCTCCTTATCCCTTGAGTGCTTTTCCTTCCCTCCCCACTTAAAACGTGGTTACAAAGCACGGATCCACATGGATCCTCAGGATTTTTGCACTGGGTCACCCCAAACTCACCATCAGATCACATGTCTGTGGCCACAGCATTAACCACAAAAATCATACATCTACTGTTTCATTTAGAATATTTTTTTCTTGTTTTCCTCCTCTAAAAACTACATGCGTGTTATGGTCAGGTGCGTGTTATAGAGCGAAAAATACGGTATTTTTAGAAATTGATTTTTATTCGCCCTGACCAGATGGTTATGAATCCTCTGGAGCAGTATAGGAAGTGGCCTAGAATTGCAAACTATGTCCCCCTTTTCCCTAGCAGGAACCTCCAGTGGATCTGCCTCTTTTGCAGATGGAAGGGGCACTTCCATTTATAGAGGGGCACACTAGATCCAATCTATTGTGGAGTAATGGGTGCTATTTTTTAGAAAACAGATTTCAAAGATATCCAAAGGAAGAAACTGAAATTTCATTTTCATAAGTGTATACACTCTCATTCCCAACATATTGACTACATGTTTTCATTTGTTCAAAAGTACAGGGCTTTTGCTTCCTATAAAATATTTATGCCCTTGAGTGGAAAGCTTGCAATATTGCATATATATACTCCTTTAAGAAATACCACGGTAAGCCATTTGTGTTTGGAGAAAGAATACTATGAATCCTAAAATATCATCAATATATTTGATTTGATACAATATTTGTATTCCGCTTTTCCAACGACAAGCGTTGAGTTCAAAGCAGCTCACAATAATCCCAAAAGGATGGGGGGGGGGGAACCATTGTAAACACTATACTATCAAACATAGAAACACATAAATAAAGCAAACCACAATAAATTCACCAGAACAATGAATACAGTTCCGTAAAATCTATGGTTCCAGCCATGTCTTGCCTCAGATTTTCTTATGCTTGGTTTACTTAGCACAGATGCAGCAGTGAATAGCAACACCAGCCCTTCCCAGTCATCATCTATCAATGACATTTCATCCATGTCGACAGAACAAACATTGGCTTCAGACACAGACAGCAGCCTTGATGCTTTGACAGGAACACTTGAAGGATGCCGGTGATCAGCTTTGCAGATTTAACATTGGCAAAGAACTTTTGCTTCTGTTGGGCCTGAAATGCTTGTAAGTTTATGGAACCAAGTCAAGAAACTCCATGTTCTGCATGTTTTTTTTCTAAAGTAATGCCTGTGATTTTACTCAGTTGAAATAAGACTATCTGCTTAATAGTGTAAAATGAAAGCAACTTCATATCTCGGGTCGAAACAAATATTACTATACCTATTCTGTTTTAACCTACATCAGGTGAGCAGTTAGAGTAACTCAAAACTCTAATGAGTTCATGGGCATTCTGTCAGACATCTGAAACGTAATCAATATAAATTTCAAAGAAAAAGAAGAAAGCCATTGTAAGTGGCGTTGAATGTATATCTTTACAATTACATACATTTGCTATATTAGTGTATTTTGCTGGTATTTTCAGTACTGTAAAATATAGAGGCAGTTGTTTACCTACATAGCATTCTTTTCTCGGGGCCTTTTCCTCTCCACCTCCTAATTTCTGTACTTTTCTATAGAAGAAGCAAACTTGTGAGTTCTTGCTTCATCTTTACATCTGAATGTAACTCTGCTTCTCTGAATGTGCTCTTTCAGTGCTTTCATTTCAAGGGGTAAGGTGGAATAAGCAAAACGTGCCATGTGGGAATTTTTCTTAATTCTTGCATGCACTTATTCATTAGTGTGTCTTTTAAAAATAAGATTTTGGGGGGTCTTTAAAGCAGTTCATAAAACACTCTTAGAAATCCTGACCCCTTTTCTCATACTCTGGCATTTCCATGGAAAACTTGATTAAAAATGGGGGCATTCAAAGGGGTTGGAGGCCTACCTTGACCCTTTGAATAGGCATTAAAATACCTGCTTTTATGGTCTGTATATTAAAAGGGATCTTTACTCCCTATGTATAAATAACTACATCTACATCCAGAATAAATAGAAACTTCTAAAAGAAAGTGAAAGGGGCTATTTTAAACACCAAACCTTATGAAAAGGACTACATTTATTATACATAATTGTGTGTCCCCCCGCCCTCTTTTTCTGGCATATTCCAAAGGCAAACACCAGTTTGACATGATTCAGTTTCTTTCTAGCTCTAAAAAATTGTAATTCGTCACACCTTGAGCTTGAGTTAAAACTATTCACCTAGGGTTTAAAATAAAAATGTTTATGTGAATGTGTAGGTGGGTTGCCAGACTAACACTTTGTATTAGATATGGTGGGAGGAACAAAGTTATGAGACAATCCCAGGTGGTGCAACAGGCTTAACTGGCAAGCTCTAAACAATGCAGATTTCTGGCTTGGATGATGGACATCTGTTTGTTCCACTGAAAACCAAAGTCGGACTATATATGCCATCGTTTTGCTTTGGCACCAGCACTTTATTAACATCAAAATCTGATGCAAGATTACTTGGAAATATGTCCTAAGGAATTCAGTGAGGTCTACTCCCAGGTGAGTGAGTATAGGATTGCAGCCTAAATAGATGTTTGTAGGATAACCAGTCTCAGGCAATGGTCCACAAATACATTTTAGAGTAGCTCTATCATGTTGCTGCATTTGCTGCTACAGACTTCTCTTTGAATTTGCTCTTAGGGTTTTCCAGATGGGCATGTAAATTTATCGCTATCTTTTCACTTGATACTTGCGGCTGAACATGGGAACTTCCTCCCTTAAATATTGTGCTTGAGATGCGAGATGGTATGAAATATGTTTGTGGTAGCTATTTATTATGTGCACCTGCCAGCAGCTGATGAATTGCTAAGTGATACATTTGTGTATGAGTTGATTCTTGGATGAATGGATTGCCCCAATCCAGAGTGCTTATTCAGGTATGTCATTCATTTCAGTAGAACTTAATTTCAGGTATGTTATTAAAAATAAAGCTTAAATCTTTAAAGAGCCCCTGTAAAACTGTTGGCCAGGATCCTAAGAACCACATGCACATTATGCCCCCACCCCTTGCAATGCATTGGTCGTCAGGGTACCTGACTTTCAGGAGTGATTTTTCTAAGGTTCAGCCCAGTGCACAATTAAAACTATGTGTGTACAATTAAACCTAGCTACTTCCCTTTGTGGCCTTCAGCCTCCAACCAGCCCCAGAGCTTTAACTCTAATTGAAGAGAGAGTCGTGTGGAGAGTGGGAGAGAGAAGGGGGAAATAGGCATTCAGAGTCTTTTCAGAGGGTGCTTCCCACTTTATGTGATTTCACTTATGCATGTGGGTGCCCAGAATAAGCCCTGTGTAAGTGGGGGCATGCCTGTACTTGTATAGCAGGATCCATATGGATGGCACTTAGGACAGGTTGGTGTCCCAAATTAACACTCAGCAGTGGGGAAAACAGCAGAGGAACATGAGGGAAGAAAGAGACGATCAGCAGGGAACAAGTGAAGGAATAAGTTCTAGACTAAGAGTTCAAGTTGTTTGACATCTTGGCCGCCCAATCTTGATTCATAATGTTGTCTGACATTCTACTGGCTGTGAATGTTGAAATGACTTCCTACTAAATCTCTATACCTAAAGATGTAAAGTACACAAAGAATCCTCCACAGACAAGAAAGAAAATGACTCCTTTTTTAAAAGTATCAATGCATAACTATGGCATTATTATCTGCAGGGTGAGAGATGTAGCCTTCCTCCCATTGGGTTTGATACAACTCAATGTATTTAACAAAAAGTTGAATAAGGAGGTGTTGCAGAGCAACTCTGACTTGCTTAAAGTAGCATTTTTATTAAGCTATTCTTTGAAGAGAGTCTAAATTATCGATTATACGTACAAACAGAAAAATAGAAATCTATGTTTTAACTAAGAATGTATGCTTCAATGTGTGCTTAATAAAAAAGAGGTTTCCCATTCATATGCAGATTTATCCCAGTATAACTTAATTGATGACAAACTAGTCCTAAAAATTAACGTCACTGTAAATAGTATTAATGTATGTTAGTTTTATAGGATTTAAATCTTTCAAAATGTACATTGTACTTCCAGAACCACTATGAAAATATTTTCATAAATGTTTGTAAATGTGCGGCATTCAAGGATTGTGAATGTATACTTTGTATAAAGTATCTAGTAACTGGAGCATTCTTTTCTGAATGTGCTGTACTGCAACAGAGACTGGACTCTGTTTCATGCTTCAGCGTTACTTTAGGATTATCACACGAAGTTTTCGCAGGTGGGGAAGGGGTGGGTGGGGCAGAAATACACAAGGACTCTAGTGAGTTGTGTGAAGGGACACTGGCGCTATTAGAGCAACCAGAGGCTTGTGCTTCAACAGTGTGAGGCACAACTAGTTCAGATCACAGGAATTCAGTTGTCCTGATTTGGTTGGGACAGCTTGTTTTCTGGAGTCTGCCCTGCCAAAATATCTAGCCATCAACCTTGTAGTTTTTAAAGAAGCAGTCCTGGGTTGAGCTGCTCTTGAATGCTAAGTGTGTGGAGGAGGGAGACTGCCGTTGTTCAGTGGTGACAGAAAGGCACTCTGCGCATGCTAAGAAATACTTTTAATATCGTATTCTAAGACTCATCTCTAATATTGAAAAAAGGAATAATGAGCTGAGCTCTAGTGACTCTTTGCATCAGTTTGGTGACAAGGGAGAGCTTGCCTATAACAAGAAATGGAGTGGGGGGACGGACACACACACAGTTGTGGGGAAAAACGTTTGTGAAGAACTTGTTGCTGAAAGGAAAGTGAAGAGGAAAATTACTGGATTGAAGTGTGGAGGAGAATGGCATGTAAATGTGTTCTGGTTATAGCTTACTGGCAGCAAAAGTGAAGTTTGTGCTTAATTTTTATATAGTGTTGGGTGAGATATGTCATGTTCATTATAAAGCAGCCTTGCATCACTGTCTAAACACATACTCTTAAGTTTGGGAATAAAAAAGATGGCCACTTTTAAAAGCTCTTGTAACACTTTTCTTCAGTATAATGCTTTTATAGGGCTTAGTTCTCTCAAGTGGCAAACCTGGGCTGTACCAATTCAGACCAGAGCTGGGAGCTTGCGTGACTGGGTGCTCCTTCATAATTTCTAATAAGCCTTCACATAGAATGTCAAAGAAATATAGTTAACACGCACACACACGTCTCTGCTCAGGTAATATTTTCACCAACTTAGAAGTACTGTCACCTTGTCACCTAGCATCTCCACTCTTTCCTGTTCTTATTTTAAAATACGTTAATTGTAATATTTCATTCTCTTGTAAACTGCCTATGTCAAAGGGACGAGATGCGGTAAATCAGTGGTGGAGAACCCCACCACCAGGTCCCAGATGCAGCCCCTCCTGCCTCACTGCCTGCCCCGTGCAATTCTTCCTAGGCCATGCCTCTCATTGGCCCTGCTCAGTCCTGCCTTGAGCGCTTTTGCTTGGCTAGAATGTTTCCTTGAACTGTGACAGTGCCTCTTGCTTGCCTGGATGGAGCAATGTGTGGGTGCAAAAGCCTCTGACTTTTGCAGGGTCGGAATGTAACTTACTGTACAAAGATAAGAATTGCTCCTATTGCGCCACCCACTTTTGCCCATCCACCACTGTCTTATAGCCTCTGGAAGGTTACGCATGAAGGAATGCACCTCTGCAGTAAATGAGTGTGATACATATTTGCAAACTGTTTTCTTCTAGTATAGGTAATGTTATTCTAGTAAATCAAGTGATAAGGTTATTTTTTTGACCAGTTTCATTACCGAAAGGTAGAGCTAACATAAGTATGGGGCAGACAGTGGGAAAACATGACCCAGTGGGCCACTTCCATAACTTTACTAGTTAGCGCTGTGGGTTAAACCACAGCGCCTAGGGCTTGCTGATCGGAAGCTCGCCGGTTAGAATCCCCACGATGGGGTGAGCTCCTGTTGCTCGGTCCCTGCTCCTGCCAACCTAGCAGTTCGAAAGCACGTCAAAGTGCAAGTAGATAAATAGGTACCACTCCGGCGGGAAGGTAAACGGCATTTCCGTGCACTGCTCTGGTTCGCCAGAAGCAGCTTAGTCATGCTGGCCACATGACCTGGAAGCTGTACGCCGGCTCCCTCAGCCAATAAAGCAAGATGAGTGCCGCAACTCCAGAGTCGGCCACAACTGGACCTAATGGTCAGGGGTCCCTTTACCTTTATCATTATCTTGTATCTACAGCAGCTTCAAAATAGGTAATTCTAGCACTTACTCATTTAAGAATCCAGAATCTATATCTATTAATTATTTATTAGGACTAAACCTGAAACCTAAATTTGCACATTGGTCTTGTTGCCACAAAAGAATGTAAGTATTATATAACATATATTCAAACTTATCCATGCTATTTTTAAAGTTCTAGCAGTGGAGGCTAATTCAGTTAGGTCATTTCTTCCTACAATTTTTGATCAAGTTTATTCCTTTAAATATTTTCTGTCTTCTGTAGTTTGGTGTGTTTGAGCCACTTAAATGTTCACCTTTTTAAAAGCTCTTTATGTGTATATGTAATCAAGCATGGCTGTCTTTCAATAACAAAATCCCATCATGAGACTACTATAGCATGCTCTGGCAATACTGTGAAATATTTAAACCGCCATTCTTTGTCAATAGTTCTACTTAACTGCTCACCTGAAAGGGAGAATGAAGAAAATTGGCTATTAAATGTTGAGATTTTATATTCTACATATTTCTTTAAACATAATACTGAGTAGCTGAATGGCATTGCAGAGATGGAGTAGATGAGTAGATGTAAAAACTGTTTTTGCATGTACCCTTGTCATTTGTTCAGAACATTACGGAAATTAGAAGCAACCCATTCTCAGTCTGAATTGTTTGTAGAAAGTGTTTTGAAGAAATGATTTTGTGTGAACATGCATATTTATGATTAATTATATAAAGAGAGGCACGTATCTGCACAGATCATACCAAATAAATAACAGCTGCTTTGGTACGTTTGGGGAAGTGGCAAAAAAGGAAATTAACAGAGGGTTCTGCATACCTTAAATGTCCATAATATTACAATGTAAGTATGAAAAGAGAGTCAAGTCACTAGTGCTTTTTGCTGATTCCTGTAATGTGTGGAAGAGTGCTTCCTGCGTGCTTAGGTTTATACACAGCCTCTGAAATAGTGTCATTTTCTATTCAGTAAAACTAAATTTATCAAATAGTTCATGCTGGTTAAACAAGGGTTTATTTATGTACCCAAATGTTTATTTTTGGGCTAACCTAGGCATCTGCATGTGTTCTATTTGGTGTTGGGTTTAAAAACAAAACAGCTGTACCCTAACGGATCCATCCTTTCAAGTCCTGTGTTTCAGCATGAGCTGCTTAATTTTAAGCTCATTTTGTTACTGTTACAGGTTTACATGATTTTCTGTGGAATGTATGAACTTCCGAGTAGATATGGGGAGCCCACGGCTCCCTATGTGCTGTTGGATTGCAAGTCCCATCATCCCTGCCCACTGGCCATACTGTCTGGGATGGCGGGAATCCAACAACATCTGAGGGCCACCAGTTCCTCATTCTTTGCTTTTGAAGGAGGGTCTAGGATCCAGGTTTCTAAGTTAGGTGAGCCCAGTAGACCTTTTTACTCTTATTTTCCTTTGAACACCACACCATGGGCCATATCACAAACTGGTTTTGAAACTCTCTTCAGTTTCAAGAGAGACTTGCCATGTGCTGTGGGAGGGGCTGCTCTGAAGCTCCTTGGGGCATGTGGAACTAGGTGTATGGTTCTTTGAATTTAAGCTCAAGGTGATTAAGATGTAGGAAGAACAGATCTGTAGTTTTAGGCTACAACTTAACACCCCAGGAGTTAAGCGGGAAGATAAGTATGCAGTTTGCAAATTTGTGCTAGGTTGCACTAAAAGCTGCAGTATCTAAATTGAGATCGGTTTTTCGAAACAGAATTGGTGGCCATAATAATGTGCAAGATGCATGCTGGATAGCATTCCTTATAAATATCTGGAATTTATTCCTCAAGTGCAGAGGCATCCTTCTTGACTATGCCTCAGAGAATACTGGTCCAGTCTTGGCAGCAATACAGTAGGGAACTGGATTGTTAAACTGAGGTGCAGAACTGCAAGCTTAAGAAAGGCTGATCAACATTTTGTAAATTCAGTATGAACGTTGTCTGTAAAATTCTGCACACAGATGAAGTCAGTGTATGTAGTATGGAATTGATCAGGGCTTGTTGCTACATTTAGTGATACTGTTGGAGCTAAATGTTTTCCTGGACATGTGTGTACTTGGATAACATACTTGAAGTTAATGTGATGTGCACATCTGCTTCTAGAGACAGAACTTGGAGTCAGGTTAAATTCCCTCAGCTGACTTGCCTGATCTTTAATTTCATAACTTCACCATCAATGTTGCTGAGATCACTTTTTATATGTTGCGGTATGAAAAACAGTGAACCAAATTATAAGATAATTTGTTTAGATTCTACTTTTAATACCTTTATGTAATTTTTTATTTTATTTTATGCTTGGTATGCATGTTGAGAATCTCTTGTGCTAAAGAATTACAAGCCATCTTCTCATATGAACAAAGCAAAAGGAAAACACATGTTCTCATTTTTAAACTATAAAACAATTGTATTTTATTTTTATAATTGTAATTCTGATTGTGGATTTCACTGCCATTAACTCATTGTGCATATTGTAGATAAGTCTGGGTCCTATATTTCAATACGTATATGAATTTGTAAAAATAAAGTAGAAATATACTACTTGGAAGTAGTAAATTAATTGGTTCCTTAATTCATTTGGTTCTAATGGTTCCAAAATTGAAAAGAAAATGTACTTAAGGTTCAAATTGTGTATTTAAGATTTTAATTTTTACTTTGTCATGCTGCTGCTTAATTTTTCTGAAAGAGTGCCTGCATTTTTGCACAGCAATCTGTTTTGTTAATTGTTTTTTTAAAGCACTTTAGGGCTCTTCTAAACACAACCATGCCTCCTCTCTCATCAC
The DNA here is from genome assembly GCF_965112155.1 of Podarcis liolepis. Taxonomy (NCBI): domain Eukaryota; kingdom Metazoa; phylum Chordata; class Lepidosauria; order Squamata; family Lacertidae; genus Podarcis; species Podarcis liolepis. The sequence continues at coordinate 61,304,765 of NC_139555.1, read as the reverse complement.
ACAATCTTTACTTATTAAAAGTGTTTGGAGTTGATGCAGTCCAGCACGAACGCAGTAGCTGCTTACGTAGGGCTCTCCATAATGCATATGAGGGAAATTTTCCTCCTCTCCCCTCTGGTGCTCATCTATGGGTGCATATATAGGCCCTGCACTAGCGTGTAATGGGAGATTGGTGCTTTAACATTCATCCCTTATGATCATCTAATGTATTCTCTCTGCTCAGTCAAAAAATGAAAGCTTGGAGCCAGATACTCTTGCCCAAGTAAAGCAGGAGGGCTAGATGGGATGTGGAAGGTGTGTGTTTCTGTGCACCCATGTACCCCAGTTTCCTGTAACAGCCTTGCCTGCCGACTGTCCATAATCTTTTACACGTGCTGTGGAAAGGTTGGGAGAAACAGGCTCATATGTCAACAGGGATCATGCTGTGTGTTGCTGCGCCTGTTGTGGACTGAATTAATATCATTGTAGTTAGGGCTTCTGGGGAGGAGACTAGTTTAAACCAAGATATTGATTTTTTTAAAAAATAAAACTATTTTTAAACATTTTGGATGTGCATTTTTTTTTTTTTTTGGCTTAAAAGTTAGTGTACTTTAATGTCAGGTGGAAATAACCCTGAAATAGAAAGCTAAGTTTCAAAATCCATAGCTAAGTGCTTTTTCAAACTGTCCAAGATCTGTGTACACTTGGCTGTGAGCTTGGTAAATTAATGGGACTTAAGTGCATTATGTCTTTCTGGATTAGAAATTACTGCTAGCAATCAGGTTCTTCATTAGATTTTTTTAAAAATAATTTTTGGCTATGCATCATAAATTAGCTTTCCAGTATTTATACTATGAAAGAACCCAGATAAGCTTGCAGGAATCAACCCTTGTGCATGCTAGACAGGCAATTTATATAAAATGTATACAAAGATGGGATCCCATCTCAGTGAGAAGCCCTGGTTCTGTCCATAGTATTTCTCTCACAAGTACGCATTTTTTTTATTTTTTTTTGCAGATATAGGGCTTTAGTTCTGCACTATGTGCCTTAGACTGAAACACAGAGGACAGCTTAATCATCTTTCTCCCATTCATAATGAAGGTGAATTATGTATGTTAATGATGGCCATATTTGATTGCTGTAGAAGTGCACATGAGAAATGAAGCTGTACCCTTCCCACTTTTTCATAGCAGATGCTACTGTAAGGTGCTATCATCTTTTAGGGGAAACAGTGGTGACTGAAACAAAAAAGAAATGTGCACAATTTTGTAATGAATTTTTGATGCCTACATGAATTTTTTCAACAAGAATTGGCATAGCAATATGGTTGACATTTTTATATGCATATATTTTTAAATGGTTGTTGGTTTATGTTTAGCTATTGTCCTTTTCCAGAGTGTTTGGGTTTTCTTTACAAAAAGTTATTGTGGAATACTGAAGGAAATGTAGATTTCTACAAAAAAAAAATGCTGTTTCCTCTTCCGGGTCTTTTACTGGGTAATGCATGAAACATATTTTCAAGGGCCAAATGTAACTGTTAAATTCAAAAGTCAATGAAGTATTTAATTAAAGGCAATACACAAAGCATATCAATCTAGCCAAACTTTTGAATAAAAACCTTAGGTGAACTTTTGAGCATTTTTCAAGTATCCCTCCTCTTAAAACTTAAATATTATACTGTGGTAGATCCTCATTAATTTTTCTAGAATGACTCCAGTTATTTCCAGAGGTTGATTCACACAACCTTAAGACTGTTTGTGCTGATTACATTTTTCAAGTGTTTGCAGTGCTATGCTAAACCAGGAGTTGCTTCACTATGGGTGTGTTATCACACTGTAGTAACTCGGCCACATCACTTTGGTTTGAAAGCCCCAAAAGCTGATGTGTGAATCAGCCTGAAGACTTGTGTTGCCACTGAAGTTAAACTGTAGCCACACTGGTTGAATTTGGCAGTCCTGTGCTAACAGATGTTATAGTTAGCTGTTCCCCTAGTTTCCTGTAACTTTAAACAATCCAGCTAGATTTTGGCTTAGGGCAGAATGTTTTGGAACTTCCATTGTACAAGCCCAGTCAAAATGAGTAAGCTGTCGGTGGCCTTCATTGATTTAAATGGCGCTTACATCGAAGGTCCCAGTACATTTTGCCTGTAACATGCGTAGGTGAACTATTGGAGAGCTCTCCATTAAAATATTGTTTTTAACAAACAGCCTTAAATTGTTTCCTCATATCTACATTTTCATCTTTCAGATTTCCCCCATAAGCCTTTGTTTTTACAATATTGTTTATTCCCTGTAAAACATGTGCTGCGATGTATGTGCCTGTATTCAAGTGATTTACATATACAAATTATCACAGAAAAATGGCATCAAGCCCTAATATCCTCACCATGTTTGGAGTCTCAGGTCATTTATTGTGTCAGTTCGAAATGTGCTTTCAGACTAAACCTTTGAAATCTCAGTGTATTGATACATCAAATGACCTGTTCTGTGTACTAAGTGAGGCTCTTGACACATTTCATTCTTGATGCTTGTGCAATGTTCTGTGGAAAATGGAAGTGAATTATTTTATACCATGGCGACTTCAACAAGATTAGATGCCTCCCCCCTCAGAACTCGACTTTTGAAAATAATGTTATTAATAGTGAATTATTAAGTGTTAGCTTTTAGTCTTATTTTAATTTGGGTTTCCATTTCTCCCCAATAGTCTTGTCTTTCAACATCTATATTAAAGCCACTGTAAAAATGAAATAAATGTGGACAAAATGTATATAAGAATGCTGGCTTGCTGGTTTTTGTGTCTCAACATGAGTATTTCTATACTTCTTTGGAATGGTGGAGGGAAATATGGATAATCTTGGAAGAGCAATATTAAGTTGAATAAAAAGCACAAAATATTTTTTTAAACTACTAGTTGGGTGGAGGGGAGACCTCAGAGGTGGTGTAGATGATTAGAATACTCCAGGATCATGTGAAACAGGAAAACTACAAATGCCATAATAATGCCATTGTGGATATTTAGAGACATGGCCGGTATCATCTACATGTGATGTTCTTTCAGGCCCTTGTTGATTATTTTGCATTTAAAGCAAGCAAAATTATTGACCATCTACAACAGGGGGAGCCAATCTGTGCTATCCAGATAATCTGTGAACTCCCAACGTCAGCCAGCATGGCCAATAGTCAGGTTTTATGGGAGTCATAGTCCAGCAACATCTCGAGGACACACGGGTTAGCTGCCCTACCTACAAAAAATAAAAACCTCTTCTAGAAACCTTTTCCTTGACTATCCTTGCTTGAAATATAAAACAGGAAAGCAATGTTTTGTTTCTGGGGCAAGGTTTCCCGTTACACACAGGTTTTTAAAGTTAACAGAATTGGTTACATATAGATATTATTAAGGTATTCTGTAGCATAGGCCACTACACTTAAAAACTCAGTAGGGAATTGCAGATCTTTGAAATGACAATAATAGGTTTTAATTTATTGAACCTCTACATTCCCCAATAATTTTTTTTGATACAAAGTTTGTACCCAGTTGGATTTCATAGTTACATTTTGTATAATTTTTGGAGGGGGTAGGGGGGACAACCCTCTTCTGTATTATAACTAAAAGTACTTTTTGCTATACGAGTTCTGTTGTGGAAAATAATTTTTTCGTTCCAGTGTGGTTCTCTGCATGAGAAGTAGCTTTTCTGGATATATAGCATTCCACCATCCCCAATCTTTGTAATAAAGAAGGCCGGGTACCTCCTTTGTTGTGTTAGTGGCTAATGCTGGGGACCGGGAATGCCACATGGAACATTCAGTTTTATTTTACTTTGTTAAATTTATCCCACTTTTCCCCATCCTTGAACCCAAAGTATACATGTGGTTCCCACTTAGCCAGTCGCTGAAGGAACCTAGAACTTCTTAGCTTCAGCAAGGTGGTGGCCTCGTGCCTTCAGACTATGCCTTGTGCTTACATTTAGGTCCCTGAATATATCCCCTCCACCACTGTTCTACCTGACTTGGCAATGGCAGCTAGTAACCACTGGAGCTGGTAGGACAGTCAAGTGGGTCAGTGGAGGCATGGCTAATTTATTCCGGTTTTCTCCCCATCCTCCTTTGCAAAGATACTGTGAACAGGTAAGCAACTTTCCTCCTGAGTTTGCCTGCCTGCTTGCCGCCTCCTCTTTTTGTCTTGATTTCCATATTATAATTATTCTAAGGAATGGGAAGTGGTGAGATAAGAGGATCTGTCTTCTCTTTCAGTATACACCTCTAAATGATTGCCACACAGTTTGGTGAATGGGTCTTCATTCTCTTTATCCATGTTGCCCATCATTGCAGTAATACAGATAGCAGACTATGATATGGGATTGTCCCCTGGAGAAAAAAAAAAGACCTCCAAAATTTAAAATCTCAAGAATTTAAACTCTCAAAGGATTGTTTTGTAATTAAAAGTAGAAAGTTATATTGAGAAGCATTCAGGGTTCAAAAACTTTCATGCATCTGAAACTCAGGGCTGATGCCTGTCTTAACTTCCTGGGGGAAGGAGGGCCATAGAGTTGGACTCTTGAAAGCATAACTCCTCTTTGACACGAGTCATGCTTCTGGCCCATAGTCATGCTCTCCTGGATGACCTCAGTGGTTAACTTGGGATGCATAGGGCAAGGAGATCCCTAAGGTATCGTGGGCCTCAGTTATTCAGGGCTTTGTACACGAGTACAAGAACTGTGAACCTGAAAATGGAAAGTCAGTGCAGGTCTCTTAGTAACCAGGGCTTAAGATTGTTACCAAAGCATGAACTACAGTGTTCATATTACCCCTATCCAGGAATGGCTGTAGCTGACATATCAGCTGAAGCTGATAAAAGGCACTAATAACCACAAAGGCCATCTGAGATTTAAGTGACAATGGTGGTTCAAGCAGCATACTCAAACTATGTACAGTACCTGCTCCTTCAGAGGGAGTGCAACCCCATCCAGGGCAGGTAATTGGGCCTGCATCCCAGATCAAAGAACTACCTACCCATAAGTCCTCATTCTTCCCATAGTTCAGACTCAGCCCATCACTGCATCCAGGCACTAGTCCCAGTCTTTCCCTGCTGCTCCTAAATCACATGCAATGGAAAAACCGAGCTGAGTATCATCAGCATATGAACGGCACCTTGTTCCAAAACGCCAAATGACTGCTCTCATCGGCTTCATTTAGTGTTGAATAGCATTGGGGATAAAAGAGTGCTTTGTGGGATCCCATAACATAACTGCCGTGGGCCCAAGGAACATTTTCTCAGCGCTACTTTCTGGGCACAACGTTGCAATGCCGCCCCCCACCCCAAATTCATGCCACAGAGCCAGTCCAGCAGCCTGCCATGGTCAATGGTATCATAGCGTGTAACCCTGAATTCTGCATTAACTGTTTGAATTAAGCATTGCACAACACACTTTACAACATATAGAAATATTTTAAAATATAAGCAAGAAGAATCCTATATAATCATAGTATGTTATATTGCTCTGAAAAGTCCAGGATTTCCACCTTTTACATTTGGATGTAGTAAGAAAATGGGAGTGGCAGCAGCAGGGGAGCCAGAATCAAGGCGAGTCACTCCCTATAAGCTCTGGTCAATTTGCTCTGTTATCTTTCCTTCATGTGTTAATTCTCCAAAAGTATCAAAAAACTCTTCCATTTCCCTCTGAAGTGCTTCATTCCTTCTCTCCGCATCTTTGTGTGCCCTCTCTGTGTTGCGCATTTTAATTTCCACCAAGCAATGCCACTTCCGTTGCTGACCCAGTTTCGAATGCAGATCTTTAATCTCTAACTGCAGTTCTTTGTTCCGTTGCTCCAGGCTGTTGGCATAAACACAGACACTGTAGTTTAGCATTTTGCAGCCCACCTTTCTCCTGGCTGTCTTTTGACATAGGGATTTTTAAAGCATAGCACTTTTCAAGCGCTGCATCCTTGGCCCTATAAATAAGACACAATTCAAAGAAGGATACTGTTGCTCTTCTCACATGCCCTGATACAAAATTATTAAAACCATCACATCTATGACCAGATCAATCTCTCTATCTATTATGCCTGTTGCTGTTTGGAATTACAATCTTCACGCATTCATCACTTACAGAACCACACTGACTACAGGGGGCCGGTGGAGGGCAGGGGGAAGGGATATTATCCCCTGGAGCTCAAGTCTCATTGCAAAATGCAGCAAGATTGTGGTAAATAAAGAAGGAGTACACAGTCCTATCTTTTTGCTATTGAAAACCACCACCACCCAACAAACGTGCATTCAGACAGCCACCCACAGACAGCCACCCAATACATGCCAGTCATACAGTCATATTTTTATGTTGGCCTTTCTGGAAGAAAATACTGTTCTGGCAAAGCACAGTTATGTTCATTACTCCTTTAAAGGTCATAGCTAAAACTACAGCACCAGTTCAAAGTTTGAGGCAGGTGATTATTATTTATTTTTAGTGCATTCTATATGTAAATTATTTCAACTTATTCTGGCAAAAACCAATAGGTGTTGCCAGTATCTAGAAACCAACACAACTCCTTGTCTTTTTGTTGTAGGAGCCCCTGAGAAACCCAAAGGAAAATGCATTAGAAATTTCAGGGACGGAGCTCTTACCTTGAAATCTTAGTCTCGTACTCTGCCTTCTGCCTGGCCATCTGCTGCTTTAGACTGACAAAGTGGTCCTGCCAGGAACTCTGACTTGTTGAGCTGTCATTGCTCGAGTGGGGATATTCGCTACAGTCGCTCATTTGGACTTGGTCCAAGCTGTCTCGAAGCCCCGAAATATTTGATGTGCCCTCGTTAGTTTCTGCAAAATCTTCTGTGCACTTGGGTCTGCTAAAAAGCCTCGAAACTAGGTTTTCTTCAAGCATCATGTCATCTGGGCAGTTCTTCCAAGAGACCTCGGCAATATTGTTTATATCCTTTAGGCTCATCGGAAAAGGGCATTCGGCTCAGTTCTAGGTAAGAAGCAGTTTTGATTTTGTCCCTGATCTTCTTTCACCCTGGACTGTGAGACTTCCCATCCTAGCTGCAGCTGTCCGAAGCTTCTCAAATGCTTAGAAATAATCCACTTTATTGGAGCCTGGGTCTTGTTTCAGCTCCAGAGCCTGTTCTTGATTTGGAATGGGAAACGCCTCAAGTTGCCGTGCTTCACATGTCCTCTTGCAGTGAGGGCTTGTTTCTGTCTGGCAGAGACAGTGCCCTTTTATTGCCCTCCTTTCTTTTGCCCTATGCAGTTTGATTGACGTGGGTGCATGGAACATTGACTGGCCCACGCATTGCTACTTGCTCCCTTCTGTTAAAATTTCTCCAGAACTGGCAGCAGAGAGGAAACAAAACTTGGATTGCCTTCATGCAAGTACAAGGTCCTCTATGTCTTTTGTGAAGACAATAGAAGAAGTGTTTTAAATCGGATTTTGGATTTACTGGTGTCACAAGGGAGCTGAAGGAACGAGAAACAGCTTCTGCTTGGCTGGGTGGTGGTGGACCTCACTGTGCTTCTACAGTGGTAAATTCTGTGTCTCATTAAATCGGTTAAGTTTTTGTCAAGACCAAACAATACATTTATACAAAGCAATCATAACACCTTAAATTACAAGCCAGAAAACAGTGTACATGTACAGATTAAATACCGTATTTTTCGCTCTATAACACGCACCTGACCATAACACTCACATCGTTTTTAGAGGAGGAAAACAAGGGAAAAAACATTCTGAATGAAACAGTGGATGTATCATTTTTGTGCTTCATGCTGTGGCCACAGACATGTGATCTGATGGTGAATTTGGGCTGACCCAATGCAAAGATCCTGAGGATCCATGTGGATCTATGCTTTGTAACCACATTTTTGCACCATTGCAGCCCCAGACAACAGTGGGTGCGTGATTTTTTTGGGGGGGCAGGCTGTAGCCATGGACATTCTATGTTCTCTGATGGTGAATTTGGGGTGACCCAGTGCAAAAATCCTGAGGATCCATGCTTTTTAACCACATTTTAAGTGGGGAGGGAAGGAAAAACACAGAAGGGACAAGGAGCACGAGAGGGGTGTGCAGAGAAGCAGCTGGCTAAGAATGCAGGAGTGGGGTATAACGGGAGGGAGGAAAGGAAGGGAAAAGTTTCCCCCCCCACTCACCCACCCACCCAAGCCAGCCAGCAGCTCTCTCTCTCTCTCTCACCTGCATGTTTTCAGCAGCACCGGAGCACAGAGAGGAAGGAACGACACTCTGCTTTCCCCTCTGCTTGCCTGGAGGGGAGGGGCTTTCCCTGCTCTTTGTTCTGTTTGAGCAAACACAGCAACGAAACAGAAAACGGTGGGCAGTAAGACCCTGAGGCAGAATGCAGGAAAGCAACAGCTTCCTCTTTTCAGGTTTCCCTTCTCCGTGACTGTGCGATTTGATTTTTGCCTGATTTTTCGGCTCCAGGGACCACACATTCGCTCAATAACACGCACAGACATTTCCCCTTCCTTTTTAGGAGAAAAAATCTGCGTGTTAGAAAAATACGGTACTTCAATGTGCACTTGTTGGTGCATAAGAACGAACCTTTCTGTAACAGTCCTGTACCTGCCTCCTAGGAAACGTTATAGATTTTGCTGACCTTCTCAAAGGAGGGGATCCGTGTATTTCCTTGCCAATGAAGAATGAAATGAACAATGCTGCAAATTCTCTACAACTCCTTCCTCTTCATAGAAGAGGAGTTATCCAAGTTTGTGAATGCATCTGGTGACCAGAAAAAGTGCCAAACCTCCCTTTAATATTTCAAGAGGCCTTTATATGTACGGTAACCTTCAAGTGATGGGTAAAGCATACTGGCTTCCCTCCACCAAACGGGGATGAATATTTGTTCATATATTGCTTATCCTGGTAAGTAGACCCTGTCCGGTCTGCAACTCAGAGGCTTAGAGCAGCCTTCATGTGCCAAGATGAGATTATACCTATACACTGTTCAGTTTGCTTTGGTGTTATACTCTAGCTGTCGCTAGTGGCAAACCTCTGCTAAAATAAAAGGGAAATCATACATCTGAAAAAGATGTTCCGTCTTCTGAAGGCAACAATACTCATTTAAGATACTTTTCACCTTTGGGCTTTTTCCTAGCTGTGTGATAGAATGCCCTTTTATTATTACCCTCCTCTTTTTTTCAATGCAGCTTGAATGCCTGGTGGTTCTAATCTTGGTAACTTTCATCAACTGAATTTTGAAGCCAGTCATTTAAAATGAAGAGATGAAGGTTCCTCCTCCAACCCAATACACATCAAGATATGCTGTAAGCTGTCATTTCCCTCCCCTGCTCCCAACCAGTTATGGATGTGTGTCTTGATAAAACTGCCCTCCCCCCAAAAGGCAGTGTTTGATGAAACTGTACATACAGTGTATCAAGAGCATCTTTCTTTGGCCTTTTCCCAAAATGCAGGAGCACCACCTACAAAAAGAACCATGACGATGGCAGTCATATGTACAATCCCTGCATTTTTTGGCGGTGCTTTATCAATGCAGTTGTATGAATTGGGATACAAGAAGTGGGTGGGTGGAGAGGTAAATGACCCAAGAGAGACTGAAAGTGCATGCCTCCAGGACTGGAAGTCATTTTAGTTAAAATCAGAATTTGTTAAGAGTGGAAAGTAGGGAAGCACAAGCCCATGGAAAGGAGGACGACACAGAGGGGAGCAAACATCTTCATGCCTACTTTTATACTCTTGCTTCGTAAGCAGTCTTGGGAGGTGTGTGGAGGCAGAGTGAAATTAGATTCTGTCCTAACAAATCAGTTCCCAAGTGCTATGTAGGCACCACTGCAAAGATCACCAGCAAGAGCTTGCACGTAGGAGAGATTCTTTTCTCACTCTGGTGCGCCGCTTCCTGCCAGACATTCTTTTCCAGAAGCCTTGGCAAAAACAGCCTTTTTCTAACATGGAGTCTGCTACTGGGTCCAGAATAGCTTGCTGCTTGGAACGATATAAATATCACTTCAGTTTCCTGATGTGCCAAACAAATTTAAGCTGGATTGAGAGTTAAAAGGATGGGTTGGGGTGACTGTTTTTTGGTTTTTTGCCCACTTTGAAAGAGAGATGATGTACTTTGAAAGATGCAGTTCTTGTGACTTTCCCAAAGGTACCTTTGCTGAGAAATGGTAGCTTATGCATTAAGGAGCATGACAGGGTGAAGGAGGAGGTGTAATAACCTCCTAAGTAAGGCACTGGCAAACAGTCTCTATATTTGGGTAGGATTCAGTCACATATTGGCAAATTCAGGCCAAGTTGATTTAGAGCTCTTGTGCAACAAACCTGCTTTCCAAAAAGCAGGTTCAGACATTTGAGATAAGGGAATGATAACACAACATTTTCTAACCTCCCCACAAACTAATCAGGATGAATGCTCACAAAATAGCAGACATTGTCTAACCTCCTTGCAAAGAAATCAGTATGGATGCTCAACAAACAGCTTGTTTGGAAGTAGGTACCCTGAGTTACTAAAGTGAAAATGTGCCTAGGTTTGTGCTGGGTGTGCAGTGTTCCAGACACCTCCCTTGATACAAATGGATCATCAGCAACATGGATCATCAGTCAAAGGCTGGAACACCTGGCTTAATAGAGGATAAGCCTGCACCCCTCAGCTCCCATCGCTTGCTTGGAGGATATCTCTAATTCTCTGACAACGTGTGTACAGTAGCCTGCTGCCGCATCAGATCAGGACCCTTTTCACGACATGTAGCGGTAGTTAAATCTGAGCCAACAGATTCAAAAGGCAACTTTAAAATAAATTGCAAAAGTTAGATGAATTTGAAGAGGAAGTGCCACAACCACCTGCAATTCAGCTTTTTCATGCAGAACATGAAATCTGCCCGATACAAACTTAGCTGCTGGTAAAAGCTTTGTCGCACATGGCAATAGGTCATCAGAAAGGCAGAAGAGCGGAGAAGGCAGGAAACACACGCTAACAAAAATGAAAGTTACATTTCACTGGAAAGTGAACTAGCAAGCCACTTGTGTAAAACCACCTTGTGTAAAACCCTTAAAATCCAAATGTCTCTATTGCATTATTAAGATGTGATCACTAGATGTCACTATTGCATTTTATTTTCTCTCAATACAGGTGGAGAAATGAGAAGCTTTCACTGTTCAGGACTTAGCAGCCCTAATAAGAATGGTGTGAAGCCGTTTGCTCCATTGCTTCTTAAATGAGGACATTTAGGAATGATTGTGTTGATTATCCACATGATCCTCTCATCCCAACTAACAGAGACCAGGGCCTCAACAAGATCCCTCATAGGAAACTCTTCGCGCCTCCAGCCCATAAGAAATCCATCTGGACCAGGGAGGTGGACCTCCAAAGCTTTTGAGCAGCCCTGAAAGGAAACCTGACCAGATAGCAACCGGAGTCGTATCTGGCTCCCCCAGCTTCTGAATATGTTCCCTCATAACTGTGCAGAAAATCAGATCTAAAATCTGTCCTGCGACACGTGTTGGGCCCTGATATTCTTGAAATGGACTCACGGTTAACTTGGTGACCATGACGACTCCTCAGACACTTTAGACAAGATAGTCCCAGCATGGTTGCTGAAGCCCCCCGATGCCAATCTCAATGCCATACTCAAGACCACCTCCATCAGCTTGAGTTAGAGAACTGTTTGGGTGGTTGATGCACTAGCAAAAATCCCTATCCTGACTCTGGAGCCCAAGACCATGTATAGACCCTCAAAGATGTACTGGATATCTGGCCATGAAGATGCTATCCGTAGGTCTACCCCACCTTCCCACCTCTCCAGCTGAGCCTGCTGCTGCACATAAAAACATGATGGGCACATCCATAAGAAATTTACCCCTGCATCCTTGCCCAGTAAGGTTTTTGAAATACATGCTAGGTGAGCATGTTGTTCTAGCAGCAATTCTGATCTTAAGCACACTTTGCCACTTGCTAACTTCAAATTAAGGAGCAGGAGAGAAGCCCCTTAAGGTATTCACCTTCTGCCAGCAGCTCTCCTTTCTACAGATGGAAGCCAATGGAGAGTAAGGATGGGGGAGAGGTTTGATTCAGTCCATATTTAATGCGTACAAAAAGTGCATATCGTGGGGTAAAATGTGCATTAAAACTGTGGGGTAAAATGTGCATTAAAACTGTATGCATTGGTGAAAAGAGCATATAAACATGCATTATCTTAGGTTGTTGGTTATCAAAGGGCGTGGTCTGCCACACGGGTGTGGCAAGTGGCAGGAAGATTAAATGTTTCTTTGATTGTGCTTTAAACATTTCAGTACAGTATAGTATAGTATCAATGTAATTTTTCATATTTGCAGAATATCAATAGATGTATTTTCAAAATGAGAGCAAGAACATCAAGCGATACTGAGGACATGTCTCTCTTCTAGAACTTTGGTTATTCTTCTGCAGTTCCCCACGACGTATTGTTGTGAACAGGGATTTTCAAACTGACCAATATGAAAGATCAGAAATGTTGATGAGGAGATGAGAGTTTGCTTGTCTTAAATTAGACCTAACATAAATTACCTAGCATAAGCAAGCTTGCACCCTGAAGATTGTACAACTGGCTTCACATATGAAAAAGAACTCCATGCCTAAGGAAGAGCGAGGCAACAAGCTACATGGCGACATGAAACGGCAGTTGTCTCACGGCCTCAGCAATTAACTTCCAGTCATTCTGCCTGCTTTCAAATCCAGCTTTCTCCAAACCTATTCGTTCTCTTCCATTGCAGCTTCTGAGAAAATCTACCATAATGACATCAGGATGCTATTTCTCAGGCTTATTTCCACTCCCAGCAAAGTCTGATTGCAAAATTCAAAAGGGGGGGGGGGCACAGCCCTAGATTTCACATCCATATTTCGTACTTCTGAGTTGTTGGTTTTTCTGAACAAATGGTCAACATCCCCAGGCTCTACAGACCTGCCCCCCCCGGTCTGTTTGCCTGTTTTTTGCTTTTTTCCAATAAGGTGCTTATGTTAGCATCTCTCTTTTTTCACACTAAGTAGGCTATGCATTAACATTACGGCTCATGCTTATTCTTCCTGTGCAACAGTATTGGCAATTGCCGTGGTGCCAGACTCCTCGCAGCTGTTGTGAGAGACAGTGACTTTATGTCCAGACAATGCCTCATTGTAACAATCCAATTTCATTTCTGAATGTGAAAGAAAGCAGAGTATGTCGTTGCAATTGCTGTCTTGAACAATCAATGGATGATTCATAAAATTAGACGATATATATCTATATATATACAGTATCTGATGCATGCATGCCAGCAAATGGAAAACCATCCTGGTTATATTCATTTATTCTGAAACAGAATATGCAAAGCATACTAGGTGTCACCCTAGTCATTTGTTAAATGGGTTTAATTTCATGCAATCATTCTAATGTTAATTTTTTGGGCATTGATTCATGCTTTTACATGGGGAGAGATTTGAGAAATGAAATGTAAGCATGACTGCATGCATATATATTTTGATCCTGCTATGGTATGACATCCTATGATACAACAGCACTAGGCAGAAACACTTTTAAAATATTTTCTCTGACCTTTTAAATGTGAAAGTTTAGTCTCTGGCTTTTATGCTGCTGTTGTTGTTTTTTCATCTGCAGCATTTAGATTTTCTTGTATTGTGTTTTATCTATTTGTAAGGCATCCTGCAAAATTTTTTTGTATGTAAAAAGGTATAAATATTTTTAAATGTATTGTTTTGAAAAACAAACAAATAGCTGATTGCCTGGAATTATGCCAATTCCTATAGAACTGCCTGGCTATGCTCTTTTTTCATTATTATTTTATTGTTGTAGCTTTTTATGAACAGGATAATCTTCTATAAAAGGTTATACTAAAAAGGCACAAATGTTTATTATAAATATAACAATGAAATCATCCTAACCCTAGTGACCATCCTTAACAATTGCAGAAGTACCGCTTCTATTGCATCCCCTTCACCACTCTCAGCGATGGTATAAAATAACTTAGGAACCATCCCAGGACCCAAAGGTGCGATTCACTAGTAAGGCAACACCTGTTCCCTATTTTCCTTATGGACAGCCTCTGTGTCTAGCGCAGCCTTTTGGACAGAGTCTGTGAAAGAGGCCAGCTGTCCCTATGTACAAGAGCCTCTCTTATGGCAGATCACAAGATGAAAAGGAATCTTATTGCCCGTTCTAGAAAAGAAAAACCCACTTTTGTTACTGGAATGTTGTTACCAGCAGCACTTCAAATTTTGCTGCATGACCCAACCCAGGCACCTGTGATGGTCACTGGAATGATAGAACAGTTGTTCTTCATGTGAAGCCAGCAATTTCAGTTTTGTTTTTAAGAGCTCAAGTTCTCTTGCCTGTGCTGCATAACTTACACATCTTCTACCCCCTCCCCACTCCTGAAACATTACATAACTGTGAAACAGGTGAAAGCCCCAAGTAGTTTCCCTTCTTTGACATTTGTTCAATGCTTCTGCAAGGGAACCAGTGGTGCAAATTATGACTAATGCTTAAGCCTTGATTTTCATACTTTTCCAGAGCATTTCCTGTGTATACCAATTCAAGCAGTAGAACGGCCAGAATATTAGGCCAGGAGGGAAGGAGACAAAACACAGCAAGGAAATACAGAAGCAGCAGACACATTGGTCCTGGAAACGTTGCCAAAACCCACCGATCAGGGACGGTGACCGCAATGAGGAAGGGAAGGAGCAACGAAATGAGCTTGTGGCAGGGAGGACATGCATTGAGAATACATACAACTTTGCACCGCCACAACCACAACACAATAAATGTCACCCTGGTGGCACATGAGCAGCCTTCCTGGCTTTATCCTTGATAGCCCTGCTACGGCCAGATGTCCCTACCAGCAGGGCTTAGAGTTCCCTTATGCTGCTTTAAATCTGTTTTTCGGGAGCACAGCACACAAGCAGAAAGGAAGAGAACCCAATGCCCAACACAACACCCCCACCTTCTGAGAACACAAGCAGCCCCCCAGGAACAAGGGCTCAAGACCCAAACAGAGAGGGAAATATTTTGACAAGCAGCCAAAGCACAGCCAGTAAGGGGAGCCACAATCCACACTGGCTCCAGAGGCTTATTCCTTGGACCATGAGACTGGAAAGCGAGAGGTGATACCTTGAGCCTCAGCAGGGCCAATACTGTGTGTGTGTGTGTGTGTGTGTGTCTCATGTCAAGGGCAAAAGGGGGGGTATCCTGGGACTCCAATGGGACTCAGGTTTGATGGCCATCTATCATGAATGCTTTAGTTGAGATTCCTGCATTGCAGGAGGTTGAACTAGATGACCCTCAGCATCCCTTCTACCTCTACAATTCTATGATTCTATGAAATGCACACTGCTGCTCCCACTGCAGCTCCCTAGCCATTCAGTCACAACAGCAAACAGCCAATGCAAGATGGAGCATTTGTCTTCCCTTGCCCCCGGCCACAAGATTTCATCATAGATGGCAGGAGCCCAGGGACTGCATGGACTCCTGTACCTGTGGAAGAGTACCCTGTGGAGAGAAAGGGGAAGCAATGAGCACCAGCAGCTGGATGGGTTATTTTTTTACTTGTTTGATTATCTGAACTAAGTGGAAATCCAGAGTCAGTGTACAGAATGCATGCCCTGGCATTTTGATGACGATAGTATTGTGTGGACACTGCAAAAGGCTTGTGTGCATGAACAGTGCTTGATTCCACAATAAACGGCAATCTGGAAGCAACCTTGAACATGACAGTAGCTTGTACTGTAACAGTTTGCATTTTCTACGCCTTACTGTGGACAACTGTTTGTCCTTTTGCTACACCCACCCCCACAGAGACACATATACACACCTGCTGTCTTGCTGTTGATAACCTACCAAACTGGTGCCGCAAAAATTAGCAGCATATAAGATTAGCAAGTATTTTGTGGGATGAATTCTCTAAGACTAAGACATATTTTGTGGCATGAATTTTGTAGGCTGATGCCTGCTATATAGAAGTCTAAGACAGGCACCCCCAACCTTCGACCCTCCAGGTATTTTGGACTACAGTTCCCATCATCCCTGAACACTGGTCCTATTAGTTAGGGATCATGAGAATTGTAGGCCAAAACATCTGGAGGGCCGCAGGTTGGGGGTGCCTGGTCTAAGATATCCTGCTCAAGGTCTTCTTGTTGACTTTTAAAGCCCTGAACAACTTGGGCCCAGGTGAAAGACTTCCTCCCCAGACCCATACAATCACTCAGGGGCAAACCTGTTGGTGGTACTGTGCTTTATGGACTGTTGTGGGGCAGTAAGTCAGAAGGAGGCAATTCCCATGTTTAGTCTTATAGCCTGAAATGCCCTTGGTGATTCATGAGGAACTCTCATTTATCCATTTTAGAAAACTCCTTTAAGCATAGTTTTTTGCCCAGGCTGTTTCTGACCTCTGAGGTTAGATTATGTACCTTGTTTCTTTATATTTCTGTTGCTTATGCACAAGATGATTTTATATCATGTTACATATTTTGTTTCTGTTGTATTTTGCACACCCTTTAGATGATTCTAATTTAGATGGTTTAGGATTTTTAAATACATAACACCACCACACATGCTTCATAACAAGCCAACACAGAGGCTTCCTGTCTTATTCTGGTCCCCTTCTGTTCCCATCAAACCTCTCCACACAAGGAACCTATAAAACCCATTTTCTGATGTCAAGGTGGGGAAACAAGCCTCCTTTGCCAAGGGCCTCTTTCCATGCTATTGATTCAAAAGGCCTCCACTAAACTGATATTATAAGGGAGCTGCCAAGCAGAAGTGCCCTTAGGCAGCTTGTCACATTAACCAACATAAAAGTGATCATTGTTCTCCCTTAGGACATGTTGATAATTCTTCTATTAGTCTTCTGGGAGACAGCGCTGTATTTCTTTCAAGATAAGAGCCTTTTCTGTCAGCAGCCTAAGTTCTCCCTTCACTCTGACAATGCTGGGTGGTGGGGGTGGGGTGGGGTGGCGTGAGACACTGGGAAATCCCGATCACTGGATTAAATTGCACCTTCTCAAATGCCACCCGAATAGAGCAGTCATAATGTGGAGCCATTACCATCCATTTGCATGTGAAATAGCAGCAGTGAGAAAGAAAGAAAGAAGATACCCGATCAATAGTAAAATCAATAGTGTGTTCATAGCTTTAGGTCTTCTGCCCACAGCTTATCAAGCACCAGCAGCTGGAAGTGCCAACAACTATTAATTAAAGGAAGCATTTGCTATTCAGGAGGAACGGCGGGCAAATTCAGACAGCTCCCCAGGTTTTCATTAGTTGTGAAAGTTGATGGGGGTGGGGTGGGGATAAATAAATAAAAAGTGTTGTTGTGGAAACACATTTTGGTTCATTTGCATTCAGTCTGGATTGATGTTGCATTGATGATCTTAAATGTAGAAAGAATTTGAGATCTGCACTATGCACAACCCCCCGCCTTCCACTGTACATCATTGTTGCGGCAGCCCCTCGGCTTGGCACCCAGTGAGGGCAAACCAGTGATGGTCCCCTCAATACACCTCTGGAGGGACAGTGTCCTGTTTCCCCTAATGGACAATGGCCAGGAACAGCAAGGAAGGGAGAGCAGTAGAATTGCCACACTCATCACAAGCTCCATCTCCCTTACAGTGAAGCAGGAGCATGAGGAGCTCAAATAATGGCCTGCCTTGGCTTGCCGGGTAAGTTCTAAAACTTACTAAACCTCTGCAGTATGAAGAACAAATAAACACAGGGTGACTCCTGAGAAACACACACACACATGCAACAGTTCATAAGAAATTTGTAAGAAAATGAGAGATCAATTGTTAATGGTTTTAATGGTAGGAGGAAAGGCTAGCATGGAGGCACCCTTGAACTTCAATTCTACTTTTATTTCCTTTCAAAACAATAACTACCAGTCTCAGACACTCATGGTAATATTCTATGATAGGACCTAAAGCTGTAAATAGTACCACAGACAATTTCAGTGGTGCCTCGCAAGACGAAAAGAATCCGTTCTGTGATTCTCTTCGTCTGGCGATTTTTTCGTCTTGCGAAGCAAGCCCATTGACGGATTAGCGGATTAGCGCTATTAGCGCTATTAGCAGCTTTTAGCGGCTTATCTGCTGATCGGATCAGCTGATAAGCGGCTTAGCGGCTTAGAAAAGGGGGGGAAGGAAAAAAACCCCGCAGGAACCCCGCAAGGCATTGTCGTCTTGCGAAGCAAGCCCATAGGAAAATCGTCTTGCGAAGCACCTCCAAAACGGAAAACTCTTTCGTCTAGCGAGTTTTCCGTCTTGCGAGGCATTCGTCTTGCGGGGCACCACTGTTTTATAATCCGAATTGGATTGTTTTAAATCTGTCACTACCCAAATTCAACATGGTTTTTTTTTTTTTTAATGACAGTATGTTCAAGTCAATTTAGCCAAACCTTTCCGTATCAATTCACGCTGCATTTCTGTGCTTTCTGCAACGGGCTCTCAACAGGATGCTCTCGGGAATCCTGATGGAAGTTGTGGACAGGCCATGATGACATATTCCACAATCTCTCCATTCTGACAAGTAGGGGGTGAGGGAATGAGCAGCATGGAGTTGGAAGGCTTTTAGCTAAACAGTAATGAGGCAGAGAAGCTTTTAAACTCTGTATTAATAGGCACTTAGCTTTCTGTTTAAACCACCAGCTTGCTCTTGTAAATCAGGGCTCTTAATAACTACATGCCACACTGTCATTTGCAAACCCTTGGATCTTGGCCAAAGCTTGAAATACTTTCGTTAAATCAAATGAAGATCAGAACTGAAGCCATACAAGCAGAACAGTGATGTTTAATCAAATGGGTTTTTTCCTCATGGTGATAATATTTGGCCTTCTAAATCTTGTTGGACTACAATACCTGTAGCAGGTAGTGGCTGGTGAGGCAGAACAGGTAGGGCACTATTGCTTTTCCAGCTTCCCAACACAGTGGATTGCTGGTGCTTACTGAGAGGGGGACAGGAGGTGTTATGGGATGTAATCCATTGGAACAGTCAAGTACAACATTTCTTATTTCCCTAGAGTGGGCACAGGCAGGGGGGTGTTACTCCAGTCAGTGTAACTTCCTGTTACACTGGTCTGGAGCTTCCTCCCCCTGCATGTGATCTGGGAGATGGGCGTGGCCCTGGCTGACTCCATAAAAGAGCGAAGTCACGCAGCCATTTTCTCACTCTTGCTTGCTGCTCTCTTGTTGCCATGCTGCTCTCCTGCAGCCATTTTGTTCTCTTAATGTAATTTTGCTGTCTGCTGGCTGAGAGCGCATGAACTCAATCTCCCTATGAGATAAACTCACAGTTTGTTATGTAACTACTAAGTAAAGCTTGCCTTTCAGGGATCTAATCGTGAACTGAATGTGAGTAAATTTCTTGTTACTTTTAAGGAAATACCCTTGGGTCTTTATTCTTTTGAGAGGGATAAAAAAGGACACCAGAAATAATCCATATGGGCAAGCCAGATTAAATTTCTTTAGTTAAGTAATCCAAATGAATCTGCAAACTAGCTTCCTGCTATATTGAGGGGAATATGCTCTGCTACATCACTAACTAGTGTGAATGAAGGAAGGATAATACTTATGCAATATAACCTTTCCTACTATCCTTAACATTCCCACAAAGGGTTATGGGGCCCAGAGTTATGTATTTTTGAGTAGTTTTGGTAGATGGCACTGGATTGAGATCCTAAACTGCCAGAGGAAAAAATGAATGGAGGAACAGGTGTGACCCTTAACTTTGAACTCACAATCCAGCTACACAAAAACAAGACGTTTCTACATGCTCACACCACCATACACATGTCTCCAGCCTGTATCCAGGCAAGCCTAAGGCATTGTCACAGCTGAAGGGCACATTCCAGCTAGACAAAAGCACTTGAGGAGGGGGCAGAGCTGACAAGGGGAAGTGGCCTGAGAAGAGTCATGAGGGTTGGAGGACTGCACTTGGCTCCCACCCTTAGTCTTTAGCTCCTACCCCTAGCTTAGATAATGTATGAGCACCACAGAAAAATAAACCACATTCCTTCAGGACTGTACTTACGTTCCATAAAGAACTAGTGCAAAAGGATCTGATCTATTATTTCCCTATAATGGAAATTTGGGATAACCAGCCTCATATAACCAACATACTTAAGTCTAATTAATGCATGAAGGGGTTAATACCATAAAGTAAGCTGTCCTGCCAGGCTTAACTCACGGGGGGGGGGGGGGCTAGGTAATCAAGACTTTGTTTTCCCTCAATCTGCTTAAGAAGGTCAGCATGTGAAAAGGCTAAGCTGGTTGCTCCCTCCTAGCCACGTGTCTCTAACAAGTTTCTCTTCCATTCCTGTATCAATAATTTAGGAACCTTCACCACTTTGACACTAAACCATGTTTTAATGCCTGTGCAACTTTTCTGGCTGATGTATGGAAAAACACATTAACCTGACCTTTGAAGAGTTGGTAAATAAACCAATTTTTAACGTACCAAACATGGTCTTTTCCTATCCTGGGGGGAGAGGGAAGTTCTGGAATGCAGAAGGGCATATTTGCTGCATATATATTAAATCTCTGGTGGGTTTCTCTCACCATAGAGTACCTGCCCAAAACTTGGATCTTGGTGTCCAGGAATTCTCCCTTTTATACCTATTTCCCCCCTTGCACCAACAGAAAAGTGTATATGTCCTGAACTCCTGGCCTACCTGGTAGCAAGTCAGTAAGTCAAGTCCAAAGTTCAAGTCCAGGTGGGTCAAGTCAGACAAGCAAAGTCCAAAGGTCAAGAAATACGATCCAGGGTCAATCCAAGTAGCCAAGTCCGAAATCCAGCAGTCAGAATACAGTCCAGTCTCAAACCCAAAGAACAGTACCATGGAGGTCCAGGAGCATCCAAGCCAAGGCTGAGCAGACACAGCACCTAACCTCTGCTTCCCTTTTGTACTCTGCATGCCAACTGCAGCATCTGGGCTTGATGAGGCATGTGACCCTGTTCCAACCCTACTCCAGCTGAGGAATCACACCCCTCCTCCCAGAGCAAGCGAGCCCCACCTAGCCAGCTAAGGAGGTGGCTGTGGGCCTTTGCTTGCCTCAGCCTCCTAGAGCGCCACTTCTGCTGCTCCCCAAGCATCAGATCCTACTGTGTTCATGGGGACAGGGACCCCACTGGCTCTGGTGATGGATCCTGCTGCTCTGGTTCCTGTTCACCCCCATCCCCTTGCCATCCTCTGTCACCCTGTGAGTACTTCCTTCCCCATCGCCTGCTTGCCCCAGTGTGTTCCAGACCCAGCTACACCCCTTGTCAGGATCCTCTTCCTCCTCCCTGTTGTCCTGCCAGTTTCTTACAGTATTTAAGTGCTCATATTTGGATTCATCTAATGCAGGCATGTCCAACAGATGGATCACAGGGGTGTCCCAGGGTGATCATGGTATGGACAAAGGGTAGATCACAGCCAGTTTTTTAATACTTGGAGTAGATTGCACTCTTGTGAGTTGGACATGCCTGATCTAGTGCTTCACCTAAGTGGTGCCTCCATGTAAACACAACTCTGTATGCTCCTGAGCTGATAACAGGGGTTGCATCATGTGTGAACCAATGCCAACCATTCCCCATATTTCAATCCAGGAAAGCATTTCTTCCCCAGGTCATCTTTGGCTATGGACTCCAGGAATGTGGTTGCCTTCTCCTTTAGTGCATGCCCTGAGTCTGGCAGTCTTCTGGAGCCTGTGCGAGTTGATTAGAAGATGGGGAGTATATGAAAGAACATTGTAAACATTTGAAGGTTTGATTTCAAATATTTTGTAATGATAATTTTTGAAGCTGGTTTACAAATACTAAAATAAAGTATAGTAAGAAGGTAAATAGGGTGATATAGAAATGCTAAGATGATTGTGATTGGTTAAGAAAGCCAGGGAGTGGGGGGGGGGGAGTCTATGCTCGGTATAAGCAAAGTTGTATGTGATGATATGATTTGATATGAATGTGACAAAGGAAAAATATGAAAATTTAATAAAAAATATATTAAAAGAAGAAGACGAAGAAGATGGTGAGTCCCAACTAGCAACAGGAGGATTGGACCAGATGGCTTTTGGTTCCTTCTAGTTCTTTGATGTTGTGATTCGCCATTTAGCAAAGACAGATGCAAAACATATTTTTTTAAAAAGTAATGCCTGAATACCTAGCGTTTCTTTCTGTCCTTGACTCTTGTTATTGTTCTGTTTATTAAGCTGAGAAAAGCTGCTCAGGGAAGTCAGTGTGCGCTTTTGCCATCCCTAAGCACAGAGAATAACTAAAAGGAATAACCAATTCCAGAACCAACATTTTCTTAGATGCCACTCGCTTTGTTTTCAGAGGACCATCAGCAGCTGTTTCATTCATTATTTAGGGCTGAATGCACAGACTCGCCAGGTTCTATATAAAAAGCACTGATCTCAGTCCAAACTCCAGCATAGCATATTCCTGGATGTGCTTAATACTCACTTTCTCAGCTAAACATGAAATTTAAAGAAATGCTTCCCTGGAAGATGTGGCAGTTTGTGTTGAACTGCATAATAGTTTACGATCCCAAATCTGCTTTCCCTAAGTTTTGACAGGCTTAAAACAGCAAGCGAGTCCTGCAGCTCTAGTTTCTTACGGGAGCAGAGGGAAATAATTGTTATCTGTATAAAGGTTTTGCAGCATGGCCGATAAATAAGCTGCCTTTCTAGGTGCTTCTCATTAGATGAACATATTTGCCCTGCAAATAACACAACTCACAAATTCTTCCCACTCCCTGTAATCCCTTTACATCTATTGTATGCACATGCATTATGGTTTGAGAATGAAGTCTGTAGCATTTGCTATTTCTAAACATTCAGGCATTCAGAAGAAGTGTGTGGCTAGTCAGGCTTAAATCTTTATCATTGCTATTCTCCGCTTGTATCCCATGTAATTATTTTTAGTGGCGAGAGAGAAAAATCACCACAAACCACCCCTGAGACGTAAGCTCAATAGCAAGCATTGAACAGAGTTTATCTCCGCTATCTAGTTAATATATTTTAAGGTATATTGGGCTTAGGGACTCTCAAAAGGCAAATCTTATCTGTTTGCTGTCGATTCATATTGGTTAGGATATCTGCAGGAACCATTTCCTTTTCTCCACAAGGACTACCCTGCAGCTCAGTCTTGTAGTTCTAGGTTTAATAGACGTTGGGAGTTTCAGGAGAGACACGTGATGTCACACATGGTGGGAGGAGGGCACAAGGCCCAGGGAGGCCTGCCGCCACCACCGGTAAGCCCAATGAAGCCCTCCACCACCGTGAGGAGGCCAGGCAAGGCCTGGCCCCTCAAGAAGCGGAGGGGGGAGGGCTCAGTCCTGTCCCTACATACTTCAGAGTCTATGGGCTGGAGTGTTTGAGAGTCCCATATTCAATTAGTGAAATTATCTTAGCATTTCTGCTAGGCTTCAAGTTAATACATAATTGTAGGGAGATATTTATTCAGTTGGAGAAAAAATGTTTACATGAAGTGGACCCATGCATTACTGACATTTTATAAAGTGAGCCTACATTTGATTAAATAAATTGATCATCTACACCAGGCGTTGGCAAGCTTTCCTTGCTTCGGGCCGGTGTCTCTGGTGACGATTGTGCGGAGGGCGGGGGAGCCGTGCTCATACGTGTGCGCACACGCTATTTCTGGTGCACGTCCGGGTCATTGGAGCACCAGAAATAACATTTGCGCATGTGCACAAGCTATTTCCGATACTCCTCCAACCCAGAAGTGGGGCACCACACTAAGCCAGTAAGAGCGGGCAGCAGGGGTTGCCACGGGCTGGATAAATGAGTCCCTTGGGCTTTATCCGGCCCACGGGCCTTAGGTTGCCAATCCCTGATCTACACCTCTTGCTTTTGTCTATAAGATACATGTCAGCTGGAGCACAGCAGCTACATGGATACAGATTTTATCTTATACAATACCTACGCATGCAGCATTATTTGTAAGCGTATGTGAATTGCAATCTGCCAGTTGTCTCAAAGGAATGGGAGTTAGAAGCAAACATTGTGATAGTCAACACTGTGATGGCTGACAGATTCCCTGGACTCTCTAGTCAAAGCAAACTGCAAATAAAGTGGTGTTGGTAAAGGGAACTTGAGTATTCTAGATGGCGCCTTTGCTGCAGGATAGGTAGAAAGATGGTGTTGACAATGGGTAACCCCCAATCCCACTTCAGATGATGCAAGACCCATCACTGTTCCTATGGGTCAACCACAGCCTCTGTTCAATTGATTACAACTGCCAAATCCTGATTCAAGGCTGAGATTCTGCCCTTCTGCCTATGGAGCTGATAATGGCAAGAATGAGGAGTGTGTGAATAAAACCCTGGGACTCTGCCAACGACACACAGTCGACAGAATGGAAGCTGGATCACACTGGCAAGTGGAAGCCCACCAGAATATTATTCCAAGCAGATGCAGATTGAAATGAAAATATGATTTATCTTACAAAGAGACAGCAGTATGTAAATTCACAGTCGCAAACCTGGAAAGCAGGGTGATGCTTCCAAAAAATAAATGGTAAACTAAACCTTGCAGGTGGCTGCACAAAATCATGCAGACCTCTGGCTTCAGCTGCCTGCTGAATAGCTAGCGAAATTTAGGTTTGACAAAACCCACTCTGTATATTTTGAAAGGAACCAGAACAATGTGCTTGAATTTGCTATGCATAAATGAATGTGAGCAGGGCAACCTAAAACCAAAGAGATTATTAACTTCAGCTCTGCTGTCTCTCCACTGCATTTGGGTGATTTGCTTTTATGAAAATTTACCTATATATACAAAAAGGGGAATATATGAAAGGGATGTTTCAGTCAGGGCTTTTCCCCCAGGGGGAACTCACCGGAACTCAGTTCCGGGACCTCTCAGGCGGGCATTACTGCCTTTCTAAGAGAAAGAGAGAGATGTTCGTGATGAGTTCCAGCACCTTTTTTTCTAGAAAAATAGCACTGGTTTCAGTTATTCTAAAACAACCTCAGACAGCATGACCAGCGGTCAGGAATGATGGGAGTTCAGCAACAACACCTGGAGGCCCACAAGTTCCCATCCCTCTCCTAAAAGTTGTGTCACATGACATTTCCTGAAATAGTTTCACTTACTAAAAAAGAAAAGAGAACCCTATCATTTGTGAAGCTTAAATGTTTATTTTGCCTCCAGCACATAGGGCAGGAAGCCTTTGGAATCCGCCTACTTGCAGCAAAATAAATATTTGCATCAACTTCCACAAGCAAGAAAATACACTTTCTTTTTTCTTATAAGGAAATTCTCTGCATACGAAAATGTGGTGTATGAAGAGGTCATAAACCAAGATAAACCCTGCAGAAGCATTCCATTAAAAATAGAAGTATTTCAGAGAGAAATATCTCACAGCATGACTTTGGATTATGTATACTTTCTGCTTCTGCTATTCTGGTACTTAAATATCTTTTACTTGACAGATTTTTCTTGTGTTGCAAAATGCCATCTATAGAGGAAAAATAGATGCCAGCCTGACTGGAAATAGTCAAGAAATGAGTTAGAGCTTGACTCTATCTGAATATTATTATTATTATTATTATTATTATTATTATTATTATTATATACTACATTTATGGTTGGCATTTGCCTGTCTCGGGACACAATGGAGTAGTGTGCCTTTGGAGGTGAAGTCAAACTGCTGGAAAGTTACAGCACCTGCTGTGGCTGTAGAGACTAATATGGGAGAGACATGTTTTGTTGTAGCTAGGGCAGATGAAGGTGTCTAGTTGTGCTGATGCAGGCGTACCATGGCATTCCTTCTTTCTGCCTTCCTCCCAGTGGTCATTCCTCTGGACATTGCTGTGGATATACAACCTGACTGGTTGTCTCTATACTACATTTAAATCTCACCTTAATTCCATGATTGAACTCATGGCAGAGATCAGTGGGGTTCCTTATTGGTCTCTCATCTAGGAGCTGATGAGACCCAGACCTGCTTAGCTTCAGTAAGGGGAGCAAATCATGTGCTCCCAGAACACTACAACAATCATGTAGCTAAGAAGTACTGTGTGGGTTTGCTTTTTTCCTCCTGTCTCCCAATCCCTTTCCCTTTTGTGTTGCCTGAGAAAAGGGGCTGTTTTATCGTTAACATTTGTCAGTTACTCTGGGGATCTTTTTTGCCTGAAGAATGGACTTTAAATGCTTTAGGGTGAAACAATACCTGGAAAGACAGAATGAATTTGTAAAGGTTTTGATAAGATAGGTAAAAATATAGGTTACAATTAAGCAAAACTTTCTCTCAAATAGCAGACATTCAAGCAATTAAGTCTGCATTCCTGTAAATCTGGGAATGTCCCATTGAACTGAAGGAACATCTCCACCCCCATCGTTCTACCCGGACACTGAGGTCCAGTGCCGAGGGCCTTCTGGCGGTTCCCTCACTGCGAGAAGCCAAGTTACAGGGAACCAGGCAGAGAGCCTTCTCAGTAGTGGCACCCACCCTGTGGAACGCCCTCCCACCAGATGTCAAAGAGAACAACAACTACCAGGCTTTTAGAAGACATCTGAAGGCAGCCCTATTTAGGGAAGCTTTTAATGTTTGATGCATTACTGTATTTTAATATTTTGTTGAAAGCCGCCCAGAGTGGCTGGGGTATAAATAAATCATCATCATCAATAGGAGTTACTTCTGGTTTGTAAAAGCTTGCTGTAAATCTGTGAGACTTGTCAGTGATAAACAGAAGCCTACACATCAAGGGTAGTCAAAGTGGTGTGCCTGCAGATGGCGTTGGACTATAACTCATGTCATCCTTCATGACCGTTGGTCTTTCTGGCTGGGGATGATGGGAAGTGGGATTGGACAGGCGTTGGAAGACATCCCTCTGGATATTCCTTGTGGACGCAACCATCTTGACACAATATATTGTCCCCATAGCAAGCCAGTTTAGTTAGTGTTCACCATCAAGGAATGGACATTAAGGAAAGCAATTAACAATGAGGCAGAAAGAAACACGTCAAAGGAAAGAAAGCTATGACTTCGGTAATAAATTTTGTTCGATCATTCAGTTTCCCTTCATGAAACTTAAGCATGCACAATCCTTTATCTTCCTTCTGGGCTAGTGGGGTTAATTAATTTGGACAGAGAGTATTGAACTTCTTCTGATGTTGTTACAGAGGAGCTCTCAGTGATACTGAAACACAACCTGATATTCCTAATGCCAGGGAGAGGCTAGGGTAAGGTGAAGATGTTAATTACTTTTATAGACTTACCAAACATTAACAAAGTGTTTTCTTTTATCAGTAATTAGGGTGGCTCTTGTTCCACCCATGCATGGGAGTATGTGGAATAATTAACAGCCCAGACAATGCACAGCCTGGGTATCTTGCTGACACTGAAAGGAAGTATCAAACACATATGAAAAAGGAAAGAATAGCTGATTAAAGTGTCAATCACTTGAGGAAAATATGCATTTGACCTTCCATCACGTTCCTGCAACAGACAGAAGAATAAAGCTCAAAGATGATTTCTTATACTGGGAATAAAAAGTGAGAAAATAATGGTATTACTTTATTATCATTTTGGAACAGCAGTGTGTATTGCTCTATCTAAGCAAATGCTGAAATAGCAGAGGCAGCGGGGGAAAGGGATTTGGCTGAGAGGTCTCCCTGATTTAGCAATCAAACCTAAAGAAATGGAGGGGAGGCGGGAGGGGGGAGATCTGGTGGCAGAAGAGCTGCCACTTCCTGAGATCTTCCAGCTCACCTTTGATGTCAGCGAGAGGGAAATTCAGGACATGTTCTTGTAGTATTTTGATTTAAATTTTTTACTGTTTTTGATATTCCGTTGTAACTTTTGCTTTGCAAACCACTTTGAGCTCTCATTGAAAAAGAGAAAATTGGGTATCTAAGTAATGATCAGAAATACAATGGGGGGGGGGAGCCCCATGTATGTTTTTTATTGCAGTATTCTTCTGCTCTTCTACCTGTTTTAGAGTAGGACAGATTTGCTAAACTGGAGACCCACCAGGCTGAATGTAGCCTGCCAGCCAGTTGATGGCAGTTCAAAAGGGGATTGATCAAGCTTCTGTTTTTGCTGCCTGCATGAGGTTGCAATAATGGGAGGTGATCAAGCATTTGACAGACCATAAAACATGGCTAGGAAGCTGTGTTTGTTTGGCTTGGTATAACGCAAGTTGTGTAGTTGGACACCAGTAGTCCAGATAAGCTGCCAATTATGATACATGGTACATCTCAAGAACACAAGATGTTTCACAAAGAGTAAACTATACAAGGAAGCTAAATCATGTAAACAAATCTGGTATGTGTCAACTCAGAAATAAGACACACGGTTTTCTATGGAGCTTTCTCCCAGGTAGAACTGCAGCTGAAAAGAAGTATATCTCGGTATCACTGAGACTCAGTCCAAAGATTCCTTTGTCCACAGTGTTGTCTATACAAATTTAATAATAATATTGTCCATTTTAATGAATCTCCCACATCCGTCTCCCATGCTGTTTTAATCCCCTAGTGCTCCAGCAGTAACATGGCACAGATGTTTGATACCAGACCTTTGGAATTAGCTGTCGGATGCTAGTGACTCAAAGCCACTCAGTGGGCATCTGATCATTTCTGTAGCCCAAATAGATAATCCTTAAACTCTCTCTCTCTCTCTCCTTGGAGCTGATATAATTGCTTCCCTTTTAGTAATGATTTCAAATGTAAAATCTTCCTTAGGATAGACAGATTTGATCACAACAAAAGGAGATTAAACTAATGAAACAGACTGTCATTTTATTTGCAATTTGGAGACTGCTAGAAAGGTTTCTCCTTTGGTAAGGTATTAATATGTCTTTTCAGCCATGATGCATAAATTGAGCACCTGCTCTGGCAATCAAAGTGCATTTGTTGTTATCAACCCCAGATATTCATACTTTGATTCAGAAGATAGTTTTTAAAATGTGTTTCCCTTAATGAGGATTGCAGGCATATGCTTACACAAAGCTTTCTAAAAATGATGCAAACAGCAGGAAAAGCAATATATACCCTTGCCAAAAAATGGCATGTCACATGTCTGGTTCGAAATCAAATCCAGAGAAATATGCTCAAGTGGCTTTCATTTAAAAATATTGTTTTTGAATTCTCATTTAATTAGCTGTTAAATATATCGAATGATGGCTGTGTGAATGATGAACCTCTCTTAGAAATGGATTTTTTTTTTAAAAAGGAAACTTGACAGTAATAAAATGGCATCATGCACTATGGCACATTAGAAAGGGCTGGTGGCTGAGGATCACCAGCCCTCAATAAGCAGATTTCCAAGGGTCAGAAATGATCAGTCGCCAGTCCATCAAGGGAAGCTAACGGTTTTTGGAAAATAATACCCAGCAGGGTTTGGGAAGCTGATGCCTTCCAGCTAGTAGAAAATGGTTTGGAGTCTGCAGTTTGTATTAAAGAGAGAAATGAGTTTCTAAGTAGAACTATCTGAAACTGGAGCACAGCCTTGAGACAATTGGAGGGCGGCTGCACAACTTGCTGTCAATGCAGATTTAGCTGTTTTGCTGCCTGCTTTTAGAAGCCTTCTTCGTACCTTTTATATCTGTGAATTAATCAAATAATCCAAAGTCGCCAAAGGATAATAAACCAGTTTTCCAAATTTCAGCAGCAATCTGTTATTTTTTATTTATTTTAAAAATCCTCATGAAATTTATTCATTATTATAGTGGGAGTTTCTTCAAATAAACACCTTTCTGTATTTAGTTTCGACTGGTGTATGCATTTTTGCAAACAATTTATTCCAATATAATGCATTGTATTACGTTACAGTGGTACCTTGGTTTATGAACTTAATTCATTCCGGAAGTCCGTTCTTAAACCAAAGCCATTCTTAAACTGAGGCCACCGCCCTTCCACCATTGGATTCCGTCCTTGGACCGAGGTAAAGTTCGCAAACTGGGACACTACTTCCGGTTTTGTGGAGTTCTTGTACTGAATGGTTCGTAAACGGGGCTGTTCTTAAACCAAGGTGCCACTGTATTTTTAAGTAATATATGTAATTTTTTAGACACACTTCCCCCCCAATGTAGACTTTTTTGTAAACATGGTTTCGCTGGAGAACTGCACCTCAAAATCCAATTAGCTGCAAATTTCAAAGGATGGCTGCAATTCAGCTCTCATGCCAACCTAGCAGTTCAAAAGCATGAAGTGCAAGTAGATAAATAGGCGGGAAGGTAAACGGCGTTTCCGTGCCCTGCTCTGGTTCGCTAGAAGTGGCTTAGTCATGCTAGCCACATGACCCAGAAGCTGTACGCCATCTCCCACAGCCAATAAAGCAAGATGAGCGTTGCAACCCCAGAGTTGTTTGCGACTGGACCTAACGGTCAGGGGTCACTTTACCTTTATTGTTTTGGGAAGTGTGAATTTGATAAATTTGGTTTGAATCTCTCCTCCTATCCATAACCAAGACCAATACTACACATGATGAGTCTCACAAAACCTACGAAGAAATGTTTACATATAGTAGTTCTTCCCCCAAAACATGCCATGTACATTTTGTCCAACATTGCACAGACAAAGCTATTTGCTTTAATAGGCCAGGACACCATTTTTCACTTAGCATTTTGTGTCTCATATAAGTAAACAATTCTTTTCTGTAATGAGTAAACGTGTTTTCCCCCCACTGGAAGCTAGGTTTATATCTCAGCCTCATAATGTGGTATGCAAATGTAATTTTAATAGATCTCTGTGAAATAACGATGGCAGTATGACAATTAATTTTTTCCTTCTTAGATGAAGTATTGCTCTTCACATTTGATTTTAAGATAAAGGGAAGGAGGGGTTGATTTTTGAACTTTATCACATCTGGAGGATCAAATGAATATTCAGATAAGAGAGGAAATTAATCAAGCAGTGTCATTTTTCTAACTTTTCAGTATGATGATCTCTGTAAGCTGTCAAAAGCCGGGTTTAATCAATCACAGGATACAATAGGCACACTTCTGTAGCATTAAGCATGCAAGTAACATACTCTGCACAAGTCAGAAAGCACTGCAAATTTTATTCTTTCAGATACCAGACAGCATTATAGCACTTCAGAATCTCTTTATTCCTTTAGAAAGAGAAGTAGAGAGTAGGGGCCCTGCCAAGATAGCAATATAAAATTCAGACGGTCCATTTCTAAGGTGAGCTGGGCAGATAATGTGCATAATAACTGGGCACATTCACTAGTCTCATGGAGAATGTGCATGTATTATTTATTTATTTATTTAATTTCTATACCACCCTATACCCGTAGATCTCAGGGCGATTCACAACATAAATCTTCACTGAAGAGGCAATTGTGCACATTTTCTGGTCAATATACACAATCCCCAACATGCCTTAGGGAATGTGAATATCTCGGCTTATTTTTGTAAATTATCTCACTTTTATACATACTGACCAGAAAAAAATGTGCATATTGCCCAGAGAATGCAGTGGAGATATCTACATCCCCAAAAGCCCATTGGAGATTATGCAAAATGGTAGAATGTACACAATTCAGTCACCATGCGCAGAATCCCCGAGGTCTCGTGTATTGTGTAAAGGCCAGAGAATATACAAAATTCAGTTGAGTATAATTGTGTCTGCAATTATACCCAGAATGTTGTCCTGACATCATTTGAACTTTTGTGATATATTCCATCTCTCAGCTGGACCTTAGAAGCAATGTACCTAGAATTGCTTTGCAGTTAAGCCTATTACTTATTTCCCCTCAGTCACCAAATACTGTGAATAAAGCTATTTTTCTTATTCCTGACCTCTTACATTTTATAAACCCATTTTAACCACCAAAGGTACAAAAAGGGAATGGGAGGGGATGAATCTAAGGATTCAGGATTTACCTTTAACAGTCTTCCCTAATCTGGTGCCCTCCAGATGTTTTGGGACTACAGTTCCCATTTGCGCCCGCCAACATTGCTGGGAAGCCACCATGTTCAGGAAGACTTCTGCTTTCAGAGTTCTGTGGCAAGTCTGCACAATTTCAGTTCTCATTTTGCTAGGTAGATTGAACGAAGAAAACGTAAGCTCAACTTTCAAGGCAATGAAGGAAAAATATAGTTGTTTTTAAGTGTGAGGTAACTAATGCTGTCCAATTACTTATATTTGGCTAAGGGGCTGGTACAAGCATTTTATTACACTGAAAGAGCAGCAGAGTGGCATAAGGGAATAAGAGCCTCAGTTTAAATAACCATCAACACTTGGTACATGACAGATGGTTATTTTCCCTGGGATGCGAAAGCTCATTGGAAGGGTCAAATAGCTTGTATTAACATCGAATAATTAGCAAGACTCCACTAGTCTCAACACGTGCTATGAATTTCACGTATTTCTGATGGCATTCCTAGCTTTCTCTGTTCTTCTCCCTACCCCCACCTGACCCTGGGCATGGCGGATGTGTTTCAAAATACATTCTGATAATTGCATCCCTCTTCCTAGGACTAAAAGGGGGGAAATAGCAAACCTTTCAGCGATTGTTTCAAATAAACCCACGTTTGTAATACCCCCCTGGGCTTTCCCTCCCCCATTTGAACAGAATGAGCTTCCTAGCAATGCCAAGAAACACGGATCTGAATGTGCCTCTGCTTGCATGTGGCTGCCTGGCATCCAAGAGCCAGTTATCTCTCTTCTAGGGGCGACTCCCAAACATCACACCTGGGAAGACCAATATAAGAACAAAGAATGTATCGCAGGGTAGATTGAGCTCCTGACTACACTGCTTGTTGTGCTCCATGTATGAATATTAAAAATTGAAGATTATTCACGCTACTGTTGTATTTTAAGAAGGGCAGCAATGTTGGCGGGCGCAAATCAGTCAGTATTTAAACATATACTAAAATTAGAAATGGGAAAACCTTCCCCAGTTCAGTAACAAAAAGGGTTGAGAATGGGCATCTGTGAATACTTTAAAAAATGCACCTATTCCCTCCCCATATTTTGGGGTACACGTGCAGTTTCTTTCTGAGGTGTGTGCACAGTCTTTAACAGGCGCTTGCATGGTAGTGGAGATGGGGGGGGGGAAGAACTGCATCATGTATGCAACAATGTGATACTCCCTTTCCTACTCGTCTGTTTAGAAAATGTTTGCCGGTTTCGTTGGCAATTTTTAAAACCAAGTACAGTGGTACCTAAGGTTACATACGCTTCAGGTTACATACGCTTCAGGTTACAGACTCCGCTAACCCAGAAATAGCGCTTCAGGTTAAGAACTTTGCTTCAGGATAAGAACAGAAATTGTGCTCCGGCGGCATGGTGGCAGCAGGAGGCCCTATTAGCTAAAGTGGTGCTTCAGGTTAAGAACAGTTCCAGGTTAAGAACAGACCTCCGGAATGAATTAAGTACTTAACCCGAGGTACCACTGTATTTTATTCACAAGGATCTCCCTCCTCAAACTCTCCAACATATGGACTCTGAGGTGTTTCCCCCACCCTATTTCTACCAGCCATACTCTACCAGCTTCCTTTGAAGGTCACATCTGCACAATGCAGCCCCCTTTCCCACAACTTCCTGAACTGGAAATTTCCAGCCAAATTTATTATCCTGCTGGCTTGACTTTGGAGATATGGTTCTGTAAGGTGCCTATCCATTATTACACCCCCTCACCATATTTTTCTGTGTATAAGACTAGGTTTTCCCCCCTAAAAACCAAAATTAGGGGGCATCTTATAGTGCTGAGGGTGGATTTTCTTAAATCTGAGTCCCCCAAAACAGGGGGTATCTTATACATGAGGACATCTTATAGACAGAAAAATATGGTATATTTAAAAGTTCAGAACAAAAAAATTCCTTCCAGTAGCACCTTAAAGACCAACTAAGTTAGTTCTTGGTATGAGCTTTCGTGTGCAAGCACACTTCTTCAGATACACTGAAACAGAAGTTGCCAGATCCTTCTATATAGTGAGAAGGTGGAGAGGGGTATTACTCAGAAGGGTGGTGGGAATGGGTGATTGGCAGATAGCTGAGATGAGCCTGTTGACGACTCTTAACGACTGCAATAGGTCTTACAGGAAAAAGCAAGGGGTGAGAAGGTGAGAAATGGCTTTGTCATGTATAATGAGATAAGAATCCAATGTCTTTGTTCAGGCCTGGTCTCTCCATGGTTTTAAGTTTGGTAATGAGTTGTAATTCAGCAGCTTCTCTTTCCAGTCTCTTTCAGCAGCCAAACTTAAAACCATGGAGAGACCTGGCCTGAACAAAGACATTGGATTCTTATCTCATTATACATGACAAAGCCATTTCTCACCTTCTCACCCCTTGCTTTTTCCTGTAAGACCTATTGCAGTCGTTAAGAGTCGTCAACAGGCTCATCTCAGCTATCTGCCAATCACCCATTCCCACCACCCTTCTGAGTAATACCCCTCCCCACCTTCTCACTATATAGAAGGATCTGGCAACTTCTGTTTCAGTGTATCTGAAGAAGTGTGCTTGCACACGAAAGCTCATACCAAGAACTAACTTAGTTGGTCTTTAAGGTGCTACTGGAAGGAATTTTTTTGTTTTGACTATGGCAGACCAACACGGCTACCTATCTGTAATTAAAAGTTCAGGTCGACCTCAGAAATCGACAAACTTGTGCCAACAGAGCAGCTGCCTTTTTGAGCACCTAGCCTGAGAAATAAAAACCGTGCTGGCACAAAACCAGCACATAAACCTTTAATATATTCCTGATTTAAATCATGAGAAGGGGCAAGAGAGCTCACTTCAGAATACCGTAATGCATTTCACACTGGGTAACTTTGTATTTTGAGCCAAGCGTTTTCAAATTATGATGGCATTACAACCAAAAACTAGAGCTCTAGCTAAATTGAATGGGGATGAGGAAGTATTCCCAGGCCCTGACCAGCAAATGCATTCTCTGCCGCCTCTCTGATAGCAGAGGGGTGACAACCCAGTGACCTGCCAGATGTTGCTGGACTCCAACTCCCATCAGCCCCAGGCAGCATGGCCAGTGGTCAGGGCTGATGGGAATTGCAGTCCAGCAACATCTGGAGAGCCACAGATGTTCCCCATCCCTGTTTTATGACTACCTGATTTGCAATAAATCTAGTAGCTGGTGGAACCAGAGTGTTAAGGCTCAGCTAGCAAGGCTACAGCAAGGAAGGAATTTGAACCAACAGATTTTTTTGCATGCCAGGAAAGGAAGAGGAACTCTCCAATTGCTGTCAAAGGTGCGGGAAGCTCACCTTCAGGATATACTAAGATTTTTGTCATGTTGTGGGTTTTAATCAAATACTTGCTCAATTAATCTGTTGTTAACTCAGGACTGCTGCCTGGAAAATCAGCTCGAGATAAATTGGCCGTCAATGCTAGTGCTTTGATCACAGTGTTATTGCTGAAAAACGAACATATTATTAGTTCAAGCATTCCACTCCAGTGTTAAATAAACACGGTGGGCACGGGAGGGAGGACAAATGTGATCGCTTTACCCTTTGTTGCCATCTTCAGAACTCCTTAGACAGGGAGACTTTTCTGTTTGTATACAAGGGGAACCCTAATTTCCCACTCCAGCCATCACACCTAGACTCTCATTGATCCCCACAAACGTAGGTCATTTTATGACAAATTGGATGGCTTTTAAGTGGGGATGGAAGAACCTGTGTTTCCCCCAAATTTTGTTAAACTACCACTTCCCTCACCCCTGACCACTGGCCATGCTGGCTGGGGTTGATGGGAGTTGTAGTCCCACCAGCAAATTGGAGGGCATCAGATTTTCCCATCCCTGTTTTAAAAGGACACATCTATGGAGGAGAGGGCTTTAGATGACCATAAGCCATGAGGGCTGGTTGAAATCCCTGTGTTGAGAGACACTTAAGCAGTATTCCAGCTGCTGAATACAAGCTGCCACGTTCCAAGCCTTGCTGGAGGCATCTTCCTCATCACAGCTGGAAACCAGATGGTGAACGAGATAGTTCTTTGGTCTCTTCTTATGCTTCCTGCCTGTTGGGAAATTCACAGATCCAGGTAGGCTTAAGGGTGCTACAGAACTGCTCTCTAAAGCCATACACTCATATATCAGGTGCTCCCTACCTTCTTTAGCTAGTAATGAAGTCGGGGAGCCAGAAACCCCAGCAAGATCCATCCATGGTAAGCCAGCTGCATCTGCAGCACAGGCTGCTCTTGCATCTCAGAATATGAAAACTTCCTCCTCCAGTAAATCCCTTATTAATATGCATGCAAGATGTAAGGGAAAAAACCTGGGGAATTGTAGCCCTTATCTTCAGTAGCATGAAAGCAGAGTTAATCTGAAATGTTCTTTAAAAATCTGGATAAAGACCGTGGAAGGAAACAGCTGGGAATGAATGAGCAAAGTTAAATATATTTTTATTGGCATCCATCTGTCTGGAGTGTGCCTCTGGGGGAGAATCACAGCGCCTGCTGTGGCTGCAGAGATCAGAAACTCTTAATTGTTGCCTCTTATGTTGTTTTTGCTATGTTAGTAGCATTGAAGTAACCTTTCCGGGGTGCCAGTTTGGGCAGCGTGTATGAAGGTCCAGATGACAAGACACCCCCCCCCCCAGCCTTGCTGGTGTGGTCCAAAGGAAAACAGAGCAATACATTTGGCATCAGCTTGGCTACAGGAGTTGCCGGAAGGAGACATATAAGGTGCCATCCAACCATCTTAGGGACTTCACTCTGGATCTCTGTAGGGTTTTCTTCTCCTGAAGCTATACCGCAAGGCAGCAGAGGTTTAGGGTCAGAGTTTTCCTTCTCCAAGATGGGCTACCTTCCCAGGTTAACAAGCCCCATCTGTCCCTCTCTCCCCTCTACAGCACATGCAGAAACTGTCTTCTTGACCATTGAACCCACTGTTCGTCCCGTCTGTTCAACCCACCGGAGCCTGTCATTGCATACAGGGGAAGTACCTAACTCACCAAGGGGTTGAGACTCATTGGCTACTCTCACTGGGTTTAACTAGCCAGTCAAAGCCACTTCCTGGGATGTGGCCACTGTTGCATGCTGGCAGCTTCTAGGAGCTACAGGTGAGAGCTGAGTGCAGGATGGAGACCAAAGGTGGACAAACTACCCCAGAAGGAGCACGATGTGTCCCCCACCAGAGGTATTATCCTCCCATAACACCCCAAAGTTAAATATTACAAAGTGGGGGGGGGCATAATTAGTAGGGAGCAATTCATTTATTCTCTTCTTCTTCTTCTTCTTCTTCTTCTTCTTCTTCTTCTTCTTCGTTATATTGGTGGTGATGCAGGAATTGGGAACTTTTTCTGTTGAGGCGCACATTCCCTTGGAACTACGGTAATCTGTCAGGGGCCACATGATGGCAGGGGTGAAGCTAAAGTCAGCAGTGGATTGGGCTAGAGCCAAAAGACTCATTTTTTTTGCCCTCCCTCTAATACCCCCTTCCCTCTCTTTTTCTCATTCATTTTGTTTCTCTTCCTCCACTCCTGAGCAGGTTTTCATGTAGGAGGGCTTATCTTATATATGAGGAGCTGTGTTTCTATGGAGGCATGCAAGCTCCCATCTACAGTCTAAAATGGTGCCACCTGCCCCACTCTCTACGACAAGAAGTAGGCCACAGTGGAGATTGCTGATTCTAATTTATTTTACAAGCTTGCCAGTCTAAGGCACTGAGTTATAGAAACTCCCATAAATGCAGCTGCTAAGTCCACAGTTAAAAGGCTACAGTAGTGATTGGCACCTATGTAATTGAGTAAATTGGTTTGTGTGTGTTCCCTGAAAGTGGTCTAATTTTGGACTATGTCATGAAATGGTGGAATCTAGAGCTGATTGGCACAAGCAATTTCCTGGAGGTAACTTTAGTCCAAATAAACCAACAGTGAGCCCTGGGTTTAACTGTTTCTGGAAACGATTGGGCTAGTGTTTGTCACCTGAAGGTGCTGTTTCAATCCCAGTTATGCACAGGTTTATGCAAGGTTCACCTATGAGTTTTTACTGTGGTCATTTCCACACCTACCCCCCACCTGTCAGCAGGATTTTCTGGAGGGGAGGGGGGCTTTGGAATGAATTGGGAAGTCTCTTCTTCAGACAGTGGGTGGGTGCGACTGGATTTTTCTCTACAGCACAGCAACCTTCCTTAACTGTCAATCACAGCTGTCACTTCACCCATTGACTAAAAACAGTGAAAAGTGGGAGGAGGATCATTTCTCACATTTAGTGTTTTGCTAGGGTGGCATCTGCATATTTTGCTTTGTATCTGTTGTCCTGCAAAAGCTTTGAAAATATACCAATAAATGAACAAACCACAGAGTCTGGTCCCAGTAGAGCAGGTTCATCTGTATCTATGTGGCAGGCCTGTCACCCAGCTAAAAAATGGGGGTGTTTTGCCATGTTTTAATAGCTCACAAAATTGCTGCTTAGGGAATCTGAATCACACTGCTTTGTGTTAGGGACTTCACTAGTTTTACCTTCTTATATCAGGCATGGCCTGCTTGCATTGCTAATCAACAGACATAGTTAATAATTAGCCCTAGAAAAATGGATTTGGGGATGAATTTCTGTGCCTTTGGCGAACTGAGTTTTATATTGTATGGTTCTTTATATGCAGCAAGACTTACTCTGCAAGCACATGAGGAATTTTTTTCGTGAGTGAAGCCACATACAGAGGGGGCCCCACTTTCTACGTGGATGGTCCCAGGTTAACTAACTGGCATTTCCAGTGAAAAGCATCAGGCAGCAGGTCAGAGGAAAGACTGTCCCCCCTCCTGCCGCCGCCTGAGACCCTGGAGCACTGCTGCCAGTCAAATACGGGAAGTAACCCTGGACAAGAAGGACAAATACCCCAGCTTAGTTGGAGGCAGCTTCTTCCTATGTGCCTCTAGTCCATTTCTTATACAGAAAGACGGGTAATTGATCCCTATGGAATAATGAAAAAGAGTGCCATACAGAGATATAATGGGAAATTATTATTCATCCGCTCTTTGACAGGTTAAGATTATACTTCTCAGCTATTCCTTAGTGTTCGCTTTCCTCATTTGAAAGAAACTGCCTGACAGACTGGAGGGTTTGAGAGGCACGAACAGCGGGGGGGGGGGTAGTGTGTATTTTTGCAAAGTCTGTGAAGGAAATCTGAGAAATGAAGTCCACTTCACACATGTTTTTCCACGTGTTGTTTCTGTCCCTGTGTACAAGAAATGTGCATGCTGGAGGTACATGTGCACCCTCTCTTCTTTCCCTTCATCATTAATTAATCTGAAGAATGCTTAGTTAGTCACAGAATAAAGATTATACTACTGGCATACACACAGTATATTCTCTAGGCCAGGGGTGGCTAAACTATGGTGCTCCATATATTCTTGGACTCCTCTTATTAGCCCAAGCCAGCATAGCCAATGGTCAGGGAGAGCAGAACAGTTAAGTATTGGACTAGGCTTTGACAGAGCAGGGTTCAAATCCTCATTTAGTTGTGAAAGTCACAGGGTGAACCGTGGGCAAACCATACTGCCTCAGCCTCACTTACCACACACGGTTGTTGTGAGGCAGAAGTGTGTGAGAGTTGGGAGAGAGAGAGAGACAGAGAAACCTTGTACCCTGCTATAGATATAAATGCATAAAAGTTGGATATAAATAAAAATGAACAAACAAGACTTGAATCGGTCGACTACATACTAGAAATTCTCTAATATTGGGGGAACATGCATGAGCTCAGCAAAAATATCTATCCCCATGTGTGACATTATTCCCAAAGTATTAAAGAGGTTTAATACATAGTCAAGGCAAACGTACCTTTTTTTAAGCACAGCCTTTTAAATATGTATTTTGTAGTGTCTCTTTTCTGAAAAATATTATTTTTCCAGTCTGAAGAAAACTGTCATCTTCCAAACCTTAACAGTAATAAGCAGAACTTAAGGTGTAAAATCACACTGTTTCACCTTACAAGCCTCCTCCCATTTTGTGGGCAGCTGGGCGGGGGGAGGGGGGGGACACAAACACGACAGCGTCGAACTGCAAGTTAAAATGTTGCTGGAATAAAGCCCTGAAGGGAGCAAGATGTGACAAGCATTCAGTCTGTGTTCGCTACATTCGCTGCAGCCCTTGAATGCACTAGAGCATTCATGGCACAAATTAATGTTTTGTCTCTACATTATCATTATTATTATTATTTGGGGTTGTACAAAAATAATCTGCTCTGCAGGTCTCAGATTAATTAAATGCTGACAAATCAGCAACATGCAGGCTGGGTAAGCTGCTTCTTGCCCTTTTTCTACATTAAGACATAATGCCCCAAGGAAATGAACACGTTCCATTAGGTGAAATCGATATCACAGAAATCTCTATGAAGCTATTCAATTATGTTGGAAAAAGACGTTAATAAAAAAGAAAGAAAATTACCTGGTGCGAATGACTGGTACTTTAGCTTCCAAGAAGACTGCTCTGATAGGCACACTGCAACCAATAAAGACAACTCATTGGTTTTTGCAAGGAGGTTCCCCTCATAGGGATGAAGCAGTCAGCAGTCACTAGGTTTTCTTTCTTTGATGGTTGCATAATTATTTCTAATGATTTCTGGCCCATTTAAAGGAAGAACCAAAGTAACAAGGAACTCTCACTGGAGAATATCATTAACAAAATCTGCTACTTTCTCCCAACATCAAACTTACAGTCCAAAGCTGTGTATGTTTACTCAGGAGTCACTCACACAAGCAGGGCAAGGCTTTCCTTGCCTATTGATTCTGAAGCAAGCAGGCTTCTACAGGCAGCACACAATTCTTGGATCACCTCAAGACTCCCCCCCCCCCTTTAAATGAGCACTACCAGGTGGATTTTACAAGTTTCTCCATTAAAAATCTACCTGGATGGGGTGGACTGGGCTTTAATGGGCCCATTCATCCCTACATTCATTCTTGTCATTCCTACCTAGCACAGCCTGCCCCCTCACTTCAATTCATCTGCCATCCAACCTGTCCACAAATTCTCAGCTTTTTCCCATTCATATCACACTGCTGTGACTTTCAGGTGCCCAGACAAGAAGGGGCAGTGTTGTGCTGCAGCTAAGGTAGAGCACCATCGCATTTAATCCTAAAAAAAAAACCGTGATGTGAGCAGTGGAGAGCAGCAGCCACGAAACTGCTTAGTCCTTCCTTTGGTGCTGTTAAATTTCTTTTCTTCTCTAGAAAGTAGGCAAGGCCCATAGGAAGCAAATTGAGATATTTTATTATGATTTCAATGGTTTTGTTGATGCAGCTCTTCAGATGAGATTTGTTTGAGTGCAAAAGAATCCTCAAATGTGCTCAGACCTGCAAACTTCAAAATGAAGTCCAATAGCAGAAAAGTGGGGAGTACTCAGTAGAGAGTGAGAAGCTGGGAGAGACGACCATATCTTGCCTACCACCCCTGACAGGTCATGTTTTTCACCTTCCCCAGCCAGTGTTGTAAGGCCAGGCCAGTATAGCAAGTGACGCAACAGTAGGAGTTATTGAATCAAGATAGTGGTTGCTGAGGAGTTATAAAAAGAGGTACAGATCACCAAGCAGCATGGAAAGTGGGGTTCAGGGGTGGATGTTGAAAAAACATCAGAAGTAGGAGCAAAAGAAATTAGACAAACATGCAACAACAACTACAACTACCGTGTGTGTGTTTTTCACTCTTAACCCTTTTCAGCCAGATGTTTGAGATTGGTTCATGAGCAAATGCTCTGCAAACAAACATCCCACCGGGACCACAGCAAAGGTCAACTTCGATAGGGAGGAAATCATGTCTGCCGTTCTTGCAGTGCTCTCTGGTGACTCTTTCCAGGCTAAATACCATTCATTTTTTCATTCCTTCCCTTGCCACAGGTCATGTACATTGATAGCACGACAGGAGTTAACTGCTGTTAAATAAAGAGAGATGGTTATTGCTTAACAAATCAGAGCTTTGGAAGAGAGTTACTGTTTATGAATTGTGCACAGGTCATTTAAAAACAAGGCACCCAAACCTAGATCCTATTTCAAATGGAGGGTTCTGTTAAGTTCAAGCCACATGCAATGGTTAAAAAGTCTTGTGTACACCCCTCCTCCCTAACATTATCTACACGATCGCTTTTCGTATCTTGTTTATTATGGTTAGTGGAGCAGCTATAATGTGGAGTGCTAGGCATAATAAATCTTGTTTTGTGCACGGCATGCTTTTCATCACGGCCCTTGGAATTACAAGGTAAGCATGTTTTTAAAAAGTCAGAGTTTGCTTCCAAATAGCCTTTAGGTGATGAAAAGAACAACATTTTTAAGCGTTTCTTCTAACTTTTTGCTCTTCCCATAGTTCTAACTGGGTCACAGCTCAGTTCTGTCCATAGATAATTTGTCCCCAGATGATTTCTACCCACACAATCCATAATGATTTCAGCATTATCTTGGGGGTGGGGGAAGATTGCTTTCTCTTCCATCACAGATAAGTGAGCATTCTAGCAAATATTTTTAAATGCCTTGGGCTGATAACTCTGAAAGCAGCGAAGCCAACGTCACTGAACAATTAGATGGTTACTTTCGCTCTCTTTTTTCCTGTGGATTTTTTTTTTTACTTCCAGAGTCATTTCAGTATTTATGTTCAGAGTGTAGTGTAGTGTAAAAGCAGGCAGTGGAAGCTCTTCCACCAGAGCACAGCCCTGCCAAGCGTTCTGGAGCCACATACCAGGGGAGCCAACTTGGGCCCCAGGTTATGGGTGCCCAGTGCATGGTACATCTTAACATCATGTGCGCCCCTAGCCTTGGAACCTGACTTCCAGCGGCACCAGAAGTCAGGTTCTGAGACCTCGTGAGACCTTGGAAAGCATCTCTGAGATCTCGCAAGGCCTTGAATGTGATTTCTGGTGCTTCTTGTTCTCAAGCCAGCCAACCCTCTGCAACACTCAGTCAATCCAAAAGAATTGCTATGGCAAAGAGATCCCTCCCAGGATCTCTGGACAGAAAAACCAGGTTATATTTGTATATTAAAAGGACCCCCAGCTAATCAGCCCTGACTGTGCAGGTTTCCACTCCCTCCTGTTGTTATGAGGGCAATTCAGGGAGACTATGTGACACGGGGTGGGGTCGGGGTCTGCTGCTATGGCTGGTTTATGTCAAAGTCTGGAAATTTCTCTTTGTCTCTCTCCTCTGGTAGCTCAGTTGGTTAGAGTGTGGTGCTGATACCACCAAGGCTGCAGGTTTGCTCCCTGTAAGGGACAGCTGCATATTCCTGCATTGCAGGGGGTTGGACTAGATCAGGGGTAGGCAACCTAAGGCCCATGGGCCACAAGCGGCCCACGGGGGTCGTTTAACTGGCCCACGAGCTAACCCCGAACCGAGCCGCCCGCTCGGCGAGCCCCTGCCCGCTGCGCTAAATCGGCGCGGTGCAGCGCAGGGACTCGCTCCTGCAGTGCCGAAAATCGTGTCTGCACAGATGCAGACACCAGAAATTGCGTCTGTGCAGACGCCGGAAATCGTGGGTGCGCGTGCAATCTGGCCCACGAAGGGATCTCTGCTGAAGTGAACTGGCCCAGGCGAGGTAAACCTTGCTGACCCCTAGACTAGATGATCCTCAGGCTCCCTTCCAACTCCTGGTGCCCAGCTTCAGGCCTGCTCCTCTCACTATCTGGTGGATCACCAGCTTGGGGAGGCTGCTACTCCCTCTGCCACCACTCCCTCTCCTCATACATGACTTAAAACAATATCAAAAACAAGCCATCTTCAAACCATGAGCTGTGAAGCTGACGAGAAAGTATTATAAAACTTGGTATTTGGTTCACATGTGATGTTAATCCAGGAATAACAGAAAATGTAAGTTACTTTAGCAAAGTTCTCCTCTCAGCCATGCAAGAAGAGAGGAAGGTGAGCATGCCAACACAAAGCTCCTTTTGGCTTGTGCATGTAACGTTAAACCATGGTTTAGCAATATATGGGATATGCATTGCCCAGCCCCCAGAAGACAGCTTTGAAGGTCCACATGGTGGCATTCTGCAGCGGATTGCCTCTGTCTAACATAATTTGCCCATAGTCTTACAATATGTCTAGGTGCAGAAGCAGTTTTGAACACAAGATTACTCTCATTTGTCACTTTGGCAGTTAGTTGTTTTTTGAAAAGTTGGTGCTTAAAGACACTGACACCCACCTTGGTTTTCCTAATAATAAGCAAGTTGCCCAGGAAAACAGCAATACCCCCACCAGCAATACAAAGGCAACCTGCGGGAATGGTGAACTAGACAAATTGCTAAGCAGATATGGATTTTTTCCGCTCCAGGTCAATGGTTCAAATAATGACAAATGATAAGGAAAATATTTCCAACTGTCCTTTGGGCTTAACAAAGTTGAAAGCTCAAACGGACAGAAAAGAGTATATGTTTTAAAATGAACCTGTTTGTTCCAAAGGAACCAGTTATGTCTATAAAAGGCTGAAAACATCTTTAGCTGCTTAACCACCAAGGCCATACCCACACCACACATTTAAAGCATAGAGAATTCTGGGAACTACAGATTGTTAAGGGTGCCTGGAACTGTACTTATGTGAGATCAGCCCCTTAACAAACTAGAATTCTCAGATTCCCATGACTCTTACAAGTGGCATAAGCTGACTTGTTGGTGCTGACCTTTAAAGCCCTAAACGGCCTCGG
Organism: Podarcis liolepis; assembly: GCF_965112155.1. Classification (NCBI taxonomy): domain Eukaryota; kingdom Metazoa; phylum Chordata; class Lepidosauria; order Squamata; family Lacertidae; genus Podarcis; species Podarcis liolepis. Next base: position 61,260,283 of record NC_139555.1, on the reverse strand, counting down.
TCCTGTATACCTGAAGGAGCGTGTCCACCCCCATCGTTCAGCCCGGACACTGAGATCCAGCGCCGAGGGCCTTCTGGCGGTTCCCTCATTGCGAGAAGTAAGGTTACAGGGAACCAGGCAGAGGGCCTTCTTGGTAGTGGTGCCTGCCCTGTGGAATGCCCTCCCAGCAGATGTCAAAGCAATAAACAACTATTTTACTTTTAAAAGACAACTGAAGGCAGCCCTCTTTAGGGAAGTTTTTAATGTCTGATGCTGTACTGTTTTCAATACTCAGTTGGAAGCCGCCCAGAGTGGCTGGGGAAACCCAGCCAGATGGGCGGGGTATAAATAATAAAAAATAAATTATTTTATTATTATTATTATTATTATTATTATTATTATTATTATTATTATTATTATTAGAGTGCTTTAAATGCATGCAATTGATGTGATCATATAGTATTTGCTATACCTATTTCTTCCAGTTGTAGAAGCCTATGGAGAGCCAACTCCTTGCAATAAACATTAAGCAACCAAGGCTGGGATCACAGGCGTCTTCCTAATTTGGGGTAGAGGGTGGATTGTTTCTAGGAAGGTGTGAGGGGGAAAGAATAGCAAGACACATCTTTTTTGTGTATTGTGGCTAGACTGATACAACAGGAGTCATTCTGACTTCACTGGGTATTGACTGCTGCTTTCCTAGTATGCAAAATGTGTTTATGTCATAATCACGACTAAGTGTTGTGAATGAAAATGGCAGCTGAGTTGTTGTTTCCAATTGTATTTTTTGGTCTTCTGCATTGTTGTTTGGAGTGCACAGGATTGCAACTATCTTGTATTGCCTGTCAGCTCACTGGGTCCATGCCAGAGGCACCAACTTGCGAAGGACATTTTTTGGAGGGTAGGGCAATGACGAACGTGAGGCGTCACACACACAATGTCAGGACGTCGGGAGGAGCCAAGAGGCGGAGCCGAATGTGGCAGCAGTGTGGCTTCAATGGCTGGTGGCTCTTCCTCTCCGGCACTTGGCCACCTCCCCCTCCTCCTGCAGCTGCCACTGGCTGGGGGTTGCTTTCCCCCTCCATCCCCTCCATGGCATGAGGAGGAGGAAAAGGAGCTGGAGCTGGCCACTGAAGCCAGCACTCAGCTCCACGCTTGGCCTCCACCAACCCATTATTTTTCTGAACATTGGGGTACCCTCCCCAATTACTAAGGATGCCAAAAGAGCTTGGCCCCTTGGAGTTGGCACTTACAGTCCATGCACTTGGGCTGCCCAATTGGCTCATCTCCACCATGTGTGATTCCATGATGACACAGAGCAACATATTGATACGATGCCAGTCCCTGAAGTCAAAGGACAGAGTCCAGCCACAGTTAAGCCCTTTCAGAAGGTAGTGGAAGATATTAACTCTCAAGGGAAAATGCCTTTCTTTTGGATCGTGTGCAGAGTATTTAGCAGATACTACAATCGTGGTCCGATGAGCTCCTATTATGAACAAGTAGCCTTCCAAACCCTGAGGGTCTCAAAAGCAAATGTTCATCGAAGAGATATTGACTGCAGGGCAAGGGAAAGCTCTGCAGCACTACACAAGCATCCCAAGGGACAGGAGTATTTGAACAGCTACTGGAGAGCAGGAGTTTAGCATCTCACATTCGCCTCCCTCCTTTATAAGCTGAAGATAAGATCTTGTCAGAGCTAAAGCACACACATGCATTTACCCATAAAGAGACACTTCCATTCATCATACAGCAAGCAGTTGCATCTAATGTGTTGCAGGGATTTGAAGACTGTGTGCATTAGCAACCCATTTCAGTGGGACATCTGTAGAGGGGTCAGCTAATAAATGTTAAGCATTGTTTATATTGTGTTAAACTAAAAGGGGATGATCCAGCCAAAGTTAGGTCTCTCTCACTGATTTCAGTCGGAGAGCCTTAAACAGACTCATGCAGAAATATCAGATAGCCCAACCTGTTCTATGAAACTTACCGTATTTTTCCATCTATAAGATGCCCTCATGTATAAGATGCCCCCAATTTTTGCGGCAACAACCAATCGCCAGTCCACCCTTGGCACTATCCGTGTATAAGACGCCCCCTAATTTTTGTTGTTATTTTTTAGGAAAAAACCCTAGTCCAGGCTTCTTCAACATTGACCCTCCAGATGTTTTTGGCCTACAACTCCCATGATCCCTAGCTAGCAGGACCAGTGGTCAGGGATGATGGGAATTGTAGTCTCAAAACATTTGGAAGGCCGAGGTTGAGGAAGCCTGACTTAGTCTTATACACGGAAAAATACGTTAATTACTACAGTTAATAGGATACAATCTGATAGGCATGTAACACTTGTCAAGGCTTTCTGCACTATTACAGTGGTGCCTCGCAAGACGAAATTAATCCGTTCCGCGAGTCTCTTCGTCTAGCGGTTTTTTCGTCTTGCGAAGCAACCCTATTAGCGGCTTAGCGGATTAGCGCTATTAGCGGTTTAGTGGCTATTAAAGGCTTAGCGGATTAGCGGCTAAAAGGCTATTAGCGGCTTAGCGGCTTAGAAAAAGGGGGGAAGCGGGGGAAAATCGGAACACTCGCAGGACGTTTTCGTCTTGCAAAGCAAGCCCATAGGGAAATCGTCTTGCGAAGCAGCTCAAAAACGGAAAACCCTTTCGTCTAGCGGGTTTTCCGTCTTGCGAGGCATTCGTCTTGCGGGGCACCACTGTATCTGAATTCCTTTGCCCAGGCAGCTGCATTATGTGACCCATGAGAGCAGCAAAATAACCAGACTGTGCAACAGTGATGGGATAAAACCAGACCAAATCTTTATTGACAGCAGCAGGCAGGGCAAGGGTTGGCATGGCATTGGGTCCTAGGATCAGTTCATCATTCCACAGTCCCATGTTGATAGAATGGATCCGCTGGGTTTGGATCGCTCCATACCTGTAAAACGGGAGTTGGCCAGTGTTGAACCTTGCCCTGGTGCAAGCCAAGCAAGCAAAGTCCCACTGGGGGACCAGGCTGCAGATTCTAACCAGGCAGATACCAAACCCTAGCTTGGGTTTGCTGTGGCCAATCCTCCCCTCAGGCTGCTTCAGTCTGAATCTATGGGTGCTGGATACTCAGCTAAATAGGACCACCAGTTCTAGCTATAGACAGCCATGTTCTACATAGTAGCTACTTTTCAATTTATTTTGATTGATATATATATATATATATATATATATATATATATATATATATATATATATATATATATATATGCTTTCGTAGATTTTCACGGGTACAGGAATGCAGGTTTTGGTGTCTTCGGGTGTCTTCCCGTGTAAGAGTTGGGGTGTCTAGGCGACGTTTCGACGAGGTCTCACTCGTCATCTTCAGGCTGGTGCTTTCGGCTTCTTGTTACTGGAACAGAGCAGGATCTCAGTGTTTGAGTTCCTATAAATACTGTTGAGGGGCTATAAAGGTGATATATATATCACCTTTCCTTCAAGGAGGTCAAGGTGGTATACATGGCTTCCCTGCTCTCCATATTATCCTCACCAGAACCCTGTGAGGTAGGTTAGGCTGAGAGATGGTGATTGGCCCATGGTCACCCAATGAGCTTCATGGCTGAATAGGGATTTGAATTTTGATCTCCTAGGTTCTAGTCCGGCACCCTAACTACTCCATTACACAGGCTCTTGCAAACCTATTGTAGGTGCATGCATTCATATTCATCTGTAGTGTTCATGTGGAGCTGCACATGAACACTACAGATGAACAACTCCCCAGTGGTGGATGAACATCTAGTATGCATGGTAAATTCCATGGTGGTCTGGATTTTAAATGTTTGATACGTTGCACTGTATTTTGAAATATTCTATAAATCACTTTGAGACATTTTATAATTAGTGCACATCAATATGTATATAAATGAACAACACTTGGGTGGAAGGCCACTTGCGCTTAGTCTCTGTCATATAAATACATGTAGGACTAAGAAAAACATTTATGTCTGGCTTCCTCTCAGCCATCCACCAGTAGACTGGGAGAGATGGAGGCAGTGCATCAGGTTTCAGATGCTAAAAACAGGGTGCTTCTATCTTTAATATTAGGGGCACTGATTGCAAAGGAGTGAGAAAGGCTGCAGTAACTGAAATCCCCTCTGCTACATGACTATTAAAAAGGCACGTGAATAGCGTCTTCCTAATTAACCCAGGAGCCTCCCCTTTTCTTGTCTTCTGCCTCAATGTTAACGGAGAACAGCTTCACAGTGGTGCGGAAATCCCCAAACAGGTCATAAGATGTGCCTCTTTCTGCTCTTTGTCTGTATTATGCTTCAGCTTTCAGGATGCTTATTGCAGGAAGGGGATAGTGGTTCGTTTGCCCTTTGCTTAGCACATTTTGGGTGCTCAGTTGCCGTTACATTTCTCTCCCTATAATCAGTCATGATTTTTTAAAATACCATTTGCTTTTGCTCACTGCTTTTGCTCTAAAGTAGTCCTCAAGACATGGAATTACTGCCAGAGAAGTGTGGTTATTTTTGGCAATGGGAAGATTTATTCTTTAGTGATTTTGCTGAACACACACACACACACTTTTATCTCCTTAGGAAAACATTGATTTTCCACAGGCAATAAATTAAGTGATGGCCTTCTTTTACCAACCTAAAGATTAACTAGCAAATATCTCTTTAAACCACTCATGTTAGTACTAATTCAGAGTGGCACCTGGCTCTGAATTCCAATCACACAGCCAATTATAATTCCAAGCACTGACAGAGCCTATTAACTCTACTTTTCCACTCTCAGCGAAGAGCTTGGCTCTCTCATGCAATGCAGTCTGAAGCGTCACCAATGTTGCCTCTTTAAGCAAAATGGAGTTGGGGCAGTTCTCAAACAAAGGCCAGTAATGTTAAGGTAGCCAAACCTGAACATGTATGGTTAACTGTAAATCAACTTCACCACACCTGGTCTTCAAAGATTCATAATGATCTCTACTCGCAAAGAAACTTGTACTGCAATTAGGCGCAGGTGGATCTGTCCATTTTGGTTTCCCCTCAGATTCTCATTTTCCCAAGCTTAAGTTCAGTTCTCCACATTTCCACATTATGGTTTTTATATTTAAAAAAATATCATGAAAACTCTTCAGCATTTTAGTATGAACTTTAAATTATACACATTTTTGTATGCAAGTTTGACTAATATACATATTTTTGCAAAGCAATTTCCTCCTAAAATAATGATTTTTTTTGTCTATTGCTTTCATTAGTATGCCTTTTAATGCACATTTTACCCTACTACTAGCTGGAGAACAAAATTCAGAGAAGCGCAAATTTCAAAGGATGGTTGTGTTCACCATTGTGCTAACTCTGCTATGAGAGAGTAACAATTTCTCTTTTAAACCTCTCTCTCCAGCAAAACCTGGTCCTTGTGAAAGCACAGGTCCCTTACAAAACTGGGATACCATATTGCAACTGCTGAAATGCCCTCTTCCCCCCAACTACTCTACTGAAGGCGCAAGAGTGATCTTTACACCCTAAGGTAGCAATCCTATGCAGTCCATGGATTTCACAGTGCTGCATAGGGCTGACTACAAAGCCATGGCTTAGGACCAACATGTCTGGACTGACTGGTCATGACAAGCTGTACCTGTTGAAATTTCCTCACCTACACAACTATTAAAGGTGAGGGAGGCCTGTCCTTTTCTCATCTGGCTACCACGGTTCCTATGCCTTTGCTAGTGATTGTTAGAAGAAGACCAGATGGAACTACCATTAGAATATTCCTGCAAACTAGAAATATTCAAGGCAGGGTTTGAGTTGTTCAGGTGTCCACCAATGTCCCTTGCTGGAAGCAATCTTTATTGAGGCAAGCATTCCTAGAGAAATCCACCAGGGCAAACTTACTTAAGGCAAGGATGTGTGGTGGGTTACAAAGGGAATAAAAGACCCCTTCCCTTGTTTTCTGTCCCATCACCTCCTCCCACAATGAACACTCACTGGTCTCCACTTGTCTGGCAAACTGATGCATTCTTTAGAAAACCATGTAAGATGCTGCCAGACTGAAGTGCATCTTCATTATTTGCAACAGTGTCACCAGCTCTGAGCTCAGTGCCAGCTGCAATTAAAATCCACATTTTGTGGACAGCAGGTTATTCAATTAATCATATGGAGTATTTAATCCTCCCGTTTAAATTTTTAAGATCTTCTTCACTGATGACATTCTTTAACCTTGATCTCTGAGCTCTAACAACTTGTTTCTAATCATATGGTAACAGTCTCCCTCTTTGGATGCCTGGATTATCTGAATAATTCAAAATAGTCCTCGGTGCTTCAGTGCTTCAGTTTCCAGGTCCTTATTTGCCCCTATACAGGCACTTGTCTGTGGAGAACCTAGAAGAAGAAGAAGAAGAAGAAGAAGAAGAAGAAGAAGAAGAAGAAGAAGAGTAGTTTGGATTTGATATCCCACCTTTCACTCCCTTTAAGGAGTCTCAAAGCGGCTAACATTCTCCTTTCCCTTCCTCCCCCACAACAAACACTCTGTGAGGTGAGTGGGGCTGAGAGACTTCAGAGAAGTGTGACTGGCCCAAGGTCACCCAGCAGCTGCATGTGGAGGAGCGGAGACGCGAACCCGGTTTCCCAGATTACGAGACTACCGCTCTTAACCACTACACCACACTGAAGCCACCAGAACCATTTACCAGCTGTAAGATACACTGCTCAACCCTATGTGTGTTTGCTCAGAAGTTAGTTCCAGTTAATTCAATAGGACTGACTCCCAAGTAGGTATACATGAGACTTCAGTTGTGTTTATTGAGGTAGAACAGCATTTGGATCAGGTAAAATAGTTTGTAGTGTGCTGCTTTGCGTAGATTGTTATAAACCAGCTAAGTAAAGAACATTCAGGGGGAATGTTCTGAGCCATGATGAGTATATAACAAAGCAATGAAGAGCTGGAAAGATTTCTATAATATTCTAGAATCATAAATATATAAAATTAACACTAGTATTACATGGAAATGAGAATAAAAAGGGTTCTGGTTTCACTCCAACAAATTAAATAAAGCACCCTGTCATGACATTAAGGTGTTTTCTTTATAAGTTATTAAATACCAATTTTAATTACAATAATGGCTTGAAAATAAATAAAGTGAGATTAGAGCCAGGTTTATTTGCAAGATCATCTTGAGCCGTCTCTGTGATCCTGAAATCTTGAAACGCTTATGGATATTATTTTTGTTTCTTCAAATGGTTCTTTCAGTAAACTGAAACCTGATAGAATCAAGGCGAATGTGGTTAGATAGATTAGATAGCCAGCTAACTTCAACTATAGACCATAGACCCATCCCTAACAACACCACAAACTAAAATATCCCACTGCTGTGTGCAATGTAGCTGTTGTAGGGATATCGCGGAGTGGGGCAGTGGGATCCGGAGGGAGCACACTTCCCCACCAGCAGGCAGCCACAATCTGCCTGCTGGTGGGGAAGTGTGCTCCCTCCGGATCCCACTGCCCCACTCCGCGATATCCCTACAGCTGTTGTTACACAGTGGTCTGTGTTTGCCTGAGCTTGAGTCTAGACTAAGGATTCTGAACTCCTGTGTTCTGATTCGATACATGATCTCCAGTCACAGAACATTTCAGGATTTGGGCCTCTGCCACTAGCCCGTGAACTCTGACTCATGATTCGCAGTTTGGAAGTTTAGACCGCCAATCACTTGGGGAGTGAGAGTGGCCCAGGCTTTCAGGAATGTATATAAAGCAGTTGCTTTGCCTCTGTTTGTCAGTTATGTAGTTCAATAAAGGTTCTTGCTGTTATCACTGTATCCTGTCCTGATTTCTCTCCACCCACTTTTGTTTAAAGTGTTGCCAGCTAATGATACCCTCCTGCAGCTAAGCAGAACTTTACACCCATCCATTCCATGGGGATGGCTTAGGACACAACATGATCCTTGCACTACATTGAGGCTAGCTGCTAGGGTAGCACGGGAGGAAATCACAGGCTTTTAAATGGATTTTAAAAGTCTCTTGGTGAACAGCTATCTCTGAAGCTTGAGGAAAACGTGAAAATGCAAAGCAATGTGCTTGTCATGATATCACTTTAAAAACGTGGCAGAGTTTCTTTTAAAGCAGAGCACATTTCTTAACGTTCTCGGAGAAGGTTCATCTTCCGTTCGCATACATATCAACTTCAAAGGGAAGTTGCTGCAAGGTTTCCCCCCCCCCCAGTACCTGATATTTTTCTTATGTGGCTTATCTGATGCTCATAAATTATCAATAGACAGTTGAAGCTATCCAGGTTCATGGAAGCAACCAGGTAATTATGTTTGTAGTTCAAAACAAGAGTTGTCAGTTTTAATTAGGCGAAGCTGAGGGGCACAGGGAATTTTAAATTCTGTTGCCAGAACTTTTGACTGCATAGAGAAAAGTATTTCTAAATAACAGTACTAACACCAAAAACCTAATAAAAAGCAGTGAAGGAATACAGGAAGGGGCACTGCAGGGGACTTTGAAAAGTTGGGGCGCAGGCTCATGAATCTATATATACATATAAATTAGTATGTGCAAATGTTATGCAAATTTGCATAGACTAATATTAATAGTCTGATTTCAGAGAGAAAGTACAAACTTTGGCTGTCAGAGCTTACTCTGAGCTCTGGGGGTGTCAACAGGATTTTGGGGCCCAGTATACTGCATCTAGCCCAATCTGTTGGCAAGAACTGTGGATTAAGTACATCTGCAGCCTCAGCTGCAGCAAAACATGTCTCCCATATTGGTCTCTACAGTCACAGCAGACGCTATAACCTCCCAACAGTTTGACTTCACCCATAAAGACACACTTCTCCATTGTCTCCCAAGACAGACGAATGCCAACGATGAATGCGGAAGATGAGGGATGGAGAGCCTGAAGTTGCCCATCAGGTTGTTTTGGGTGTGCCATACCCACTTTTCTTAGGCCTCATGTCATATATGGCATAACACGTGGGAAAAATATTCCTTTCCCAGCTTGAACTTCCAATGACCTGACATTGAGGGATTGACAGGGGAACTGCCTCGCTCGGTGTCAAAGTGGCCCACCAAAGGGTTGGTCACATGTACATGTTGGGATGCAATAATTTCTCCTGTTCCTGCTAGATGTTATTAACCAGAAAGGGCAGTGAAAGGCAAAACACAACATCACTGTGTGTTATACTGTATATTACCAGGAAGGACAGGGAAAGAGCAAGTGGTTTGTGTAGTGGTTAGAGCAGGCATAGGCAAACTCAGCCCTCCTGATGTTTTGGGACTACAACTCCCATCATCCCTAGCTAACAGGACCAGGGGTCAGGGATGATGGGAACTGTAGTACCAAAATATCTGGAGGGCCGAGTTTACCTATGCCTGGGGTAGAGTGTTGCCCTAGGACTGGGAAAACCCACATTCAAATCCACGTTCATTTGGTGTTCTTGAGCCCGCGCCCCCCTCTATGCCTAACCTACCTCACAGGGTTGTTGTGAGGATAAAAATGGCAGGGGTGGCAGAAACAACCTTGTATATATGTATGCAATCTTGAGCTCCCTGGAGAAAAGGCAGGGATCTAAATGTAAAGAAAGACAAAGCAAGGGCATTTCGTCATTTAAGAACACAGGAATCTGCCTTATATTGAGTTAGACCATTGTTCCATCTAGCTCAGCATTCTCCACGCTGTCAGGCAGAGGCTCCCCAAGGCTTCAGGCAGGAGATCTGCCCCAGAACAATTGGAAGATGCTGGGGGTTGAACCTGTGACCTTCTGAATATGAAGCAGAGTTACAGCCCTTTCTCAAGTTATTATCTCATTCTACCTTTGCATGTTTCTGCCGGGGCTGCCTCTCTTTCCACATGTAACCCTATCACCTCAGGCTTTTCTGCTATAGCCCAAACGAGTCCTTATCCTGAAAATACTTACTGGAATGTGCCTTCTTGCCTAAGACTCAGCAAGCTGATAATAAGTCTCTTATTACTTTATGTGCATGGCTAGCTATTAAAGCTTATGAATACACAGTTCTTCCAATTTGAGCATCCATCTGGCTTTCCCAAATCACAATGGAATAGAAATATCATATCTTTGTCCAGTTTGTGGCCTATTTATCACACCTACTCCTTCCCCCAAGAAATTTTTGGGGGGCTTACATGTGATTATCCCATAATTACCCTGTTTACTGCCTAGACTACAAGATTCGGCAGTCTCCTATAGCAGTACCTTTAATGAAGTGTTGCCGGACAGTTGTTGAGCTTTCTTCTGCAAAACCGCAAAAAATTTGATAGATTTTAAGGGAAATTGGCAAAAATGATACTGCCAACAGTGGTTGCCACACGGTTGGATTTTCCTGGACATTTTACTGATTTCTGCCCAGACATTGCTTCCAACTGCAGTATTCTGGATATGTCAGGGAAATTCCAGGTGTATGACAAACCTACTTTAATGGTTGCCTTATGTACAAGTGTTAATGCCCATCTTCTGCTTAATTATTCTGGGTTTATTTCTGGTTTGGTGGCAATAACATGACCTGCCCAAGTCCATTTAAAGAGCTTTGTGGGTGAATGGGTATATAAATATGGGTTTACCTTATCCGAGGTCTACGTTCCAGCCTCTCTTGCTTCTCCTGTAACAGCCCACACACCCATATGGCTTTTGTTTTCCTTCTGTTTCGTTCCCTTTTTAGAGCAGGGTTGCTCATCAGATGCTTACATCTTTATATAATAGTCCTATTAGCCAAGTCACTTTCCTCCATGGTTTGTAGATACTGCAAACTCTGGCCTTCTAAAAACAAACCAAAACCCCCCACACAATTGTCCCAGCAAATTACTTCGGGAAAGCTATTACTCCTGTTATGCCCTGGAAATCTAGGGTTACTCTCCGGTGGGGGGGACATGGCATCATGAGCAAGTTATAAAAATATTTGATTGACATTTTTTAAACCTTATGGCCCACTTTCAAATTCCCACTGAACTCAATTTAGACACCCTCGTTCCCTTACTGATACACGGAGGCATTACAAGACTTCTGTGATACGAACATTCAGTTGGAATTGATCTTGGTGGAGTTCCCTCCTCCCTGCCCTGTCACAGAGCACTAAAGCTTACTGGCAGGTCCAGACAAAGGCAATGAGTATAACCTTTGTACTTTGAGACTGTGGATTAAATTGAAGAGACCTAGTCCTAAATAGGTTTTAGATGGAATTGGTTTCTTACATTTTTTATTTTATTTTATTTGGTCGCCATTTAGCAATTTCATACATATCCTGGATGAGATATTGAATTATTTGTATTATTATTGATTTGTAATACCTCTCACTTCTGCAGGAGCAGGAGAGAAGAGGGAAACTGACAAAGGGAGAATAATGGAGCTCCCTCTCCATTCACAGCCTGCCAAGCGCAGCAGTGGACTATGCAGTAAGGCTACAGAAAGCAGAATGTGAACAGGCTGCCGTGTTCTAGTTGGCGGCTGGGAGCAACACTGTATAATGTGGGCAGTGCTGCTTACATTGCCTAGAATGCATTGCCACCCCTCACAACACCATTGGTGAGAAGCACACTGCTTTCAGACTCAAACATGAATGATGAAAGCAAGGGGAGGGTGGTAGCTTGGTTGTGTTGGGCCTCTGCACATGCCCCAGAACTAGGTAACTGTTTTGACTTAGAAGATTGGGCCAACCACCCAGTTACTGAACTGCTGCTAAAGCTCTGTAGATGACTGAAACCTCAAATCCATAGATCATGGTGGAACTCAGGAAACGACTCCCTTTCACTCCCTCTTCATCTCTGATCTTTCCTTGTTTCCAAATCTCACTGCCTTCCAATCCTTGCATCATCCCAGTCATCCTGGCCATATCTAGATTTCCACAATGCAACCCTGCTGGCCCCCCTAGCACCAGCTAGAGCCAGTGTGGTGTAGTGGTTAAGAGCGGTAGTCACGTAATCTGGGTAACCGGGTTCGCGTCTCAGCTCCTCCACATGCAGCTGCTGGGTGACCTTGGGCCAGTCACACTTCTTTGAAGTCTCTCAGCCCCACTCACCTCACAGAGTGTTTGTTGTGGGGGAGGAAGGGAAAGGAGATTGTTAGCCGCTTTGAGACTCCTGAAGGGGAGTGAAAGGCGGGATATCAAATCCAAACTCTTCTTCTTCTTCTTCAACTCACTCCATAGATGGCCACTCTCCATTCTCCATCTACCTCTATTGCTATCATAACAACAGCTTAAGCAAGCTATTTGTCTAGACAATGTGTATTTAGGTAGACTGTATATGAACTTTTAACAAGGAACCATAATGCTCAGGGCCTTCTTAACCATAGGTGCCAGGGGTGCAGGGCACCCCAGCACTGGGCTCTCAGGGGCGCTAGGCTGAAAGTCCAGGGCCCAAGAGTTGGAGTCCGGGGAAAAGTCTGCCTGTCGGTTGGAGCGCCGAGGCGGGTTCTTCTGCTGTGGGCGGCTCTGCACTGCGGGTTTGGGGGCGAGTGAGGCAGTGAGGCGCTGAGGCGGCTCCGCCCTGCTGTGTGCCTGGGATTGGCATAGGGCCATGGAGAGGCCCGCCCAGCGCACGCTGCTTACATCACAAGGTGCCCGGCTTCGCTCAGTTGCCGACGCTGACAGCTGGTTTGTTGTCCTGGGCTCCTTATGTTTTCTGTTTTCTTTCCTGAGCAGAGATAAGCGTGGTGTCAGCTCCCTAAAAAAAAGGGTGACAATTTAGGGGTTCCCCCCTCCTTAAAAAAGGTCAACAACTCTGGGCAAGCTGGGGGCACCAGATGGATCTTTGCACCCCAGCACAGCATATGCTTAAGACGGCCCTGATTTTGCTATTTTATTCTACGGTATTCAGCACTTCAAGTCAGAAAGTCATTTTACTGACTGTCCGCCATTTTTTATCAAAACCTATTTCATCTGCTCTAAGTAGCAATGCCGAGAGACTCAAGAGCTGTGCTGTGTTTTGGTTTGATCTCCACAGCTCAATAAAACATTGACAAAATGGAGAAAATGTTGTGGGTGAATGAAATATGGGTTAGAAGAGAAGGGGAAGCTGAAGAAGCTGAGTATGCCCAGACTAGAGAGATGAAGATTAAACATGAGGAGATATATGTATATTAAAGGATTCAGAGGGAGCTGGAAAATAATCTCTACACCCGCTGAGGAAGCAATTGGTTTAAAAGTGCAGCCTGTCTGCTTAGATGCTTACCATACCGCAGTGCTGATGGGAGAACAATTCTTCACTGAAGTGTCTCCCTCCCCAACCACAACACAATCTGACTGGTGTTATCTGCGCTAAAACCCCACAGAAAACAGTGAGGATATAGGGTTACTGAGCAAAGACTGCATTTCTTTGAAGAGCAGCAGATTTCTTTGTTTCACCTTATGATGCTAATAAGAGTGAAGATGGAAATCCTGGCAGATTAGTCACAGTAATTATCACCCATGAGCAGAGCCAATTGTTTGCTTTGCCTCATTGGCATATTGTTAAAGCTTTTTATTTTCATTTTTAAAATGATCTCACAGTTTCAAGATTGTGTGCACCAGTGTGGGCGATATTGATATAGAAATGAAATGCTGATAAGACAAGCATACCATCTGCAACTTTACAGGTACCTGAAATGTGCCACTATGAGCCAAGTCTGCTACTTGAGTGAAGGGAGCTCCAGGTTTATTGGTTTATGGTTTTTGTTCTTGTTTTCATCATGAATTTTGTGTTTTTATAGTGTATCCTACAGTATACAAATGGAAAGAAGAAGAAGAAGAAGAAGAAGAAGAAGAAGAAGAAGAAGAAGAAGATCTAAGCATTGGAATTCGCCCCACACCATAATAGATCTCCAGGTTGAGAAGCCAAGGAAATGCCCCACAACCCCATTGCCCCTCTGTCATGTAGAGAAAGAGATTCCTTCACATGGGAAGAGTGTGAATGTATGGTAAGAAGAACACAGACTATGCAAAGTAAGCTATGTTTATGAGATCTAGACTAAAATTACACAAAATAGGAGCCAAACAACCCCTACAGTGCAGACATACATCCAGCTGCAACACTCATGTGTTCAGAACACACCAAAGCAGCAAAAGAAGCTTTGCCAGCTTCACTGAAATTAACTGAGAAGCTCATGAACAGAACAATAAAAAAGTGGCAGCGTTAGTATAAATTTGTTCATAAAAGCTTCAGGAGATGGCATTTTTACAAATGCCTTTCTCAACCGTTTATATTTTTAGGATTTTTTCATGCTGGCTCTTAAGCCCATCATAAGGACTCTGCTTTAGAGAATCGGAAACCTGAATACAGCATCTCATAATTCATCATTTTATTCCATGAAGTCCTCTTAGTTTTGGGTCTATTCCTGTACAAGAAGGTCTGGCCTTTTCTGCAGAGCAAAAAGAAAACCACTTTGCTACTCATCTGGTCAGAGGCTTTGTAAATGGTTCTAAACCCATATTAGCATTTGTCTGCAAATGAATGAAATGCCGTAATTAAACTGTACTGTTGGAATCTATAATGAAGTTACAGATAAGTGTTCCTGAGCTACAGGCTGAGGAAAGATGGGAGAGCAATTTAATTAAGCTTTTAATTAAACTGTCCTGCAGTGTTTAACTTAGGTCAGGAAACTGTTGGCTTTAATACCTCTAAATCCATCCATTGTGAAAACCAAAAGCAGGAAAAGTATCAGTAGAGACTTCAAGACTGCATGCCCTCTGCTGTGGTAGCATCTGGAGAAGGGAGATTACGTTGATCCTGCGTGAGAATGCTTTCCCTGCGCAGTATTTTGTGAGTAAACTTCAGAGATTCCTGATCTCATGTGGTCATGTAAGAATCGACCTGGAGGATAGGGTTATCAGTGGTGACTGCTCATGATGGCTATATAGTACCTCCAGTGGCAGAGGCAGTATGCCACTGAGTAGCAGTTGCTAAAGAGCAAGCATGGGGAGAGTGCTGTGTGCTCATGTTCTGCTTCTGAATTTCCCACAGACTGGCCACCAGGATTATAGACTATATAGAATCAGTGCTGTGTCCAAGAATGCCTACAGGTGCTCTGCCATAATTCCCTCCATTGCCTTCCTAAGAAAAGATGCATCAGTTGACTGGTGGGTGTAGGGTGGGCTTTTGTAGGAGCAGGCTCATCACTGCCTCTTTCAAAGCAGTGGGCATCATCCTATCCCATAACGCTGACCCACACCCTGGACCTACTCAGTCATGTCATGCTAGCTAGATTTTATCAAGTATGAGGTACAGGGATCAAGAGAACACATGGTTGGATGCATAACTGCAAACATATTGTCAACATTCATAACTGCCCTGAGACTTCCAGGTATAGGGCGGTATAATAATAATAATAATAATAATAATAATAATAATGTGCAGAGGCATGGATTAAGGATGTGTCTCCTCTGTTTTCTAACTACCCTGCATGAACATATCCTCTTTACATGTTTTTGGTGAAAAAGTTGTCATTGAGGATAAATAGATGCTGACTCTCTGAACTTACACAAGGATCAAGACGATGGCTGGATGGATTGTAGTGAAGCATCTTATTTCACAAAGAAATATGCCTTCAAGGTAACTAGATAGCCCTAAAGATATGGTGTTAAATGAGCTCCCTCTGGCCCTAAATTCCACACAGCTAAGCCAGTGAGAATAGGACTAAGGTTTAATCAAATCTGTTGGCAATTGTAATGAGCCACATGCAGTCAGCATTGCTTATAATACTGCCAGAAGGAGATGGCTTGCATTTCCCCTTGGTTTTTGCTGAGTTTTATGCGCTGCGGAATCACAGGGCTACATCATTAAATATCATATCGAAGGCAAGAGCTTTGTTGAAATAAATGAAGGCCCTGACCTCTCCCTGTTGAGCTCAGTGTGGTTTATTTTTGTCCTGTCTTATCAAAGTGCACCTGAAAGCATCACATTCAGCAACATTATTCTCTGCTGTACACAAAAGAATACCACCTTGTAGCTGATGGCAATGCTTAGACACATAATTCAAGAAAAGACTTTAAAAAGACAGTCACAGATGCAGCATTGTATGATGAGATTATCCCATATGTTCATTACTGTGGGGCTTAGGAAATTTTCATACCACCATAGGAAACCAGGACTTTACTCTCTGGACAAAGGATTATATGTCCGATATGATTACTCTGTATTGCTACTCATAAGCACTTATTTACATCTTAGCGTGTTTTACTTCACAAAGAAAAAATACTACTCACTTTGTATCCTGATTCGTTTTTTATCTCTCAATCCATTCTATTTACATTTCAGTTCCCTGGTTCTTTAAATGGTGTTCTGGATTGTTTGGGATTGTTGACAGGCTGCAATTTCTGATGAAATTATTTCTCAGAAGGGAACCTTTATAGAATGTATAAGCTGATTTTGTATTTAAAATATAACCAAAACTGTTACATCTTCTCCTTCTCCTTCTCCTTCTTTAAACTGAACGGATGTTATCTATTTCAAGAAAGATGAATTCAACAGATGTGGGAGCTAACATTAAATTCTTATTGCCCAGTGGTCTAACTACCAACAGCAACCTTGGCTGTTTATGCTGATGGCTAAAGTGTTTGGGTAGCATGTGGCAGAGATTTTATTTTATTTTATTGCAAAAAGCAAAAGGAAGGCAAAACGGCACAAAGTGACCTCACTCACCCCAGACAAATTAGGCAGTATGTGCATAGTATCCACATGCTACCAGAATTCTCCCCTCAGTCAAGGACAGCACACATTTACTAGCCAGTGCCCAACTATGAACAAAACCATCTGAGGGAGAGGAAGCGGGTGACCTTTGCCCACCTATGTCCCACAGATCCCCACAGACACCCACAGACTCAAAATGCATTTGTGAGTGTTGATGCCATAGGCTGAGAGAATGCAAGAAGCTGCTGTCCAGGCTCCCCAAAATATGAACGAGGGCTTCTTGATCTCTGAACATACGCCTCCTTGTTGAATGATAGCAAAGGAAACATCTGTAGCTGCTGCTGCTGCCCAGAACGCCTTAGGTGAAATAGGATAATGGGCCCAAGTCCTTTGAGACCTGCCAGAGGAATGAGAGGCAATGGAATGTCGCGAGGAGCAAAGATGGAGACAGCCAACTTGCCCCATACTTATTGACATCAGGCAGGCACCCTCACAGTCCTCTGTTCAGCACCTGCTTAAAATATTTTTGCTTCAGCTAGCCTTTCCAGCCACATTGGAGTGGAGATTAAAACCTGTCTTTTCTGCCGATCTTTTGAATGTTTTTAAATACCTGTTTTTAACAGTCTTTTACTGATAATTTTCATGTTTTATTTTTATTGTTTGTAAGCCGCTTAGAGGTTTTACTACAATCAATCGATATATTAATCTGGATAAATAAAGTACCCCTGTCCAAACAGTTCTACCTTGCTGAAGAAAAGCTATATTTTAAAGCCCTTTGCCGAGGCATTTCCAGAAGCCTTTCTCAATGGTTTGGAAGAGCCTCAGACCCAGAACTTTCTAGAACAGGCATGTTCAAAGTCCGTTTTGGAGGCCTAATCTGGCCCGCCAGTCAGTTTAATCCGGCCCCTGTGGCAGTTTATTTCCTGGGGTAAAATCCTAAAAAAAGTTCAACAATTTCAATCCTAAAAAAAGGTCAACTTTGGTTTGCCCTTTGGTCGGCCCCCATGGTCCTTCACTTTATCAAATCTGGCCCTCTTTGAAAAAAATTTGGACACCACTGTTCTAGGAGAACAAGAAGGCTTGTCCTTGTGGTCCACTCCAATGATGGAGAGCGCACAGAATTACGAACGAGGGTCCTAGTGGCTGCAACACCACAATGTTGCTTTGTGCTGAAGGTTGGGGTCAACAGCACTGGCAGCCTTTAATTTGTAGCAGCCAGTTTGGGAGAAGAGGGTTGACCTGGCAGGCTACATGGTTCCATGTTCCTTGCCAAAGGTTAAACACCATGGCAGGTGTTGTTTAATAGGTCCGAACTTCACATAAGGAGAGCTGGGTTGGCTCAGTGGGAAATGGCACAAAAATTGCTGCATCTGTCAGGAATCAGCTTTCAAATGGACTTTGTAGCACAGCTTCAGTTCTTCCCAGCACCAATACATGAGCAAGCACTTTATTTCCAAAGAGAGAAATATTATTAACTTCAAAGGAAGGAAGCAAAAAGGCTGATGAGTTTGAGAAATTTAAACTCGAACATCAATGCTCTTGTAACATGCATAATGCTCGCTTTCTTTTCCTCTCACATAGGTAATTCTTCCAAAGACAGCAAAGCCCGACCACGCCATTCCTTCAGTGAGGCAGGCTCAAAACAAGATTTTCTTTGAACAACTTGGGAGCTTACATTAAATACATTGAATTAACTGTCGAAATAATCGCGCAGAACTTGAGGAGCCAAAAGATTAAATGCCACGTTATTTCTTTGCCTTTCATTTGTCTCAGCCAAAAGGGGATTTATTGCTGATTCTAAAATCCATATTTTAAATGAAACCCAAATAATCTTCTGTTGACTCTGTCCATATAAAAAAGGATTATTATACAACATAACCCCTCTGTCTGCAAATATGTAGGTTAAATAGAAATAGAAAAGTAAATGCACCTCTTGGTTTCTATATGGACTCCACAAGGCAAATGTTGATTTTGACCTTTTGTTTTTCTGCCTACAATTTTGCTGTTTACTAAAAAGCAATATTTATTGCCCTCAATCAATATTTGGGATCCAGTGGCTTTTTATATAGCAGACAGATGAAGAATTGGAAGTTCTTTATTTTATGAATCTTACTATTCTATCTCTTTTAACCTGTTTTCTACTTATTTTTTTATTTCTATTTCTATTACTTTCTCTACCCCCCTTTTGTGTTTTTATTGTATCTAGATAAAAGTTTTGTATTTTTCTCTATAAAACTTAATAAAAATTATTTTAAAATATATTTGGTATCTAATGGCTTCAAATACCCAGGTTTTAAAATATTTGTAATTGCCTGATTGCTTCTTTAACATTATTATTTTAAAAACTTACATGCAGGTTCATATATCTTTATGCACAGCTTGCTGTATATTGTAATAATTTTAATTTGGTTTCACCAGTTTCGGTTGTTCTCAGAGAAAAATGTATGTATGTTGCATAAGAAACAAGGAAATACCTCTTTTAGACTAATCTTTGGCCAGCCAAACTTTTGTAATGCACAGACCATTTCAACAATAATCCTTAATGAAAAAGCCCAGAGCCAGAAATCTTGTTGAAATTGATGGGACAACTTACAGAACATATGTAGATCTCACTGATTCCAACTGGTCTAATCAGCTAACCTTCTCTAGGTCAAGGTCTAAGATAACAGAGCAGAGCAAGTTTCAGCATGCTTAATGGTAGTATCTACATCCCATTAAAGCCAGTAGTAAATATCCCCATTGCACTTAATATCTGTAAATTTGTGAATCTGTAAATCACTTTAAGAGCATAAAACATATTAACCAGTAAAGAATTATGGGCTGTGATAAATGTGTTGGTATGTGAAAATGCTTGCATTCCTGTAGACTAGGAATAGTGGTATCATAATGCTGCTAGATTGGAAAGTGAGGATATCCTAAATTCACTGCCAGCTTCAGTTTAGACTGCTGAATACTTAGAGGAGCCTTTCCCAACCTTTGGTCCACAGATGTTGTTGGACTACAACTCCCATCATCCCTGACCACTGGTCCAGCTAGCTAGGAATGATGGGAACTGTAGACCAACAACACCTGAGGACCCAAGGTTGAGAAAAGCTAGTTTTGACTATTGAGACTGCCTAGGTGCACCACTGTAGTAGAGTAGCTCTTGCCTCAACAGATTAGTGTTCTCAATTGCACATTCCCCCACCCTGTGCAGTATCACAGCACTGATCATACATCTGTTCTGAGCATGTTCAGAGCTGTTTCCTTGAGGGCCACACCTAAAAAGCCATGCCCCAGAAATGTGTTGGTCCCTGAACCAAAGTAAGAGACTTTTCAGTTTAGTTAGGTGCTAAGTATTTGTACAATTGCAATGTTTACATGTCCACAATATCCAGAAGGAGGGTGGGAAGAAAGCCAGAACAATTTGACCACACCTCCATGACCTCCTAGCAGCCCTGCCAGGTCCAGTAACCACCAACTGCCTTTTCTCCCAAGTCAATGGGTTTAGGATTGTAGCCCTTGTGAAATTATGCCTCCTTCAATCTGAACTAGTATAAAAATTGATATGTGTCCCATCTTGGTTGCATGCTTTTTTTGAGTAGCTTCTGTTTCCAAAAACAAACTGCTTAATTAATGTTTTGCAGCCTTTGTGCTTTCATTTCTTTCCTGGATAGTGTTTTTACCCGTTTCTCATATTCTAGTCACAAAGCCTACATGCCTTTGGCAGGCTGTTATGCACTGAACCCATCAGCGAATAAATAATCATAAACGGTTACAGAAATGTATTCAGGAAATGCTTTATTGGATCTAATTTATTCCACATTATTATTTATTATGCCAATAAATAAAACTCAAACAGCACAAGGGACCACAGTGGATTAGCTGATGCACTTAGTGCCCATTAGTTCTCATAAGCTGTTATTGAAAAGGCTAACATTGCTTTTGGAAGCATAAAATATAATTGCTCCTTTAAAGAAACTTTTTTAAAATAAAACTATTTTGCCTGCTCCATAGCTGACGTTCAATATGCTTTACGCCCCTGACTTGGAGCTATATAATGCACCTCAACACAAACACACCCCGCATGTCCCAAATGAACATCTGAATTGGGAAGCATACTTTTTGTCTAATCTGGGAAACTATCCTTAACAGCCTTGGAAGAAGCCAGGATTTTAAGCCATTGTTTGAAGTAGGTTCAGGATTCTGGCTTGCTGTGAAGTTTTCTGATTCAGGTGAAGTGGGGAACTATAGTTAATGGAAAACTTCCTGGTTTGTTCCCTGCTTGCAGGGAGGAGAAGAGAAAAGGGTGGTTTCCATTTTGGCCAAAAGAGTCAGCTTACAATAGCCAAGTTAGGGTTGTCTGGACTCATCCAGAGGAATGGTACCCAAGGATGAGACGTTGGTCCATCTAGTCCAGACAACTGGGGGGTGAGAAAGGAAGACCCTCTGTGTGTGGTGAAAAAGTACACTTCCCAGCTGTGGTTCCTTCTTCACCCAAAGTGACACTGTTGAGAGCTTGATAAAATCCAAATCTACTTAACTATAAGTAAGCCATGAATAGGGATAGGGGAGGAAGTCGATCTGGTTTGCATTTACATAGAAATGTAGATATACTGGTGAAAACAGCATAGCAAAATACATTATGTTGGGGAAAATGTGAATAGTAGGGGGAATGTGCTTTGTAAAAATGACTATATTAAGCAAAATTGCATTAAAAAGTTGTACATTAGGAGAAATCACACTTAAATGCTAACGAGGACATTTAATTTGTTTAAAAACCACAGACTGGTGTGGAAATGTAGACTGGAAAATGAGAAACCAAGAGGAACTGAAATTGACTGAGTCACCCATCTAGTCAGTTAATAAGCAGTTCCTCCACTAACAATTCTCAAAATGCTTGTACAGCTCTAGTATGCTGCTCTCTGGGCAGTGGAGCAGACTCAGTACAGAGACTGGCAAAGGAGCTGTGCAGTTTGCAATGCACATGACAGGTCCACTGAGATTCTATGAACACTTACCGTAGAGTCAGTTCCATTGACCACAATGGGACTTACATCCGTTTAAACATGTATAGGATTGTGCTTTGGTGAGTCCTTCCATTTGAAAATATTCTAGCAAAGCAACCTCCTCTTAATACAGCTGCGTAGGAATGTAAGGAGAGTCCTGCTGGATCAGGCCAATGGCCCATCTACCCAGCATCCTGTTCTCACAGTGACCAACCAGATCCTGATGAGAAGCCCATAAACAGCACAGGACTGTCCTAAGCAGAGGCATGAGATCACCAGATCCAAATTCCCTAGTGAAGAATATGGGCTTGTTCAGATGCTCGTTCCTCTTAAATGTCTTCAAACAATGTACATTTTCCATGACGGTTCCCTTTTACACCCTTACATCATTCATGCAATTTCTCTTTTGAATGTGCTACAGTAATTTTCATAAAGGTCCTCCATTTTTAAATTTGGCCTTTTACATTTTCTTCTTACACCCATGTATTTTCAGTAATTATGGATCAACGTGTAAAAAGCTTCTATCTCACAAATGGTACATTTTTTTCCAGACCAACTCAGAAAAGTGAGGTGAAATGTATGCCTTGCTGCTCTGCAATTACATTTGGCTGAATAACCTGCCTGTCCTTATAAGAAATCAATAGCTTCATTACAAACGGCGCTGTTTTAAGAGTAATTGGAAGTTTAATATTTGTGTAAGTCTGTAAGTTTCTTCATTAAACCGATGCTTCGTTTATTCACTCTGGAAGTGTGGCAAGCAGAAAATACAGCAAGATGACTGCTAAGCAAACACAAACGGATCATTATCAACAAAACTGTCAGCACACACTCTAGATCCAACACTTCTCCATTCATTCATAGCACAGTGTCTGTTTTCTCTTTTACTATTGCCCTCTTCATTTGACCCTATATTTTGCAGGGTCTTCAGCTGTGTGTGCAATATTATGGGCATAAAAAGGTAAAGGTAAAGGACCCCTGACAGTTAAGTCCAGTCGTGAACAACTCTGGGGTTTCGGCCCTCATCTCGCTTTACTGGCTGAGGGAGCTGACGTTTGTCCGCAGATAGTTTTTCTGGGTCATGTGGCCAGCATGACTAAGCCGCTTCTGGCAAAACCAGAGCAGTGCACAGAAATGCCATTTACTTTCCTGCTGGAGCGATACCTATTTATCTACTTGCACTTGGACATGCTTTCGAACTGCTAGGTTGGCAGGAGCTGGGACCGAGCAATGGGAGCTCACCCCATCGCGGGGATTCAAACCACCAACCTTCCAATTGGCAAGCCCTAGGCAACGTCCTATTATGTACATAAATTTGTCTAAACCTTCCCATGAATGCACCATCCCGTTCCCTCTCTTCATACGTTCATACCCACATATATGTAAAGTGACTTGCTCCAATCTCTTGCCTTTCTACTTTTTTTTAAAAAAAACCCCACTCTTTCAGCTGGATTTTTTCCTCTTCCGTCTTCTGACATTGCATTATTTTTGCTCACTCTTTCTTTTTTTGTCCTTTACTTTCTAGGCAGCAATATCGATTCCCCCCTCCATAATCCCTTTCCTGCCTTTGATACCATTCACGCCCCGCTTCTCATTTCTTTTTTACCTGATATTAGGTTTGTGGTTTTGCTTTTCACTCCCATCCCAGCCTTGGTCTCTCTGCTCTGTCCTTTTAAGTTCCAGTTAGGGTTGCCACCCTTGGTCAGGTCAGGTCACAGGGTTTTTTTTGGGGGGGGGGGGAGACAACTAAAAAATACTTTAACTGGTGCAGAAATGACTTTAAAACAATCCACTACAATGGCACGCATTAGAAATGAAACTATTATTACACCCTACATAAATCTCATTTCCATGACTGTATCATGAATGCAGTCGAAGAGCAAGAGTTTGAGCTGACTCACCACCACCATTGCAAGGAAGGAGTTTTCGGGGCAAGTGCACTCACGTTTTAGCTGTTCCCCTGTGCTCTTTTTCTTCTGATCTTGCTCTTTGGCTTTTCTTTCCTCCCTGTGCACTGCAAACTCTCTTGCTTTCCGAATCTGACCCACCCACTGCCTCCGCGAGCGCAGAAAGGAATCTGTCTCCACCAGCACCGGAGCAGGCCTGTACTGCTGCAACCCTACCCCCTCACTCTCTGTCCCCCACCTATCTCTGCCCACGCAAAAACTCTCCCCCCTGCAGTTGGATGAAAGGCCTATCTCACTTCCCAGCTGGATGAGTCAGGAGGACCTGGCCATTTGGGCTTGTCTTCAGTGGTTCTAGATGGCGGCCAGCAGCAAAGCCCCAGGGCCTTTAACTCTCCAAACAGCGAAGCCTTGGATAAGGGGCTGTTGGGGTGTCTTGGGATACACCAACTGGGAAATGGTGATTATACTGCCTAGAAAGGACATGTGTAGTTGTGGGTTTAGTCCTATACTTAATGCTGAGCCTCCATAGACCATGGCAGTGTTTCCCAACCGGTGTTCCGCGGCACACGAGTGTGCCGTGAGACGTTGCCTCGTGTGCCGCGAGATGCCTGGAGGGAGGCGGGTGAGTCGGGCGGCGAGAGGCGGGGCGGCGGCGGCAAGGAGAGGCCGCGCCTCCTGCTGCTGCCTGGCGCTCCTCCTCGCAGCCGGCAGCGCTGCCTGGGCGCCTCCGTGCGACTCTGCCTCGCTGGGTTTGGTCTCCCAGCAGAGACGGGTCACACGCGCCCCTCCCTCCCTCCCTCAGCCTGCGCGGAGGGAGAGCCAGAGAGAGGCATCGCTCCTGCGCTCCGAGGCGGATTGAGCGCAGCTGAGAGGAGCTGCCGAGGGAAAAAACTTTCACTTTTGTGCGTCCCTCCCGGCGTGACGCTGCGCGCTGACGTCACAGGGCGGGGCTTTAATGGTGGTGTGCCGCGAGATTTTTTTTCAGTAAACAGGTGTGCCGTTGCCCAAAAACGTTTGGGAAACACTGGACCATGGGTAGCTGCACTTTGCTCATCTTGTCCTCAACTGGAACTTGGTTTTGAAGTTATTCTCCCTACAGAGTGGATGGACCACAAAACATTTAACATGCCTTTCTCACAGGGCAGCCCCACAGTCATGAATCATTCCACAAGTGATAGCATTGGACCTCTTGATGAATTGCAATTAAGCAGTTTTATAGTACCTTCTTTCTTGGAAGCTAAAGTGTCCTGGGCAGCTGAAACGTATCTCCCTGCCAGCTGTTTTTTTCAAAAAAAAAAATTATTTAAAAATACCATTTCTGGTATCAGATTTGTTTCTGTTTATTCTTTTGCATAGACATGGTTTGTTTGGCATACACAGGAAGCAGAAGTGTTCTGCTGGCAGATGATGCCCTGTATCACACTGGAAGGTGAGCAGGCAATGTTGTCATCATCATAATCGTCATCATTTTATTTGTATGCCGCTTTTCCATAGTTAAAACTGTGCTCAAGGTGACTTACAACATGACAAGGTTTACACAATCGCAAACATAAAAAAGTAATAAACAATAAATAAAACACATCAAAAAGTACACAACCAAACTGAAACAATTTCCTCATGAATAATAAGATCTAAAAATAAAGATACAGAAATCAATATCATTAACTTACAAAAAACCAACCAACCAACCAATCCTCTTAATACCAAAGCCTAGGAATGTGTCCAGCAGATTTGTAGCTGGAGTCAGTCAGGTCCGTGCCCTCCCAGACCAGGGAGGAAAGGGCCTGTAAAGCAGGCTGCAGGTTTTCCAGGACTCCCAGCCAAGATGTTGTGGTTCTGAAGATTAAGCTATGTAACTGTGCTGCCAAGGTAGACATAGGGACAGGTTTTCTAAAACAAAGTCCAGCAGCCTATTCTTCCTTAACTCATAGGCTCACAATTTTGATCCATCTTCACCTAGAAATTATTATTTTACTTAATGCTATAACAAATATGCTCCTTATTAAAAAAATAGCTGGTGTTATTATTAGTTGATAATACTTCATTTGCTCAAGGTATTAACTGCAGACTAATTTTCAAGACCATTTGAGTAACAAATTACACATCTCGCGTAAAAGTGCTTCTGTTCAAAGATATTTGAACATTGCCTACTAAGAGCTGAGTCCACACACCTCTTTAATATGCTACAAAGCTCATGTCCTGCTTGTTCATGTCTGGTTTTTCTGAAGGAATCTATAAAATGCTTTCATCCATGAGTAAGGAGTCCTGGGCTCTGTAGCTCCCTCGGGTTTGTTCTCTGAAGGTCAGGTTACCAAATCTGTGATTGTGGTAATAACATTCAAAGGTTCTGTTTCAATAATTCCAAGCAGCACCCTCTACAGTGGACATAGAGTGTCCAAGAACCCAGTGATAAATTCCCAGAGCTTCTAAAGATAGATAGGTGTGGGACAGTTCACACACCTGAAACATAATTCATTGTAACCTGTAATTATTATTACTTCTTGGGCTTAAATACAAAGAGGTCCAAAGAAGGATTCCAAATCACCAACTAAACAAACATTGGAGGAAAATATTGCTAGCCTGCGCTGAAATTAAAATCTATTGTAGTTAATTAATTGGAGCCAAAAACCAACAAGGGATTGATAATCATGTATTATTTCAAGCCTGTATTGATTTGAAATGGAAATAAACTTGCAGGCAACTAATGAAAAACTGACAACATAAATCCTTCTTTTATTGTACGTGTATGTGAATGAGACAGTAGTGTGCCAATCTAACTTAAATGCATTTGGGATTGTTATTCTCAACTCCAGTGACCTTTTCCCTTACTCTACTCTTCCTTTGCCTATTAAAATTATCTCTGTGATTTAAAACTGAATGAACCAGATAGGAAAATATTTTAGTGTCTAGTTGCTAAGAATAAAATGTATGTGGCTGATATACTTAGAGGCCTTTTGTCTCCACTGACAACTTCTGTAAATCAGCACTGCTACGGACTAACACAACACACTGTCCTAATATTGCTGAGGTAAGTCGACATGCTGGTGACACCCTTTAACGAGTGGCAATTCATTATTTATTCCTCCTGCAGATACTGCAGCTGTATTTGGTGTGATAATTCCATAAGGAATTCCAGGGTCCATTATAATTTAGCATCTCCATTTGTGCATTCCTATTACAGGGTGTTAATGAAAAAATATCTACTGCTGGGCTCCTTGTCTGCAGTAACACATCCTCTCTTAAGCACTGTCTATAGTGCATTCCTGTCATTGGCAAACCCAAACTAAATAGTGAAAACCATGTTTTCCATATTAAAGACAGTAGGTCTTACTTACATGACTGAGCATGTATAAGCTTGTGCAGTTAGGCTCCCACACCAAGGGAGATGTGGAGTGATCAGTTTCCTTAAATGCACTTACTTCATGATCAACATCTTCACCAACACTGTGGAAATTTCTACCAAGCCTCCATAATCTTTATGCCTATTGGTCTACCGGTTGTGATTATCCATTTCATAGTGAAGTACTGCCTTTTCCCCTACTTACATTCTGCAGAAAATAAAATTTGTACCAGATGGGATTTGACTGCACACTATCCCATGTATGGGATGCATCAGCTGTACATTCCACACATGAAATCTGCATTGGATGGAATATGACTCCATCTCATTTGTGTAATGTATAAGCCTTGTGGACTAGATCAGCTGTAGAAGCTCATAAAGATATTCCTCAAAAATGCCCAAATGAATACAGCAAGGTGCAGCTAGCAGAGATCTCCCACATGTTCTCCCTTCCTGAATGAATTCCAAGAGTGTGGACACAAGAACACAATGTTCACTCCTTCACTGACTTGTTTTGGGTTTTGCTCGGAATTTGTTTTCTCATTATGGTGATTTCCCACCCCACATTTATTCCCATTCCCATAATGAAATTATGTGATGTCGCTGCTAGTGTGCTTGCTCACTGGAGCTGTTTTTGCTTGCTTGGTCAGAATGAGGGTTCTTATTGTGAGGATGGCCTGCAATTCCTAGGTCTTGCCGTTTTAATTCCTCCCTCTCTAGTTCTAGTATTGAAAACAAACTTGTTTCAATATGAGTATCTGTGATATGAATCAGTAAGATATGAATCATCACACAGCAGGAGGAATTAGAGTTCAGATTGCAATGTCTGATGATGCTTGTACCCAACCCATCTGACTGAGTGGGCCCCATCACCCTGGCGACTTCTAAAAGAATATAAAAAAACACAATAAACAACCTGACATTTAAAACTTCTCAAAACAGGGATACTTTCAGATGTCTACAGAAAGCCATATAATTCTTCATTTCTTTGACATCTCGTGATAGGAGGTCGTTCCACAGGGTGGGTGGGCACCACTACCAAGAAGGGTCTCTCTGCCTGCCTTGTTCCCTGTAACTTCACATCTCACAAGGAGGGAACTGACAAAAGGCCCTCAAAACTGGGCTGAACAGTGAGAGTAGAGATGTCCCTTCAGGTAAAATGTCCCTATTCCCACAGAGGCTTAGAGAAAAACAGATTCCCAATAAAAGCTGAATCGAGCAGCTCTCACTTTCCTGTTTTCCTCCAGTGAGCCCTAAATGGAATGACTAAATAGCAAAATGCAAAATTAAAATTGCCTGCTTATAGTTCACCAGAAAATGCTCAAAGGTCACGACAGCAAGGGTACATTTAACACACCGCATGTATTATTAAAGACCCTTTGAAAATGAGGAATGGAGATGCCAGCATTGTGAATCAGGCTGGTGTTGCCTCCTCTTGTCATTGGTAGCTTAGCGCTGCTCATGGACACTTTTTAAAATCAGAGCTCAAAGCGGGCTCAGTGCTTTTGTTTTCCTTACAATTAAATGCCATTTTAATCAGGGAAACAGTGTAATGAAATATTTCCCATGCAAAACTGCTTCAACAGCATGGGATTGGGGAGGAAGAGGACAAAACTGCTGCCTTACATGCTTGCAAAGCATCACCTGAAGGTGAAGATGCATCTAACTTGCTGAAGCTAAACAGGTTTGGATCTGTTTAGTTCCTGGATGGGAACTAAAGAGGTCTGGAAACCAAGCCTTATGAGGAATGGTTGAGGGACCTGGGTATGTTTAGCCTGGAAAAGAGGAGACGGAAAGGAGATATGATTTGTTGTTGTTTTGCTGTTTAGTTGTTTAGTTGTTTAGTTGTGTCCGACTCTTCGTGATCCCATGGACCAGAGCACACCAGGCACATCTGTCTTACACTGCCTCCTGCAGTTTGGTCAAACACATGCTGGTAGCTTCGAGAACACTGTCCAACCATCTTGTCCTCTGTTGTTCCCTTCTCCTTGTGCCTTCCATCTTTCCCAACATCAGGGTCTTTTCCAGGGAGTCTTCTCTTCTCATGAGGTGGCCAAAGTATTAGAGCCTCAGCTTCAGGATCTGTCCTTCCACTCAGGCCTGATTTCCTTAAGAATGGAGAGGTTTGATCTTCTTGCAGTCCGTGGGACTCTCAAGAGTCTTCTCCAGCACCATAATTCAAAAGCATCAATTCCTTGGCGATCAGCCTTCTTTATGGTCCAGCTCTCACTTAGCCATCTTCAAATATTTCAAGGGCTGTCACATGAAAGAGGGAATAAGCTTGCTTTCTCCTGCTCTGGAGGGTAGGACTCTAACCAATGGCTTCAAGTTACAAGAAAGGAGATTCCTACTAAACATCAGAAAGAATTTTCTGACCGCAAGAGCTATTTGATAGTGGAACA
This sequence comes from Podarcis liolepis, assembly GCF_965112155.1. Classification (NCBI taxonomy): domain Eukaryota; kingdom Metazoa; phylum Chordata; class Lepidosauria; order Squamata; family Lacertidae; genus Podarcis; species Podarcis liolepis. The sequence continues at coordinate 61,231,080 of NC_139555.1, read as the reverse complement.
GACTCCCATGAGAGGTGGCAGAATCTCCTTCCTTGGAGGATTTCAAGCAGGGGTTGGATGGACACCTGTCATGGATGCTTTAGTTGAGATTCCTGAATTGCAGGGGGCTGGACTAGATTACCCTCAATGTCCCTTCCAACTCTACAGTTCTGTGATTCTATTTAATGGATGTTAATGTTTATATACCTGTTTTATTTTATAATGTCTTTATGCACATGCTCTTCAGTGTGAGCCACTTGGGGACCTGTTTGGTGGCAAGTGACTAATATGTGTAATAAATAAGTAAAGGGAGGTTTGGTTTAGTGTGTTTTTTTGAACCTGGGCTTGTGGTTAAGCTATCTCATCACTAACCACAGGCTTTAGCCAAGACACTTTCACACAGTCCCATTTGGCCATAGTTTACAGTGCTTACAGTATCATGAGAAGCAGGTAACTGAGACTCAGTGATACTCGGGGTTCTTTTTCTAGAAAAAGAGGTGCAGGAACTTGCCGTGAACACCTCCCTGGTTCTCTTAGAATAGCAATGACACCCACCTGAGAGGTGCCAGAACTGAATTCCATTGAGTTCCAGCTGAAAAAAAGCCATCGGATACATAATTTTGGATTGTGGCCTATATTTGGGGGGAAATACATAGTTGCAACACTGGCATCTTAAATTTTGAGCCATCTGTTTTCAGACGGAAATGGTTTCTAATAGTGCATGTATTTTCTTACCCTTTAATGAGCAAAACAGCTGAGCTACGTAATATTCATTTCTTATCTATTATTATCACCTTGCCTTTGAATGTGAACTCTTTTTTTCTATTCTTTTTGGCTTTATCTATCATGTACTTTCACAAGGTAACGGGGAAAACAATGAACATCAAGTAGGGAGAGCAGACGTTAAATAAATCAGCCAACAGAGGGAGAGTCCATATGAGTCGACAGCTCCACAGCATGCTCCTGACCCGAGGGGGTTCAGATCAGCAGGAGGCACAGCTGGAGCAGGTGCTCATGGGTTGCTTAGTCAAATGTCATGAATTAAATGGAAATATGCAAAAAAGGAAAAAAATAAAAAAGTAGGTTATATAGGTTTGAAAATAAAGCCTATTTTCCTCTTGGTGGAAAAAACTCATTTTGGATAAATCCTGTTACCCCTATTTTTTTTTTTTTAATTGCCGCCGCCCAAGCCCAACAAGAACATGTTGCATTAGTCACATTGTAGGAGGGGCTTGTAAATATGTGCCAACAAGCCTGTCTCAAGTCCATCATTCTTCAAGTGTGTATATGTATATATATATATATATATATATATATATATATATATATATATACACACACACACACACTACCCTCCTGATCAGAAAAACTGCTGATATTTTTTGTGTATACCACCATGATGTTTTTCTTATTTAGTTATTTGGTTATTAAAATTGCATCCCTCCCTTCCTCCCCGAGGAGCTCGGGGTGTTAAAACAGTACAATTTAAATAAAATAAAGACATATTTAAAACATTTGAAAACAATTTGGAACGTCTAGAACATCAAAAACATAAAATAATAGCAATCACGTACCCCGCACAGTTATGTCACAGTTGCCTTGGCCAGTAGATACGAGCCATCAAATGCCTGGCTAAATGGAACTCTGTTTCTCTGAAAGGTCACTCATGAGGGAGACAGATGCATCTCAGCAGGGATTCAGCCTTCCACAAATGGGGAACCACCGAGAAGGCCTTGCCACAGGGGAATGCCAACCGGGCATCAACCAGGGGTGGCACTACCAACAGAACCTCCCCTGCTGATCATAGGAATCATACGCTGGTAGTTTAGAAATACCCTAATAAATAAGCAAAAAGGACTGCTGATTGGGGGGGGGGCAGTTGTTTAAGTGGGTTGTTGCTGTTGATTTCTTGTATCTTTATTTTAGATTTTGTTGTGAATTGAGTGGAAATTGGTTCAGTTTGGTTTTGTATTTTTTAAATGCGCTTTTTGTTTTTTTTACCACTTGTGGTTTACCATGTTGTGGTTATATAGTTTTTCATGTTATAAGCTGCCATCAGCATGGTTTGGACTGTGGGAAGGAGGCATATGGTGAAATTATATCTGTCTCTGCAAACACCTAGCAGAGACTAATTCATTCTAAAACCTCCGTCTTCAGGGTCTAAATGCAGACTTCATCGCTTCCATATCCAGCCTAATTTTTGCACTTTTGTGTTCCCCATCTCCCCAGTCTCCGTGGTGCCATATTCCACTGTTGAAGGCAGCATGTTTCTGGATACCAGCTATTGAAAGTGGTAAATGAGGAGAGGGATCTACTTCTCAGGCCCTGCTTGTTGGTTTCCCACAGGCAACTGGTTGGCCACTGTGAGAACAGGATGCTGGACCATATGGAACACTTGCCTGACCATTCTGATGTTCTGATGAAGAGTTCTGAAGAACTGTAAAGCAAGTTCACTGTTTATTGATATTTTAGTTGCTGCTAGATTTTTGCTTTTAGTTTAACAGAATTTGTATACCATGTAACTGCAAACAGAACATCTAAATGGTTTAGAGTTTTGATTTACAATAAAGGCATTGCCCAACTTTGGATTTTGGAAGGTTTTTTAAAGAAACGTTTTGAAATGTTATTTTTTTATAACTTTGCACCCTAATTAGCAGCCCTGGAAGCTCTGTACCTTTAATTAGCTGTGTATTTCTATGCCAAAACCACTGTGAAATTCTGAATATATGAACTCCCGCCCTGAACCGAAGCCAAATATTGATCACTTGTTGTTTTGCTTATAAGGCAAGACTGAACGTGTTCCTTGGCTGCAAATCCAACTATGCAAATTTGAACATTGATTTAATCAAGACATAGCCACACAATTGTTTTCATTATTTCGCAGGTTTTCAATTAGGTTGGGTTCGGGAGCTGGCTGTCCTCACAGCCTCTGAGTTTTGCTAAAAGGTTAGACGATGAATATTTATTATTTGGGGGCCTCGTGGCTGCAATCAGGTTTAATAGCAAATATGGCTGGTTTTTTAAGTACATGCAAATGATTCTTAAATACTCCAATGTAGTGATTGATTCACCTTTATTTTATCTTGACTGCTTTATCTTTAATCCTAGTTATTACCTTGCCACTCCACTCCAAGATAAATGAGTTGCCAGGAAATAAGTGACTGCTTGCTTTTTATTACAAAGGATTTCCTTCTTATTTTCTAGCAATTTCACAGTGAGAAATGAACTTTCTATGGTTTGACACCTCTTGCCCACAAAGCAAAAAACAAAACAAAACACCATAAATAATGAAACTGATCTATGCAGACAAAAAATTGCCCTTTGAACAAGACAGGCCAACTAATATATATGGCAGCTTGATCTATTTCTTAATTATTGGTACCAATACCAGAGTAGGGAACAACGTATGCAGTCTACAGCCTGGGATCCTAAGCATCCCAGTTTTCAACGAAAGAAAGACCTCATGATTGTGGAAGACACTGGAGAAATACAAAGAAAATATGAACTTTCACCTTAGACACCAGAACATTCACAAATCCCCAAATCGTTTGCAAATGCTCTTGGTCCCCAGTTATGAAATACTACTATTCTAAGTCTCACCACGAAGTAAAACTCAAAGTTCTGCACATACTGTACAGGGTTTCCTGTTCTTTTCTGTGAAGGGAAAGTGAATACGGTTAAGAACTTAATTCGTTCTGGAGGTCTGTTCTTAACCTGAAACTGTTCTTAAACTGAGGTACCACTTTAGCTAATGGGGCCTCCCGCTGCCGCTGCACCGCTGCCACGCAATTTCTGTTCTCATCCTGAAGCAAAGTTCTTAACCCAATGTACTATTTCTGGGTTAGTGGAATCTGTAACCTGAAGTGTCTGTAACCCGAGGTACCACTGTACAAGCTACCCCCCTTTGTGCAGGGGGTAGGTACATATGTGAAATTGAGTATAATAAAAGCACCCATTGGAAAAGCATGCAAATACCCTCTAAACCTCTGGAAACCCTTGAAAACCCCCTTTAAAAACTAGCAGCGCATACCAGATGCCAGACTCCATCACTATTGCTCCCTCCCAACCTCCTTCCTCAAACTCCAATGCTCCACAGGTTTCAATGGTTGGTGCAAGGGATTGCAGTTACAAAGGCCTGTGGGGTTGCTAGGCACTGTTTTTGTGCTTTTCTGGGGCCATTTTAGCAATTTTAAAATTTTCTCCTTGGTTGGGTGTGATGTATATGTACACTGAAGCGAACATATTGAATGTGCATCAATGGGGGTTGCCTGTATTCCTGATGGCTGCTCAGCATTTATGGAACTCCTTTCACTCAGTGGTTAGCCACCTGTAGTCTAAGCATATTTCAGGAGTATAATAAGATATGGCTGGAGATAGACCCTGGAGTGCTACACTTAGGCAAACGTGCCTTATTTTAATTAGACATGTTTGTATTTTCTGTCGTCCGTAACGTGTTATATTTTGAATTAGAATGTGGTCTCACATATTAGAACATGCATAACTTTAGTTAACTGACTGTGGACACAATTAGCTAGGCACATTTAAATCCCATTCATTTCATTGCGAGAGTTTAAAGTGTATGTCTGTTTTTCAATGAAATAAATGGGGCTTAAGAGGATTTAACTTTGGTTGGATCATGCTCAATGTTTGCTCAAAGCTTGCTTGGTTGAATTGTGTGTGGATAATGAAGAAAAGATGTCAGCCATGGAAATCAATAAATTTAAGGATGAGTAACTTGGTGTTGTGACCAATGGAGAAGGCTATCATCCCATAAAAACTGATGTGTGAATTCCCAGCATTTTTAGTAGAGCTGGATTGCATCCTGGCTTCTTCTTCTTCTTTGTCCTGGTTCAAAGGAAGACTGCAGCAGTAACCAGAAGTTGTCACTCTGCAGCTACCTACTATACCTCCAAGCAGAAATACGTGTACACTGGGTGACATAGTGAGATGCTTCATACTTAACAGAAGAGCTTGTCAAATGCCTCATTGGGCTCCTAAAAAGCGCATTTTGCCTGAAGATGTTGGCAGTACGATTCTGATGAATGACCATGGGGCCCAGACAACAGGAGAAGAAAGCACAAAATCCAGCTGAAATTAATTTGCTGAAATAAGTGAATAAAGCATTCATCCATGAGGCTTAATCTGTTAAAGTCAGCGGCAGTGCTGCCTAACTCATGAAACATGCTCAAACGTATTTTTGCACTTGCATCTGAAAGGTCTTCCCTTTTCACAATTCATGGGCATTCCAGCTGACTGAAATGAAGAATCGCCTGCACCAGAGCTCAGGAAAAGGAGTTAAAATGCCGTCTCATTCAGCCATAGCCTAAGAGGCAACATAGATAAACAGTTAACATGTGATCTAGGGTTTGGTAATTAAGTTACTCTCAAGGCCTCAGCTTTGGTGCTGGATTATACTGACCCAAAAGGTGAAGGGTCCGAGACAGTTGTGGTCGATGCAATCTGACCTGATGTAGCAATGGATAAGAAAACCCTTGTTAGGGCACAGCTCAAAATAACAGGTACCAGCCATTCTGAGCACCTCAACGGACAGCCCAAGTTCTTTGAGCCACCCCAAGGCAGTGCCAACATTTGCTTGAAATGCCAGCAGGCAGAACACCAAAGCACTGCCAGACTCCAGACATTTTCTCTTGAAGGAGAAAAGCTTGAGGCAGCCTTCAGACCCATCACTAGGGCTGTATGAGATTCGTGGAGGGGAGTTGCAGCTTTGCTCCATACTGTCTCTGGTTGGACAAACCAAGATGAAGGTGTGTCAGTGGGGACGTGGGAAAGAATGACACAAATTTGTTCCAAGCTGACAGCCAATGTTCATTGTGTTTAACCTCCCACTTGTGGGCATCGCTTCAGGACTTTATTTATGGAAGGTAGCGGGAGACATTCTCTCCCCTTTTTCAAATGTTGATTATGATTATTCTTCTACACCAGGTAACTATGTACATCAGAGAAGGGGGAAGACAACTCCAACAAGCCTCTCCTTTGAGGATTCCAGCTGCTATTAAGTCAATGATCTGAATAGCTGTGCAACAGGAGCAGACCTGCCCTCTTGGCCTGGACAGTGTCACCTGCTCTACTCCCAGCTCTGATGGGGGGAATGCTTTGTCTAGAATAAGGATTGCTCTTCTAGATATTCAAAATCTGCACAGAGAGATCTATGGAACTGTATTATAGAAACTATGGGCTGGATTCGACTAAATAGTTGTGCCAGCAGGACCCAGCACATCAAGTCTCACTAACACAATGGGACTTTACCCCTCCTCTTCCTGCCCCACCCATCAGCTCAGGTGGGGTGGGGTGGGGTGGGGAGAACCCCCCACAACAGCATGGAGTAGGGAGGAGAAGGGAGAACATTCCACCAGGCAAGCAGAAATGTTTGCACTGATGGCGCGAACTCCTTAACACGACTTTGAATTCCACCTCATAACTTTTAAGAACTGGCATATGAGCTTGCTTTCCCTCTTCTCACTCATCCTCTCCTTTTCCTTGCATGCCACGAATTTATTTATTTTTTAGACTGTAAGCCTCAGGGCAGGGGCTGTCTTTGTAAGCTGCTTTGGGAACCTTTTGGGCTTTAAATAAATAAATAGTCTAATAATGAAATAGGTCTATTTTCAAAGCACACCTGCCAAAGCCTTAAGCCCCTTTTCTTCAAGATAAGGGGGAGGTTTTTCCCCCCTCAAAAGAAGGTTGCCTTGTGTTGAAAACCAGAAAATAGTCACTATGCTAGCTGCTCTTAAAATATGTTTTTGTTTCCATTTGAATTTATTTGAGAGCAAACCTATGGGTTGTTCTGTATCTTGTCTCATCCCCACTGAAATCACTCCTCCCCCTCCCTCATTTGCTTCTGGAAAGGGAAGGATAGCAGACACTTTTCTTCATGTCTTTCCCCCCAGCATTTATTTGTTGTATCTACAGTTCATTCCAGTGACAAATTGTGTGTGTGCTTGTTCTTCCCCTGCACATTCTTACTGCTACTTAATAGGTACTGAGCTGTAAGATGAGTGCATTCATTGTCTCTTAATATTAGACCTGTCAGCCACACAGCAAAACAACCCTCAGGGAGAAATCAATAATTGTTACCCAATGCCCATTGATTTATACTATGTCTCCAATGAAAGTTCCACTATCTAATATATTGAATACTTTTTTCTGTTTGAAGAGAGCTGTCTGTCTGAAAATATTGCACCGCTGGAAGCACAATGGCACCACAGGAAAAGAAAAGGGCATTCAGATTTCAGTTGCTAAACAAGCAGTAAAAGCAGATTGCTTGTTCATGGCTTTTGAGTGGATAACTATGAACTAAGATGTGAAGTGGTCTTCACTAGAAATGTGTAAATCATGTAAAGCTTGCCTCAGATTAAGTTAGAAATTATCCAAAATCGACACACCCACACCCACCCACACCACCACCACCAACAAAAAGACAGTCCAGGGACTAGAAAAAAATTATTTGCCGCCTCCTATGTCCTCAAAGGCCATCCCCATTCCTCACCTTGAGGATGGGTGGTGTCAGCAGTTGTACAAAATGCAATCTACAATTGAAGATACCCTTAGGAGACCTAAATTGCCCATAGTCCCCTCCAACGCCAAGACTTTTACTCAGTGTGATAAGCAAGAGAAAGTAGAAAACAAAGAGTAAACCCTGCTTTTGCTTGTGCAAGTCCACTGGTGCAGTGATTGCCACTAAGCTTCAAGTTAAGGAAAGGGGAAGACAGTACAGCAGTGTGCTTGGAACCGCAAACTGCAGGTGCTGGACGAATGGATGGAAGTCAGGATTTCTTCTCTGGCTCAGATTTTGATCCAAGTTAGAAATTTTTATTTTATTACTCACCCACCCCCAATTGATTATTGTGGGGAAATCAAGAAATGTCTATTTTAAAAATTTATTTATTGGGAGAAGTGAATAGAATTTGCAGTCATAGTAGGTAAAGGACTGAATGCTGCACGATGCATGCAAGGGTGTTAAGAGGGGGCCAACACCTGTGCCCTCGCCCCCATCCACACTTTGGGTGTTGCACGTTCAGGAACCCCACACAAATGCCTGCAAGCACCTACACAGTCCAGCCAATGTCCATCAAGCAGCATTCCAAGTAAAGGGGTGTTTTCAGCTCAAAGAATCACAGAATTGTAGAGTTGGAAGGGACCAAGAGGGTCAGAAATCTTAACTAAATCATCCATGACAGATGGCCACCCAACCTCTGCTTAAAAACCTTCAAGGAATGAGAGCCCACAACCTCCCAAGGAAGTCCATTCCACTGTCGAAGAGCTCTTACCATCAGAAAGATCTTCCTGATGTTCAATTGGAATCTCCTTTCTTGTAACTTGAAGCTGTTGGCTTGGGTCCTATCGTCTAGAGCCAAAGAGAATATGCTTGCTCCATGTGACAGCCCTTTAGATATTTGAAGAAGGCTGGACCATAAAGCTGGACCATAAAGAAGGCTGATCGCCGAAGAATTGATGCTTTTGAATTATGGTGCTGGAGGATACTCTTGAGAGTCCCATGGACTGCAAGAAGAACAAACCTATCCATTCTTAAGGAAATCAGCTCTGAGTGCTCACTGGAAGGACAGATCGTGAAGCTGAGGCTCCAATACTTTGGTCACCTTATGAGAAGAGAAGACTCCCTAGTAAAGAACCTGATGTTGGGAAAGATGGAGGGCACAAGGAAAAGGGGACGACAGAGGATGAGATGGTCGGATAGTGTTCTCGAAGCTATCAGCATGAGTTTGACCAAACTGAGGGAAGCAGTGGAAGACAGAAGTGCCTGGCATACTCTGGTCCATGGGGTCACAAAGAGTCGGACACGACTAAACGACTAAACAACTACAATAACAACAACATCATATTTCCTCTCAGTCTCCTCTTATCCAGGCTAAACATACCCAACTCTCTCAACTGTTCCTCATAAGGCTTAATTTCCAGACTCTTGATCATATTGGATGCCGTTCCCTGCAGATGTTCCAGCTTTTTCTTCATATCCAGCTCTTTAAACAGCTTTCCTGTGACTTTGCTGTCAATCAAGCAGAAAATAAAAAATATAAAATTCTCTATTTTTTTGAAGTATGATTTCTTAATACCTCTTATGTATTTATGTATCAAAGTGGGAGGAATTTTTGTTTTTTTTAACTAGCCACAACACCTTGACCTCCTAATCAGGACGAACCTGCTTCTCAGCCCCTTTCAGACCCAAATTGCCTCAGATATGGAGGAGATTAAAGCATACCCGGAGTTTACAACACAAAGCAAACTTAGCAGCAAGGTGAAAAGCCTTCTTCAGAAAGGGCACAAAACTGAACTGGCCTTCAACCCCCAGGTAGTTTTCTATATAATTTGATCTCTAAATAATGATGTTCAGAGCAAAGCCTTTAATCTATTCATATAGAGATGAAATGTCACTCCGTTACCTTTGCCAACAAAGTGCCAACATTTCAGCTGTGAGGCTGTCAGTGAGGTGCTTTGTTCCTTAGTCAATGCTAAAATTTCCGAAGACAGAAATATCAGGAGAAAATATGCAGTTAAAAACACATACACAAAGGCCTCAGTGTAACTACTTTAGAGCAATTTCAGTTAAAATCAATGCGATTTACATTAACATTCGGTTGGTTTCAATGGGTTTTATTGCACCCTTGAGCTGCATGGAAATCAAGGATGGTGTCAGTCAGTCATTTGCATCTTACAAGTGCTGCCAGAACAATCCTTCCTCCCTGATCAGTGCTGCAGAAGGCGATTAGGATCAAGCGAACTATCTCTGTTGTATCTCCTAAAAGCATTGGGTGGCAGAAATGCTACCACTGGCAGGTTTCCACTGGAAGTAGCTAGTGTGGGGCCCTGAAACAGGGCATTTTATGGGTGGAGTGGAGTGCAAGACAAATCTGGCCCCTGGGCTGAAAACGGTTTCTAACTCTGTCCTAAAGCTTTCTTCCTTGCTCATCAGCAATAGTAGAAATATAATAATAATAATAATAATAATAATAATAATAATAATAATAATAATAATAATAATAATTTATTATTTATAGCCCACCCATCTGGCTTTCTCCAGCCACTCTGGGTGGCTCCCAATTGCATATTAAATACACAATACAACATTAAACATTAAAAACTTCGCTAAACAGGGCTGTCTTCAGATGTCTTCTAAAAGTCAGATAGTTGTTTATTTCCTTGACATCTGATGGGAGGGCGTTCCACAGTGAGGGAACCGCCAGAAGGCCCTCAGAGCTGGATCTCAGTGTCCATACCAATAAATCAGTCCCAATCAAAAGTGCTCATCATCTCTACACATAGTAATACAGAAAGCTTAAAATATTTTCATTCCCAGTATGCAATTATACATTCTCTGTTGGTGTCTGTTTCAGAAGTTGACTTTTAAAATGCAAAGCTCTATAGCTCTTGTGTTTGCTTTTTCTTGTTTCCATTTAAATCTGCTGAGCAGGAATCTCAAAGTTCTGCAAACCTGAACCTCAAACCTGCATAATTTTTGATATGTGACTCTCATCTACACCCTACGATGAAAGAATCTGCCTTTTAAATTTGATCTGCTGCCCAAGTGCTCTATTTGAACAGGCACGTTTTGTGTTCTGAATACGCTGGGCGTACTATTTTAAAGTCAGAATTATCCATTCCATCGCTCCTCTCTTTGGCAATGCTTCACAAATGTCTACTTTTTCCAAGGTCCCATCACAATTTATGTGATGCAGCTGCCTCTTTCTTCCAGGTTTGACACAAGATGTTCCTGGGCTTGTGTCTTGAAGTTTGGCTTCCTGCCCAAAACGAAGGCATCTGAAACTGTAACACTTAAAATAGAACTCTTGCGAGTGCATCAATCCATACCAATTATATTTATAAGCCGGAACTGCTCTGGGCACGTACTGGGACATGAGGCAAGCACGTATAAAGTAGAGTGAAATGCCAGGAAAGCTTTGTGTTAATGAATAGCTTGTTTGACTAAGATTTTCTTCCTCCCCCTCCTCCCCCAACCTACTGAATGAAATATTATAGAGAATATGTTTATAGAGTCTTCATGCAAGACAGAAACCAATCATCATTCCAGAGGAGCGATGAGGAAGAAATCTGATTCAGTTCACATTTAAAGGTGAACCTATATAACTTGCACTTTCTCAAACCACTTTCTTAAACAATATATGAATCTAAGCCCATCCATACTTTGACATTTGCCCTTCTCTGAATTTTGCAGTGTAGTTCTCCAGTCAAGTAATGTGTAAAAAAATGGATATAAAATGCAGTAGTGAAAACAGCATGCAAACCTGCATTATATGAGGGAACACTGCTTTGCTAAATGTGTGTAATTGAGAAAAATGTGTATATTAGGAGGCATTTGTACTAAAATGCTGGGGTTTTTTGTAAAAAAGCAAACAAACCATATACTGACGGAGAAATGAACATTCAAATGTGGAAAAATGAGAAACTAGGTGAAGCTGAAATTAACAGCTTCACCCATCACTACTCAGGATATATTTTTTTCTATGCCCATAATAATAATAATAATTTATTATTTATACCCCGCCCATCTGGCTGGGTGTCCCCAGCCACTCTGGGCGGCTTCCATAAAAACCAAAAATACAGTAAAATATCACACGTTAAAAACTTCCCTGAACAGGGCTGCCTTAAGATGTCTTCTGAATGTCAGGTAGTTGTTTATCGTTTTGACATCTGCTGGAAGGGCGTTCCACAGGACGGGCGCCACTACCGAGAAGGCCCTCTGCCTGGTTCCCTGTAGCTTTGCTTCTCGCAATGAGGGAACCGCCAGAAGGCCCTCGGTGCTGGACCTCAGTGGCCGGGTAGAACGATGGAGGTGGAGACGCTCCTTCAGGTATACTGGACCGAGGCCGTTTAGGGCTTTAAAGGTCAGCACCAACACTTTGAATTGTGCTCGGAAACGTACTGGGAGCCAATGTAGGTCTTTCAAGCACTGAGAAAACTGTTTGTTCTTCTTCTTTGCTTCAACGGACATACCCCAAATGGTGCCACCTTCTTTTTAAATGTTTCTGTTACTTCACTTAGATTCACCAGTGATCTATTATCAGTTATCTGATATTGCCTTGTAACTAGTGGCCATTTGGATCCAGAGATCTTTGAGGAGAACAGCTGACAGGATTACAGCATTCCCAAACCTGCCCCATTCCTCAAAATCCCATTCCATCCCTACATTGGCCATGCAATGGCAGTCAGTGTCATTATTATTTAAAAGAAAAATATATTTTGGACTGAAGAAGTAAATACCTTATCACTGAAACACTCCCTTTTGTGTGTGATCTGAGGTCTGTATAGGTAACAAAATATGTTACACCAGCCTTTCGGATAAACATTAAAATACAATACGAAACAAATGGACATAGGTACCAAAGAGGTTTCCCTCATAAATGAAAGATTCTCCCATTATCAAAGCTGTTAGCCATTTTGGCTACTTTGTGAAAAAGCTATACCAAGACTAGGTTCCTGGGCTTCAAGCTTTTGAAGAGAGTATAAATGAAAGAAGGACACATGGATGATAGAGAAACTGGAGCCCTTGGCTTCAGAGGTGGGTCTCTGAAAGTCTCCAGTACTAACAGAGAGGTAAGGAACCAGTTATTTAATTGTAGGCCTTTTGCCGACACCACTCTTAGGAAGTGGCTTCCTACCAAGTCAGGCCATCAGTCTATCTGGTATAGACAGCGACAGTCAGGTGGTCTCTAGGGTTTCAGATAGAGGCTTTCCCCCAGTCCTATCTAGAGATGCCAGGGATTGAGTGACATGTGAGTAACACTGACAGTACATCCTGATATGGCAGTAGCAGTATCTCCAGGGACACTGAGGGAGTGTCTGCACTTGGGGATGGTGTGTTTTCCCCCTTTTCCTCCCAGGCTGAGCATTTGAAGGATATGGCGGCTGTGCCTCTCCTCCAACCATCCTAAATTAGTGTACTGAGATGCTTTGAAAAAGATATCCACATGTGTAATGTTGAATTATGTACTTCTTCACAACATATACAGAGATATACGGCTTTTCTTTCAAGGCATTTTGTGGCAGTTTGCGATTTTAACTACAGAAACAAATATAAATAAATAAAATGGAAAAGATAAATCAATTCTCTCAGGATTCTCTCAGGCCATTGGTAGTCTCTCCGGGAGCTGATGGGAAGAGCTCCCTAGCCTAGCTTTGTAGCAATGAAACAATTGCAGTATTGGTGGTAATGATGACATATCACACCCGTATTTTTGTACATTCAAGCTCTAAATTATTTAGCAGACTCTTGCCACTCTGTCAATGAGGTTTTTACAAGCACACACATCAATGAGTCTGCAGGGTGTTGATCAGGGCTTTAGTATGCTGTGAGTGGCAGCCATCCTTTGCCAAAGCAACAGCTTTTACTTTGTGTTTTACTGTATCGTTAAATGTACGCCAGAATTTTTCATTCACAAGATTGGATCTGACCTCTGAGTTAGTGGCCAAAACCACATTGAATTATGAGCCTTCCAGAACAATGCAAGTTACAGATTTCTTGGAATAAGTCCATGCAGGCTTGTATCCAGGGTGGGGGAAATGGATGCACTGCATATGGATTACCTGCAGTGAAAACACAGAGGTCCACATCTTCTGTAATGTGTGGAGACTGGCTTTGTTTTGTTCAGTTTTGTGGTGATCATAGGGAGCACCTATTTTTTTGCAGCAGGGTGCAGGCAGGGGCCCTGTCCTCCATGTCTTAGTGTCACCCATGTTTTAGACAGTGTATGCTCCAAAGCTCTCACTTGCTGGATCATAACCTTGTTGCAGTGAGTGGGCTTGCACATTCCTATGACCCTTGTGAGCGAAGCAGTCGGGAGTCTCTTACTCCCAGCAGGGTCACCCAAGGCAGTATCTTTCCACAAAGACTGACAATGATGCCGAAATCCAGCATTGCCTGAGCTCTGCAAGTGCAGCTTTCTCCCGATTGAAGTACCAGGATATATTTGAGGACCAGGATATTCACAGGGAAACCAGGATGCTTGTTTACACACCTATTGTATTACCAACCTTACTGTATGCTTGTGAAACATATACCATTCATAAACGCCATCTCCAACTCCTCAAAAGATTCCATCAATGGTGTCTCCGAAAAATTTTACATATCACTTGGGAAGACAAGTGAACTAATGCCAGTGTACTGGCAGAAGCAAAGATCACCAGTGTCAAAGCAATGATTCTTCAACATCAACTTTGTTGGACTGGTCATGTTGTGCGGATTCCTGATTATCGTCTTCCAAAGCAGCTACTCTATCCTGAACTTACAAATGGAAAGCGTAATGCTGGTGGTCAACAAAAGATGTTTAAAGACTCTCTCAAGGCAAATCTTAAAAAATGTAGTATAGACACTGACAACTGGGAAACACTGGCCTGTGAGCACTCCAGTTGGAGAACAGCCTTTACCAAAGGTGTCATAGGCTTTGAAGATGCTCAAACTCCAGTTGAAAGGGAGAAATGTGCTAAGAGAAAGGCAGGTTTGGCAAACCCTCACCATGATCAACTCCTGCCCCCAAACCTATGTCTCCACTGTGGAAGGAAGTGTGGATCCAGAATTGTCACTTATGGACTTACTGTTAAAACTGTGTTTATGGAGGGCAATATTTCATGGCTATGAGTGATCGCCAAAGAAGAAGCCGCTCCAAAGCTAAGGATTTAGGAACACTGAAAAAACAATTTGCTTCAGTTTCAAGGGAATGGTGTGCAAGTTCTATGATGTGTAATGGTACTTCATGGAACACACATCACTCTGAAAGAAGGTTATTAGAGAATGTCAAATCATTTGCCCATGTATGTGCACAGGAAATAGTAGATCTAGCTGAAAGGCATGGAGATCTGTGTTGACTATGGCAATGCATCCCTAGTTATTATAATTATTGTATAATTATAACATTGTTGTATAATCTTAGAATGTTTTATAATATTAAAAGAGGGGTGGCTGTGACTATCATGAAGGGATGTTGCACTTCTGAATTTGCTACTACGCTACTGGTTCTGTTGCTACCAAGTATTCTCTGGCTAAATGGCATGAGATTAAACATTGAGTAGTCATAGAGTCTTTCTAGGGACTCATGATGTGAGTTACTTTGTCCACCATACCAAATGAAGGCCTTTAGGCTAGATAGGAAAAATTCTGCCCCATCTATTGTTATCATTCCTCTCCTGTAATATCTTCTGAAGGGCATGATTTCCATTTAGACGACATGTAGAACCAGGTCAAACATGAGAGAATCAGTTTTGTACCTAACTGGCTAATCTGACAGCTCATATAGCTCAATTCCTGTGAAATATCCAGCTAGACAATTTAGTCTTTGAGACCAATGTGTTAGAAAACACATAAGCTGAGAGAGGCAGAGAGGTTTGCTCAAATGTGGAATTACCACCACCTCCATGTTCTTGACAGAAGCAGATTAATTTAATGAGGAGAACATTAATATTTGACTGTGAATCTGGGAATTATTACTAATTGCTCAAGCAATTTCTTGCTAATGATGCTGTAATGATTTTGCCTGCTACAAGCTGTAATACTGTCATGACTGCATTACTCAGATACAAGTCCATGGGGAGAAGTTGGTAGGGTAAATGGTGATTGAAAGTTCCACATTTAAGCAATTAGCCTCCATACTTTCAAAATAAAATGTGCAGTTTGTGTATCTAATGCTCACTGCACTTCTTAAAAGCTCTCTTGCCTACCTATGGCTAATTCTTTTCAAAGAAGTGCTTTTTTAGGAACTGAAATGTTTACGTATTTAAGATTTATATATACTACCTTTCAGCAAAGCTTCCATAGTGGCTTACTCAAACAATATATGGATACAAATATAGCTACTGTATATAATGCCACAGTGAAGATAATGCCAAAAACTGCATCTTAAATCAAGAGGATAATTCAGTCTTTATGAACTAGGCTTTACTGGTTTGCAGAAAATTGAACTTTCCTTCTAATTTCATGCAAAACTGCCAGGTACTGGCTGTTCTTTCAAAGGAGCCAGGCGTGAATGTGGGGAGAGTGGGGTCAAAATCTGAATCCAAGGAAGCAGTTAGGAATTAGGAAGTTGTGGATGGTGTGGGAAGGATGAACTAGACATGGTGAGTTACTCTTGCTAAAGGTCTAGCCTTGAGGCCGGAGCTTTATAGGGCTGGTGCACTGAGATTAGCCCTTGGGATCAGCTGGCTGGTGTTTAGGCTAATCCTGCAACCTAGACAGCAGCATTGAAGCTCAGAGCTTAATCTACCAGGCTCGCAGCTGGAATGAAACCAGTGGCACAAGAGGTTAGAATAGTGGTGCAGTTGCCTTTTAGACCCTAGATATGATGCTGGATGGCTTTGACAGAGTGGGGGCTTTAAATGGCTCTGTGCATTACAGTTGTCATAGAAGCATAGAATCATAAAATTGTAGCCCAGCCCCCTGCATTGCAGTAATCTTTTGCCCAGTTTGGGGCTTGAACCCACAATTAAGAGCCTCATGCTCTACCAACTGAGCTATTCCAGAGCACACAGTTAGCACAACTATTCCATCTTTCTCAACTGCATCTAAATCTGAAGGAACACTATTGTCTCCTGTGTTACAGAGGCCCAACTGGCTTCAACCAGAAGTGCCAGTTCTATGCTGTGGAATGTTTTCCCGCAATGATTCGGCAGGCATCCTCACTTTTGACTTTCAGCCATCTCTTGAAGACTTTTTTCTGCCAATGGGCCAAAGCAGTTATTTAAAATTGTTCTTGAGAGCTTTTCTTACTGTCAAGTGATATATAGATTGTGTTAATTAAACAAATGCATCAATTAAATAGCTGCAGCTTGAAATAAATACAACCATGTGTAATGAAGGCAGACTAGAAATGAAAGCAGGCTGCCTGTTAGCAGGTATGAGCAGAAACCCCTTCGAAACCTATTTTGGCATTAAGTGGTAACTAACTAAATTATTCCTGCCAACCTAGCAGTTCGAAAGCACAAAGTGCAAGTAGATAAATAGGTACCGCTCTGGCGGGGAGGTAAACGGCGTTTCTGTGCACTGGTCTGGTTTTGCCAGAAGCAGCTTAGTCATGCTGGCCACATGACCCGGAAGCTGTACGCCGGCTCCCTCGGCCAATAAAGCGAGATGAGTGCCGCAACCCCAGAGTCGTCTGCGACTGGACCTAATGGTCAGGGGTCCCTTTACCTAACTAAATTATAAAATTATTCTCTCTCAAAATAAACAAAATAAACAATAAGTGGTTTGTTTTATTTGAGGTGCAAATTTGAAGTTCTTTTAAAAATATTTGTCTTAGCAGGAATTTGGACACTATTTCTGATGCAAGTTAATGTCCAATAAGATTCAGAAAGGGCTTAAATTTTTCATAAGAACTGAGCATCCAGAAGCTCCTGTGTTGTGATCAAGCTCCTCAAATATAAGCCCAGTCTTTCTACAAGGGTGGTTTGCTTTTCTTATTAACTTTGACGCACCTGTCAAAGTACATTTTCTGCTGGTCTGAGCTCCATTGGTGTTTATAAAAAAGTTCATCCATTGTTAACAGAATTGTATGCACAAGTAAGACAGTAAATGAACTGACAGAACAGTCAAGAGCTGTTATGCTAGTATCAGATCTAACTGCTCTCGATATTCCCAAAGTTATATATTAGTTCTCTATTCATAGCTGAGATGGCCGTCCCTTGTGAAACCAAGCTAACCTCAGTAACACAACCTTTAAGAATGTTTAGTTTTGACATTAAATGCCTGACATCATTGGGCCCCTTGTGATACTTTGCAGTGACACCATTTTATATCATGATGCTTTGGGAGATAGCAAACTGGTCTGTAACTGGGATATATCTAGGACAAGATGACAGAACCAAGCCCCAAAGGGAAGTAAACCCAGATAGGCTAAGATATCCAAAGTACTACACTTATTATCACATTAGAGTGAAAATCAGAGCAGGATAGGTTACAGTCATGGCGCCAAATTCAATTAACCCACCATGCTAGCAGAACTCATCACAAGGGCTCCTGCTAGCACAACAGGATTTTCCCTTCTCTCCTCTCGGCGTGTACCTCCATGACTCCCACAAATCATCTCTGGAAGGTTGGGAGAACTCCCAGAACAGCATGTGAGAGGAGGAGAGAGACTCTTCCTATCAAACAAGCAGAAATCTGGAAGCTTCTACTGGCCAAGTTGGCCAAGAAGATGACAACCCTTCCCTACTGCTTGTCCCTATAATCTGATATTCATAACTGAAGATGAAAGCAATCAAGGTGAATAGAAAGCAAGAGCTCAAACAGGCCCAGAAGCTACCCTTTCATGCAGTGCCTCCTCCACAACCAAACAGCAGGACCACTATTATCTCAGCCCCACTAGCCCCAGTATATATTGGCTATTAGGAGGAATTATACATGAAAATAAATTTAGATTATGGAAATTTAGGAATGGAAGAACTAAATCATAAAAAGGTATGATAAAGTGGATGGGAAGAAAAAGAGGAGATAATAAGGTCATGCACAGAAAAGTCCAGATTCAAGAGGGTTGCTGAGTTTAATGAAATCATGTGCACCAGTGTAGGTATGTATCTCTATCTGAACGACTGAAAAGAGGTTGGATGTCCATAGCTCTCTGTTTTCTGTCCTTTGTATTATTTTGTCTACAAGCAAAAGCAATAATATATTTTAGTTGAAAATTTCTTGGCTACTTCCCTCTCCCAAACTTATAGCACTGACCATACCTCATGACAAAACATATAATCAATGCTTGCTCATGTAGGAGGATGCGATATTGGAAACCAAGGTGAGTTTTCTAGTTGGAATTCATTGCCTGAGAATGCTGGATGGCTTTGGCAAACCCTTTCTAAAGATTGTGCCATGCATTTATTTTCTCATTAGCATCTATTTTCCATTGTATGTTTTCAACAAAGGTAACCTTGGAGGGGTGAGTGCATTTCTTCCTGTCAGGAAGAGCCTGTGATGCTCTTTCAAAGGTGCATGCATGATTGAGCAGCAATATATCACAAGGGCCGCAGCAGCGACAGAACTAATTCTCTGTAGGTCATAGGAAGAGGAGGAGGGAAGAAAATCTATTCTGTGGGTTTTTGCTCACTGCATTTATGCAATCATGTGCAGTGTGACAAGTTTCCTTCCAACCTAAACCAATTGTTTATCAACCTTCAATGAGCCTTCTGCAAAAAAAATGCAGAGATGCAAACATGTTAATTTGTTTGCATACAAGTATATCCTCCTTTTAATTATGTTAGAGGCATTGAATACTACTTCTTTGTACAGTGGTACCTCAGGTTACATACGCTTCAGTTTACATACGCTTCAGGTTAAACCCAGAAGTAGTGCTTTAGGTTAAGAACTTTGCTTCAGGATAAGAACAGAAATCGGGCTCTGGCAGCACAGCAGCAGCAGGAGGCCCCATTAGTTAAAGTGATGCTTCAGGTTAAGAACAGTTTCAGGTTAAGAACAGACCTCCAGAACGAATTAAGTACTTAACCCGAGGTACCACTGTATGCAGTTTCCATTGCAGCCTCTCGCCCTCCCTGAAAAACTGCGCTTGAAAGTTAGAGGACTGTCCACAGTGAAATCCAATGAGGTACAAAGGAACGCATCTTGAAAGGGAAATTGGTCACTCCCAATCTTTTTCTTTTCCTCAACTTCCCTAAGTATAGAATACATTTTTGTTTCTGCACAGGGTTCCTTGGATCCCGACTGCTGTTATCTTGACAGTGTCATTAAAATGAGTAAGTCAGTATTCACAGTTTAAGCAAACAAAACAGCATGGCCCGCTGAAATGTATCATGAATTCATTGTGATTAATTATATCTCACTTGCATGCAGAGGCAAAGTAGGACTTCTGCACATTTTACATTTTTGGAGAAAAGACCTAAGATGTTTCTGCATTTATAGCATACACACATACCTATATCAGGGGTGTCATGTTCTGTTTCATTGCTTGAGGCAAAATGGGAATGGGCCATTTCCACCCACACCCACAACCACTGCCTCTCATTTGTTGTGTGGCAGTGACTGTGAAGCGCCAACAGTGGCCTTGGTTGCTGGCGAGATCTCATGATATCTCACTGAAATCTCATGAGATTTTGTGTGCTGCCTGAGATCTTATGAGATCTTGGCGAGATCTTGCTGGAAACCGGTTTGATGTTTTTGTACTGTTTTGAAGAAATTTCTGCAAGTAAAGTGTTTGAATGATATCTAACTGGTCCAGACAATGCTTCATTCCAAAAGGAGTCAGTTTTTATACAACCAGTCTCTTCTAGCAGAGGTGAGGTGAGCGCTGCTTCTTGGGCTGCCACCGTTTGAGGCAGGTAACTCACCTTGCTTCATCAGTGGGCCAGGCCTGATATATAGCATTAATGGGGCAGAAATATGTGTATAAACATGTATCATCCAGCTGCGTTCAACATTCAGTTGTTGTTATTGGCTGTACTATATACATTCAGTGGGAAACCTGCTATTATCTGTACATAATGGATTCAGGTTTCATATTGCTATTTATGTAGTGAAAACAATGCCAGCACATGTAATTTTAACAGATGACCTCTTGCTTTCAAGCCCAGCCATTTATTTATTTATTTATTTATTTACATTTGTATAACACCCATCATCTGTAGATCTCAGGGCAGTTCACAGCATAAAAATGCAGGATAAAAATACAAAATACATAATAAAAACAAGGACAAACCAACCAATAATCCCCACCCCTTCCCACTAGCACATTTAAAATAATATAGGGTATTAGTCATAGGATGGGTTTCTACTATAGCTCTGCTGCTGGTTCCCTGACTCACTGTAATTGGAATTTACATTGTTTGCACTTCTTCCCTCCCTTGAAACAATAAATGAAGCAAAACTCAAAACGACACTTCTCTGAATTTTGTGATGTAGTTCCCCAACCAAGTAATGTGGGTTTTTATGAGATATGCACAAACTGATTCACAAACATGGCAAACTGAACCAGAAGACTTGGGGTGGGGGGTGGGATGAGAAACTGAGAAAAAACAAAATTGGCAGATCCACTGATCCCTAAGCCCCTAAAAACCCCTTAAAAAGAGAGCAAAGTTTGTCTTGTAAATGTTTGCAACATCCCCTAAGCATGGTGATTAATAGTGAAAGCACATTTGATCTTTATATGTACGGGGCAGCTATAGATTTGTGCTAGTGAAGACCCTGGCTACAATCCAGCACAGTTAGACACACTTATGTGCTTGAAATCAGTGGGCTTAAGTGTGTCTGTGTTGGACAGGAGCCACAATGTACTCTACCAAAGGTCTGGTAACTTCAGATGTTATTCTTGCCTATTATCTTTACTTGCAAGAGTGATGCACTCTTGCCAGCAGTGTAATGTGAGAGGCAGGCACTGATGAATAATGTCATGGCAACATCTGTGGTCACTGAAACTCAGAGCTGCGCCTTTCTGATGGATCCCCCCGACTCAGATATTGTACTGAAGAATGAAAATGCTAAACTTAAAGAGGTTTCCCAGAAGCATCTGACTGTCTGCTGTTAAGAGTCAGAAGGATGGGCTTTTGAGCCTATCCAGCAAAGCTTTTCTTTATGCTTCTATAAAGAGAGAGAGAGGAGGAGAGCCAACTACTGCAGCAGTACCACAAATTTAAAAAGGATATGTAAGAGGGCCCATGGACACACACTTTGTAGTGTTTATCTCCAGGCAAAAGGATAAACAAGTGATGTCAAAGAACTCTGCCTGAGACCCTGGAGAATCGCTACCAACCAGAGGATACAGTGCTAGGTTAGATAGCCATAAACTACAGCTGCAGTACACCAACGGACTTCTGTTCCAAAATCGCAAAGGTGCTTCAGAATTTGATTAGAATTGTAGAGTTGGAAGGGATCCCAAGGGCCATCTACTCCAACCCCCTGCAATCCAGGAATCTGGCCCACAGCCATCCCTGGGTGGGCTCAAACCACCAACCTTCTGGTTAGCAGCCAAACACACTTACCCATTGCACCACGGCACTTTCAAAAAATACTAACACAGAAGGAAAACAATACAATACAACCGCAGTACCTAAGCAAGCAAGCCAGCAACAAAACTTGAAATAGATGAGAAGATAATCCAAAATTCCATGGAGAAATCGAGCTCTTAGTTGAGGCCATCAGGTACTGTACAAACGTTTTCAAGGAATAAATCTAAACATCTCACTTCTTGACTGTCTTCCCGGTTGTGTTCCAATTGCAGTGACTTAAGAGTCCGGACCTTTCTCACTATGTCCTAAATCCACAATGTGCTTAACCACTGAGGCTGTCAGTCTTCTGCTCTTAAAGCAGTTTTTATGCTTGCAGATTCTTATTTTGACCTTTCTCATAGTCACCCAGGAGCAGCTTGCCAAGGGGGTGGAGCTGCACCAATAGCTTCCTGGTAGCAGAACCACTGCCAATTACCAGGAGGGGTGAGGCAGCACAGACACACCAATCTGGCACTCCCACTGCTATATCTGCAAAGCACCACATTGCCACGTTCTCAACCTTCCCCCCCCCCCCAGCAATACAGGGCAGTCCACGCCCATAGTTATCAAAATAAATAAGATTGCAGGGACATTGTACAGCACAGATTACACCCTTTAGTTTACAGCTGAAAAACTGATCCAAGACATACTTCTGTCTGTCCGCAGTATCTACACATTCCTTTAATTTTACTCAGTTAATAAATCCACTGCAATGGTTTCTGGGGAAATCAGCACGCAATACTGAGCTACATGGAAAAATGGTCTGAGTTGGTATAAGGTAAAATATGTTCTGAACTTCCTCTTTTTAAATAAACCCATATCTGGTACTGAACTGTTACACAGTAGTTTAAAGAAATACCGTATTTTTTGCACCATAACACTCACTTTTTTCCTCCTAGAAAGTAAGGGGAAATGTCTGTGCGTGTTATGGAGGAAATGCCTACGGGTGACATGCCTACGGATTTTCCTCCTTTAAAAACTACGTGCGTGTTATGGTCGGGTGCGTGTTATAGAGCGAAAAATACGGTATTTCAAATAAGAGTCACACTTAAACATAAAAAGGAGCTCTTCCTTATGCCTACGAACTCCTGATAGCAATGCCAATGTTTCAATACCTGCTAGATATGCCTGTTATATCCATCCAATGTGAGTGAAACCACTGTCCTAATCTCACTTTTCTTTTCTTTTTAACTTTTCCATCTTTTGGCTTTACCCATGGCTTGCTTCAGACTTCTTTGTAGTTGTCTCATCAACTGCCTGAAAAAACTAAACACATTTTCTAGTCAGCTTTATTTTTTGAAAATATGACCTCATTCGCAAACAATGCTAAACATGGTTTGCTTAAACCAGTGGTGAGGAACCTGGTGCCCTCCAGATGCTGTTGGAATACAACTTTCATCAATCCTAGCCAGGATGGCCAGTGATCAGGGATGCTAGAGTTGCAACTCTGGAGGGCCACATGTATCCCACCATTTAACAAATTTAACAAATTTAACAAATCACAAGCTGACCTCAACTAATCACAATAGACAATAAAACTTTGGCTTGTTTTTCCAAAGTTTGGGTTTTCCCTTAACTGCTCTTGCCTCATGCCTTTGCCAACTATGTGAGCATCTTGGGTGCAGTGGCCAAACCATGGTTAAGAAACAATTTTGGTTTGCACATAAAACCAAGCCATAGTTAAAACAAACCAAGGTTCATAAGCCAACAGCAAACCATGGCTTCAGATCATGGTTTGTTAGCAGAAAACAAACCATAGTCAAGTCACTAGACAGGGCTCATACATAATGCTAAGTCACAGTTTAATAAACCATGGCTTGGAATTATTTGCCAACCTGGCCACTGGTATAAAGAAAATGTGTAGCAACTCCCCAATATGGACATATGCTGCAAAACAAAGAGAGGCTTCCCCACTCTTCATATATCAGTGTATGCACTTTTCATTTGTTTATGAATAATATATAAAACATGAAGCAGTCCATAGACAGCATCCCACAGATCATAACATTGTGCTTTCAAGGAAGTAAATTTGTATTGGAGCAGCCTCAGTTTGGGTGCTGTTTTCTCAGATAATTGCAGAATGAATATACTTCAATACAGTTAGTTCATTTTTATTATTAATGCTTGGTGCCATTTCTACAATTTACATGCATCTTTAATCCCCTCCAAGCACCTTCTGCTTAGTTAAAAGGAAATGAATCACTCTGTGTTTGCCTGGTCAGGTTCCCAACGTAATTAAATAACTTCATTCAAAAATTCCTGCCTGAGTTATGCAAGCTTTCAGACTCTGACATGTATTTTATACATCCCTTGGAAACAGCCTACATTTTATTCATTTCTAACCTCAACTTGATTTAGTAACATAGTTTAATAGGCATTTCATTTTGAGGGGAGGGAAATACTGCAGCAATGTAAACTAACTTTCTCTCCCAGAGCCTTTGATTCAGCTAAAAGATCATGTTGCGTATGACAAAGGGCCTATCACAATAGATTGGCTGGGAAGTTATTCTTGAAGAGCATGTTGACTTTGTCAGGGTTTTATATGAGCTTTCTAGTACAGCATCACCTCCAGCACTAGCAACCTCATTTCCATTCATTATGCCCACCACAACAGGCAGCAATACTACTTAGAAATTGGGGTTAATGGACCTCCAGGAATTTGATGAGATTTATAGTTCTGCTCAATAACCTTTAAAGAGTGTATGGATCCAAATGTGGTGCATGTCACAAGGCCAAACATTCTTTTGAAAACGTATCAGTGTGTGGGACTAAGCAATTAAAAATCCCAGTGGCTTAGCCCGGACATCCTTATGCACAGTAACAAAATGCAGCACATATGCTACTCCACATAAAAAGCTGCCAAGCACTGTCAGCTTTGCAGAAGAAGGGATGAGAGAGCACATCAAATCAGTTCCTCTCCAAAGTGTGATTGGTACTTCCTGCACATCAGCTGCAGGAGGAACATAGGAAGCTGCCTTAAATCAGGTCAGATTATCTGTTCCTCTAACCCAGTACTGTCGGCTCTGACTGGAGGAGTGCCACAGACAGGTTGAATGCAGAGGAATGGTGGAAGGAACCAAGGGATCCCTCAAGAATGAAGGCTCAGAGCCTGGGGATTGGTGGTCAGAGGAAGAAGAGGGAGAAGACTGGGAGGAGGCTTCAGAAGCTCAAGAGGGAACAGGGTTTAGTGATCGAGGGGAGTCTGTGGCAGACGGAAGTCCAGAATCAGAGGCAGAAGCCAAAATGGGAGGGGCCAAGAGGCAGAGATGAATCTGGTTGGTGAAGAAGCATGAGTGTCTTCCCTCACGCTGCGACAAGCTCTCCCCACATCCCCGCTTTCCCAGAACGAGGAGAAGCTCAAAGAGCACGGATGAAAAGTTAGCTTCCTGATGTGGAAATGTTGAGAACTGAATACTGGAAAAATGAGAAACTGAGAGGAACCAAAAGTGACAGATTCACTTACCCCTGACTCAGGCTAATTGTTCAAAACACTTCATATATATTCCTCAGCAATCCTTACAACAGCTTTCTAAATTAGATCAATGTTATAATCCACACCTTAGAGATTGCCACGAGGGGGGAGGGCAGGGAAGTTGAGGCTGAAAGATAATGGCTACCTAGTACTAAGAAGTCATACTGGAATTGGGAACTTCCTCCTTCACAGTGTTAGTACACAGCCCAACCTCACTAGTCCCAGAGTTGGTTGGGGGGGGGGGAGAGTTCCCACCTCCAGTACAGAATTATCCCCTCCTAATCTATAAATCCAGTTAAGGCAGAAATGTGACTACACACTTTGGAGGATGTGGGAAACGTATGTGTCAGAGCTGCTTGAAGATCCTAGCTCACAGAGGATCACGCTAGCCAGCGATCATTTAGTAAAAGTCTTTATTGAGTTACACTTTCCATTCTCAAGCTGCTGCGTGCAACTCTACGTCTAGTAGCTAGATCGGCGAAGCTCCGTCTGAGTCTCCGCCCCGTGTGCACCAACTTAATATCCTAGCCCGGCTCCACCTTTTCCGCCTGACTGTCCTCCTCTGGGTCCCCCTACCCCCCGGGGTCTCTTCCTTCTGGGATTCTTCTGACGCTGACCCCCCGGACCCTCCTGTCTCCTTGCGCCGGGCTTTAGGACCTGGCTCCCTTTCCGGGCTGCTTACTGCGCCGCCTTCCTCTGCATTTGAACTTGGCGCGCGCGCCCAACCTTCCACTTTCCGCTTAACCGTTTCTTCGCTCCCCGATGGAGGTGTGGCCACTCCTGACTCGTGCCCTCCCTCCTGTGGTGAGCTGCCAGCGCTTGCCCCCTGGCTCCCTTCCTCTTCCCTGCTCTCTGGCGGTGACGCTGGTCCCGATTTCCAACTGCTCTCCCCTGAGTCCCCTCTGGCTCTATCTTCCTGGGGTGCCCCCCTAGACTCCCCCCTTGCCCTGGCCACTGGTGCTCCTTTCTGTGAATCCTCTGATTCACTGGAAAGACTCGGAGATCTCGGGTCGTCGTCATCACTCATCTTTTCTTCTGCCTCCTCCCCTTCGCTCTCTGTTTCCTCCCTTGCCCTCGCCTCTGCTCCTAAACCCCTGACATCCATCCCCCCCTCGAAGCCCCCCATTCCCCCCTCCCCTCCTTCCGGTGCTGGAGCTGGGTGCTGCTGTTGCAAAGGGACGAACGTCGGATATCGTTCGCTTCCCGTGGCGGGCCTCCATCTGCAGTCTCCCGGGTCTTCCTCCCTGCTCTCGTCGACGCCGGTCACCTCCGCTTCCATCTCTGTGCCGCCGTGCTCGAAACCAGGGTCGTCCCCGAAAACGTCCATGTCCGTCTCTCCCTCACTTCCTCCTGGCGGCGTTGCGCGTCCTGGGCATTCCAGCCACTTCCTGCGGAACTGCTCCTCTGGTCTATCGTCCCACCAATACGAGGGTTCTGAGGCAGATCCCAAGGGTGACCCCTCCGGGGAACGGACGTCTCGTGTCGGGTCCTCGTCCGAGTCGAACCCCCGGAACGTGCTGGCCGAAAGCGTGGGCGTGAAAAGCCAGTCGTCGAAAAAGTCTGCTGGCATTGGTCTATGTGGGAAGAGGGCATGAAACTCGTCTTTGAGCAGAGGTTCGTCCAAGGCGTAGCCCGGCACCCAGCTGTTCGCACTGGCCGGGGTGCCCTCCTTGGCGAGAAAGTATTCTACCCCCTCTTCCCCCCATCTGGAGTCCAAAATCTCCGTGACTTCGTTGATGCACTCCTTCTGTGCCACTCCCGCGTGCCCTGTTCTGTCTCTGACCGGACTCGGCGCCGTTCCGGGTTCCTGGAACCTGTGCGGTGCCTTGTAGGGAGTGAGCACCGATCTGTGGAACACCGGATGCATTCTGGAACCCTCCGGAAGTGCCAGTCTGAAAGCTACCGGATTGACCTGCTCTTTGACTAGGTAGGGCCCCAGTTGTTTATGCCCTAGTTTCTTCTTGGCCAACGACCTGGCCGGCACTGCGTGGGCTGCTAACCAGACCCAGTCTCCCACGTGGAGCCCTTCGCCAACCCTTCTGTCTTTGTCCGCTTGTACCTTGTATGCGTGCTTGGCCAGCTCCAGGTGGCGCCTCAGCTGATCGTGGACTTCCTGCAGCTCCGACGCGAACGCATCTGCTGTCTGCGGCTCCCCCTCCCCCATTCTTTCCAGTCCCGGGAAGGTTCTGGGGTGCCTCCCGTTGTTGGCGAAGAACGGCGTGACCCCCGTGGACACGTGCTTCGTGTTGTTGTAGGCGAACTCGGCAAGTGGCAGGTAATCCACCCACGTCGCCGGCTGTTGATTTGCATAACATCTCAGGTACTGCTGCATGATGGCATTGACCCGCTCCGCTTGCCCGTTGGTCTGCGGGTGTCTCGCCGACGCCAGGTTGATCTTGACGTTCAGGAAGCCCATCAGCTTCTGCCAGAAATTCGAGATGAACTGCCGCCCCCGGTCGGACAGAATAGACCGTGGCAGACCGTGAACCTTGAACACGTGGTCTATGAACAGTTTGGCGGTTTGCTCCGCCGTGGCCACCTTAGCACACGGAATGAAATGTGCCATCTTGGAAAACAGGTCCACCACCACCAGCACTGCCGTCTTGCCCCTCGAGCTGGGCAGATCCGTGACAAAGTCCAGGGCCACCCTTTCCCAAGGTTCGACCGGAGTTTGCAGCGGTTCCAACAGTCCGGCCGGCGGTCTGTGCACTGGCTTGGCCCTCTGGCAGGTGTCACACCTCGCCACGTAGTCTGCGACCTCCCCTCTCATTCCAGGCCACCAGAAATCCCTGGTGACTAATTCCACCGTCTTCTCCTTGCCAAAGTGCCCGGCAGTGGGCGCGTCGTGCAGCTGCTGCAGCACCTTGGCGCGAAGGTCGTCTCCCGGCACGTAGATGGCCCCTTTACGGATGAGCAATCCATCTCTTAGCTGGAAACCGTCGACCGCTGCCTTGCCCCTGTGCACCTCTGCCATCTTTGCTTGCGCGAAGGAGTCATCCTGCAACGCTCGTCGCACCGCCTCCAGGTCCACGGTTGCCGCGGCGCACGCCCACACTGTTGGTGCGAAGATGTGCATGGCGGCCGCTGGCGTTGCGTCCTCCAGATACTGTGGCTTACGGGAGAGAGCGTCCGCCATGATGTTAGTGTCCCCCGGGACATACTCTATGCGGAAGTCGAAGTTCGCAAAGAACTCAGCCCAACGTATCTGCCTCTGGTTTAGGAACTGTGCCGTGCGCCAGTGCTCCAGATTCTTGTGGTCCGTGCAAACCTGCACCGTGTGCTTGGCGCCGATCAGGAAGTGCCTCCACGCTTTGAACGCTGCATGAATGGCCAGCAACTCCCTGTCCCAGATGGTGTAGTTCTGCTCGGACTTGCTGAGCTTCCTGGAGTAAAACGCTCCCGGTCGCCACACCCCCTGCGGGTCCTTCTGCAGCAGGACCGCCCCCACGGCTCTGTCCGAGGCGTCTGTCTCCACCCTCATCGGCCTGCTGGGGTTGACATGAAGCAGCTGCTCTTCCGACGCGAAGAGACGCTTGAGTGCCTGAAAGGACTGCTCCGCCTGCTCTGTCCAAATGAACTTCTTTTTCTTGGAGCTAAGCGTGTCTGTGATGGCCGCTGTCTGCATGGCGAAGCCCTTGATAAACTTGCGATAGAAGTTCGCAAAGCCGACAAACCGTTGGACCTCCTTCCGGTTGCGTGGGCTCTTCCAATCCAACACCGCTCGAACCTTGGCGCTGTCCATGGCGAGCCCCTTGTCAGACAGCTTGTAGCCCAGAAAATCCACCTCCGTCACGTCAAATTGGCACTTCTCCAGCTTGGCGTAGAGCCTATGTTGCTTTAGCCTGCTCAGCACTTCCTTGACGTGTCCGTCATGCTCCTGCTGCGATTCCGAAAAGATCAGGATGTCATCTAAGAAACAGACGCACGTCTTGTAGAGAAGTCCCGCCAACACGTGATGCATGAAAGCTTGAAAAACGTGGGAGCCATTTTGCAATCCAAAAGGCATAACTCTATACTCGTAGGTACCCAGTGGCGTGAACATGGCCGTCTTCCACTCATCTCCTTCCCGCATGCGAATGAGGTTGTACGCCCCTCGCAGGTCTAACTTGGTGAACACTTTTCCCTTGCGTGCCTTTGCGAGGAGGTCGTCGATTCGGGGCATGGGGAAGTCCGATGGCTTGGTCCCATTGTTTAAAATGCGATAGTCCACTACCAGTCTTTTTTGGGGCGTGTCCCGCTTTTTAACAAAGAATACAGGACTGCCCCCCGCTGCCTTGGACTCTCGGATGAAACCGCGCTCCAAATTATGATCTATGAACTCTTTGAGTTCTTGCAGTTCGTCCTCTGACATGGAATACAGTTTCCCTTTAGGCAGCGCCGCCCCCGGCAGCAGGTCAATTTTGCAGTCATATGGTCTGTGAGGGGGTAGCCTGTCTGCCTCCTTCTCGCAGAAAACTTCCAAAAATTCTGCGTACTTGTGGGGAATCGCTTGCAGCGTGCCTAGCAGCAGCTGTGACTCCTCTTCCTCTCCTTCCTGCCGGGGCACGATGCAGTGTTCAGCACAAAAGGAAGAGCCGAAGGTCAGCTGCCTCTGGTACCAAGCCAGCGTTGGGCTGTGCTTGTCCAGCCAACTCATTCCCAATACAATGGGCGTATCCGATAGTTGAGTGACATTGAAGCTGATGATTTCTTTGTGATTCCCCAGTCGCATCACCATTGGTGGCGTCTGCTTCACCACTTGCCCCCCGAGCAGCTCCCTGCCATCCACCGTGACAACCTGCAGGGGCAGTGTGGCCGGCAGCAACTGTATAGCGTGTTTGTCGACAAAGTCCTGCCCTATAAAGTCCGCATTGCTGCCTGAGTCAATGGTGATTGGCACGTCCATGGTGATTCCATTGGGCAGCTGGAGAGATGCGGTGAGCCTCACTACTGGTTTGGGCGGGAGGGGGTTCACGGGCTGTAAAAACTCTGGGGACTGCGTCACTAACACGTCTGGCTGGGCCCCAGGGCCTCTTCCTCCAGCCAGACTGCGTCGTTTCCCTGCTGTGGTCCTCCTTGCTGCGTTGCTGCAGTCACCATTGCTGAGGCTGCAGTGAGCTTGTGGAGCCTCTGGGGACACTCTTTCGCCATATGCCCTGGCTCCTCACAGACGTAACACTTCCTGTTCCCTCTAGGAGGCTTTGCTTTCACTGCTGCCGGTGCTAGGGCTCTGGTTGCTGACTGAGCCCTTGCACCTCCAACCTCCATAGGTTCCGCTCCTCCTCCTGGCGGAGGCGTGGATTGCGCACGCGCTGCTTCTCTGGGAAGGAAGGAGGAGCCCCTGGCTGGTTCGCGCCCTCCACGCCCTTCGTCCCTGCTCCACGGACGTTCTTCCATCCGCACCCCCACTGCCAGTGCCCTTTGAACGACCTCCTGGGTGGTCCGGGGTCTCTCCCCCCTCGCGATTTCATCTTTAATCGAGCTGTGCAACCCCTCCCAAAAGAGGTCTCTTACAGGGGCCGAATCTCTGTCCCATTCCAGGGCACTGACCAAAGCGAAAAAGCGGGCATGGTACTGCCTCACGCTGGCCCTCCCTTGCCTTAGTCCATGCACCTCCTTCCGGGCAAGATCCACGTCAATGCTTGATAAAAAACACCCATCCATCGCTTTAATAAAGGCATCCGCATTTTGGAGCGCCGGATCCTTATCTCTCCATAAATTGCGCAGCCATGCTTTAGCATCCCCATGCAAATGGGACATGATGAATCCCACTTTCTCTTGCTCATCTCTAAAGTCTTTATTCAGCAGTTGCAGTGCGCACAGTACGTCTGCTCTAAAGTTGGGATACTGTTGCAGGTTCCCATCGAAGTGAGAGACCAGACCGCCTGTTCGTCTCGCCAACCCAATTCCCTCCTGCCTGGGTGTCTGCTTTGTAAGCACGTCTAACCTGACCTGGAGATCCCTGCAGGCGGCAGCTGCCTCCTCCTCTCTCTTCCTGGATGCGAGAGCCGCTGCATTCAGTTGTGACACTGCTTCTCTGAGTTCAGCTATCTGCTGCTCAGCCGTCATGTCGGCTGCCGTTCGTGAGCTCGCTGGTAGGCACCTGCTTCTCTCCCCTCCTCAAGGCTGTAGATGCCCACAATTGTCAGACGGAGCTTACTGTCAGAGCTGCTTGAAGATCCTAGCTCACAGAGGATCACGCTAGCCAGCGATCATTTAGTAAAAGTCTTTATTGAGTTACAGTTTCCATTCTCAAGCTGCTGCGTGCAACTCTACGTCTAGTAGCTAGATCGGCGAAGCTCCGTCTGAGTCTCCGCCCCGTGTGCACCAACTTAATATCCTAGCCCGGCTCCACCTTTTCCGCCTGACTGTCCTCCTCTGGGTCCCCCTACCCCCCGGGGTCTCTTCCTTCCGGGATTCTTCTGACGCTGACCCCCCGGACCCTCCTGTCTCCTTGCGCCGGGCTTTAGGACCTGGCTCCCTTTCCGGGCTGCTTACTGCGCCGCCTTCCTCTGCATTTGAACTTGGCGCGCGCGCCCAACCTTCCACTTTCCGCTTAACCGTTTCTTCGCTCCCCGATGGAGGTGTGGCCACTCCTGACTCGTGCCCTCCCTCCTGTGGTGAGCTGCCAGCGCTTGCCCCCTGGCTCCCTTCCTCTTCCCTGCTCTCTGGCGGTGACGCTGGTCCCGATTTCCAACTGCTCTCCCCTGAGTCCCCTCTGGCTCTATCTTCCTGGGGTGCCCCCCTAGACTCCCCCCTTGCCCTGGCCACTGGTGCTCCTTTCTGTGAATCCTCTGATTCACTGGAAAGACTCGGAGATCTCGGGTCGTCGTCATCACTCATCTTTTCTTCTGCCTCCTCCCCTTCGCTCTCTGTTTCCTCCCTTGCCCTCGCCTCTGCTCCTAAACCCCTGACAGTATGCTTCATATCCTGCCATAAAACATAAGAGGAAAAAGCTGAGCTTGACAGCCTTTCTTCATGATAAAAGATGGGGAAGCAACATTTCCCAGCTTATTTATGGTTTCAGTATATTGACTGTAATAGAATCAGGATAAGAATCTTAAGGCTGTGAGCTATCCATGTCTCTCTCTCTCTCTCTCTCTCTCTCTCTCTCTCTCTCTCTCTCTGTGTGTGTGTGTGTGTGTGTGCTCCTGCTCACCTGCTGGGAATGGGGAAGATTGTGTCTCTAAATGTCACATTTGAAGTGCACCTTTGGTTGGACAGCTTCTCGCTTTACACTCCCTTGGCTTCCGCAGCCTTTGAAATTCAGAGCCTCTCTCACCTTGAGACTGAGCCTCAGAGTGTTCTTTCAACTATTCATTCCTCCCCCCCCGCCCCCCGCTGCTTTAAGTATCGTGTCAGGGAAAGCTCCTTGCCCGTGGCAGGTTTTTTCTTTTCCCCCTTGGCAGAAGGGTGTGTATTTCCAGCAGATAACTTGTACCTGATAAAGGCTACAATCAGTCAGAAATGGGGTGCTGCTGAGCTAAATTGACATTTTGCCTAATTCTTGATTACCATTATTAAGTGCTTGCTATAAATGAGGCAACTCCCCATTTATGTGGGGGTTACATTCTGAGGCACCACACATTTAAGCATGTTTGAAACACCCTTGAAAAAAACTGCAAACACCCTGTTCCACTCCCGCCCTGTCCCACCTCTTTTTGTGATGTTTTTGTGACATTTTTGTGCACCGGCTTCTCCTGGGTCTTTACTCCAGCTGCTGCTCTCCAGACCTCTAGGGCAGGGGTAGGGAATGTGGTGGTAAAATAGAATCAGTCAACATGTCGGTCCATACACAGAGGCCCAGGAAAAACAGCACAGTGCTTCAAAATATCTGGGACAAATCTAGAAAATACAACTGTGATGTGGAACCTATGGTCCTTCAGGTGTGGGCTCCAACTCCCACCAGCCCCAGCTAGCATGGCCAGACATCAGGAACGATGGGAGCTATAGTCCAAAAACATCTGGAGGGCCTCAGGTTCCCCACTCCTCCTCTCTAGAAGACTGAAAGATAGGTACCACTACATTGCTGCCTTCATAGGTTGTGTTAGCTGTGCTTGTATGCAAACACACAAAATTGACCCCCAGTTGCATTTAAACCAGAGTTAATAAATTCAGGTTGAAGGGATGGTGTGTGTTGTGTGTTTGCTCTGACTGGGGGAATAATGTGTAACGGATTAAGAATTACTTGGTTACAGCTTTAGTTGCCAAGTTAGGCCAAATCCAATAGCCTGATTAATGCTCGCTTCTTCAGAGCCTTTTGTGGTTGGAAAGGCTCAGACAAAATATAAAAATCTATTAATTATTGTAGGTATTGTATTCATGTAAGATCTTTCTAAGTCTTTTATTACCATTGTAGGCATTCTTGTAAGCTCCGCCTGTGCCTGCAAATCATTTGCTTGTTTTTATATATTATGTTTTGTGTCATTTTACTGTTTCATAGCCAGTGTGTGTGTAAAATTTAACGTGAAACCACAGCTGTTGATTTTCTTCTCCTATCTTTAGATGTATGGTTGCATTTTCCACAGTGTGCCACCTTTTGTTAGGTACATCCATGTGTGTTTGCTTGCTCTGTTGTTACCATACATATCAAAAGGAAAGCATTATACATAGAAAATTTGGAGCATGATTTGGCAAATTTCCATAGCATGTGGCAAGGGCTGCGTGCACATCATAAGCACCCTTCCTCTTTGTTCAAACAGGAACTGTGTGTAATTACATGCATGATAGGCGAGAATTTTCCCTGAAGTGGGTTATTAAAGCAAACACTGCCTTATTGCAGACCTGCCTTTACTCTGAAGGCACTACTGTGGAGAAGGAGCCCTTTGCTAATCTGAACCTCACCCAGCAAAGCAAAATGTGATTTTGCGTAGAATTCTATATGCAAATAGAACTTTTTATATCTCTCCCTCCACCCACAGGGGTTCCAACAGGATTTTCTGGGTCCAGTATATGTCCAATATATGTTGACTGGACCCTCTGACCCACTCACAAAAGAGACCATAGATGTGCATACAATTTGCATATGCCATGCGTCATATGCAGATTTGTCTCTTTTGTAGGTGGACTGGAGGGGCCTCCAAATAAATCAGTGGCCACACATGTAATAAAAGGTCTGACAAACAGAATGTGAATGGGTGAAGGTTTTCAAATGATTGCATTTCCATACTAACCTGTTGAATTTCTGCCTGCCATGCAGCTGGTAAAGACACAAAAGCCGTGCTTTTCCAAAACCAAAGCCTAGGCTACCATCCTGTGCCCTAGCAGTAAGCCCCATTAACACTTCTGAGAAAACATACATGCCTAAGCCACTTTGCAAATTTTTCACATTTCGCATTTGCCAGTTTGGAGGGAGATTCTTTAGCACCACCAAGCACATGATGTGTAATACAGTGGTACCTCGGGTTAAGCACATAATTCGTTCCGGAAGTCCGTTCTTAACCTGAAACCGTTCTTAACCTGAAGCACCACTTAGCTAATGGGGCCTCCTGCTGCTGCCGTGCCGCCGAAGCAAAGTTCTTAACCTAAAGCACTATTTCTCGGTTAGCGGAGTCTGTAACCTGAAGCGACTGTAACCTGAGGCGTATGTAACCTGAGGTACCACTGTAGAAGGGTAAACTATGGAGATTCCAAGGGCAACTAGAAAATAAGACAGAAGCAAGAAAGGGACACTAACGGGGAGGGGGGGAAACCAGCCCTTTAAGACTCCACGGATTCTTATCACCTGTTTAAGAGGCATAACAGTTTCCCCACATCCAGATCAATCTGACAACTAGAGAAAAGAGGTCTATGCCATTCAACTTTCATCTGTCTTTACCCGATGCAGGGATTCCCTGGGCAGGATTTGACTAATTAGTTCCATCAGTGGAAAAATCTGTGCATGGACTTCTGCTTTTGCAAAGGAGCTTTCCCCTGTCCTCTCCCCAGTATGCCCCCTGAAATTGGTCAGGCTGAAACGGGTCAGGAGAACCTCCGGGGACAACGTGCAGGAGGGAGGAGAGGAGGGGTCGTGTTGTCTAGCAAGTCAAGAAGACAAAACAATAACCTCAGCACAAAGCTGAATCCCTTCCCATGGCTCCCCCCCTCTTCTATAAGCATTCTCCTCCTCCTTTTAACCCAGGGGTCAGCAACCTTTTTCAGCCATGGGCTGGTCCACCGTCCCTCAGACCTTGTGGGGGGCTGGACTATATTTTGAAAAAAAAAAATGAACGAATTCCTATGCCCCACAAATAACCCTGAGATGCATCTTAAATAAAAGGACACATTCTACTCATGTAAAAACATGCTGATTCATGGACCATCCACAGGCCAGACTGAGAAGGCGATTGGGCCGCATCTGGCCCATGGGCCTTAGGTTGCCTACCCCTGTTTTAACCCATCAGTTAAGCTGGCCACCACCATTTCCCTACTGCTATCATCTGTGACAAAGAACTGGACATTTACAACAAGAGTGGCTAACTTGTGGCCCTCCCTATGTTGCTGGACTCCATCTCACAGTGGCTGCAAACCAGCATGGCCAGAGGTAGTTCAACAACATCTGATTTACAATAAAAATGGCAGGTTGTTGTCGGCCCCTTTTCTACAGCTCTGCGCTCTCCTTCCTCTTCCTGTTCCCGACATGTGTGTCATTCTCAGTGGCGTAGCGTGGGTTGTCAGCACCCGGGGCAAGGCAAGTAATTTGCGCCCCCTAACCCGTGGATTTTAGCACTCGAGTCTCTTCCACGCCCCCCCCCAGGTGTTGCGCCCGGTGCGGCCGGCCCCCCTGCACCCCCCACGCTACGCCACTGGTCACTCTTGTTCTGGAAGAGGCAAGGCTTTTTAAAAGATGTTTGACATCAGCTAGATGAAACTTTAAAAATAATTATGCGTTATGAAACTAAGCCCAACCCTCAGGGTTCTTACTAGCGAAAATATCATTATACAGGGAGGAGGGGCAGAGCTGTCAGCTGCAAAAGCACCCTGTGCTGAGAGTCTGTATTATCATTATTTCATTAACGTGTAATAGTCGTTATGGTTGATTGCTTTCATGCATGTTGTGTAGTGTTTTCTTCTTTCTATTTTATTGACATTTCACAACCCTTATGAGAATCAATTGGAAAAAAAAGGAGGAGGAAAGCATTGGGAAAGTTAGGCTCAACAAGAAATATGTTTCAAAGGCAGAACTGAAACAAGTCTTGTCTTTCATTTACCTTAAAGCCAACATAACAAAAAGATGGAAAAGCCAAAGCAAGCATGTACAGGAGATGTGGCTTTGCAGTAGGAACACTTGCCAAACTTGATAGACTGTGGAAACATGAGACAAGAAGATCTCACCTGAAACCAAGATAAAATGGTTTAGGTCACATGCGATTTCAGTTATCCTTGATGAAGGTGGAACTTGAGTTTTATCAGCAGCAACTGAAGGGAGTACCGTATTTTTTGCTCTATAAGACTCACTTTTTCCCTCCTAAAAAGTAAGGGGACATGTGTGTGCGTCTTATGGAGCGAATGCAGGCTGCGCAGCTATCACAGAAGCAAGAACAGCAAGAGGGAATGCTGCTTTAACTGCGCAGCGATCCCTCTTGCTGTTCTGGCTTCTGAGATTCAGAATATTTTTTTTCTTGTTTTCCTCCTCTGAAAACTA
This sequence comes from Podarcis liolepis, assembly GCF_965112155.1. Classification (NCBI taxonomy): domain Eukaryota; kingdom Metazoa; phylum Chordata; class Lepidosauria; order Squamata; family Lacertidae; genus Podarcis; species Podarcis liolepis. The sequence continues at coordinate 61,194,064 of NC_139555.1, read as the reverse complement.
GGTGCGTCTTATGGTCTGGTGCGTCTTATAGAGCAAAAAATACGGTGATTTGAGCTTGTGAACACAATTTCCCTCAATATACACAATTTTACAAGCAACTTCCCCTATATTGCACTCTTTCGTCCAATATATATGCATTTCTATATACATTGCTTGGCTACAGAACTGCATTGCAAAATTCAGAGCAGTGTGAATTTTGAAGGATAATGTCCCACTTTTTCTTTTTTCCTCCCCTCCATGTTTTGGAGAACAAATAAAAGTGGCGTGTTTTTATATGTAGGTGCAAAAGCTGACTCCTGTTTCTACATAGAATAAAATCCCTGCACCAAATGAAAGGAATGGTGAAATTTGCATTCGTAGTAAGATGTAACCAATCCACTTTAAATTATTTAATTGCAATGCTTCTGCAGCCAGTCAGGTATGGAGGGTTGCAACACAGGCACTTGGCTGTGACATTTGCCAAACCCTTCTCTCTCCAGAGGAATTGGGGTTGAAACACCTATATTTGCCCAGGCCTTAGGCAGTTGTGCATTATATTATTCTTTTATTATTATATTTCCTCTTCCCCTTTTTCTTCTCTGCCCTGCTATTTTGTCCCTCTCAGTTTCTCTTCTCACCTTTCTCCATCAGTCTTTTTTGAATTACAACCAGCCTCTCACTTATATTCTCTCACCCTTCTCACATTCCCCATTCGACATTTCTCATTCCAAGGCTTTTCAGAATGGGTGGAACACTGACAATTAAAGGGCAAAGCCTTTCTCATTCCAAGATTCTGGAGAGATACTCCCAATGCAGAGTAGACAAGTGGTGGCCAACATGGTGAGCTTCATAGGTTGTTGAACTCCATCCATCAGTACTATCAGTCCCAGTCAGCCTGGCCAATGGGCATGGATGGCCAAAGTTAGAGAACCATATTGGCAACCTCTACAGCTGAGCACTCACTGGGCAGGTGCTTTGGCTGCTTGATAGGTTCATATATGTTTATCTTCTCCCATTTTGACCTCCAATAATGCTTCTTACAAAGTGTGGAAGATCTAAGCAATGTATTTATTTTAAAAATAGTTTCAGGAGAGAGAGGAACCCAAAGACGTTGTTGTTCTACTTGCATCAATTTCTACAAGCTAGAAATGTGGTGAGTGGACAGAGGCATTGATCTGTAGTCATCATCATCTCCACCATCCAGAAAGAGCAATGATTATTGGGTGTTTCTGATTATTAACCAATGCTGCAAATATATCTGGAGAAATGCTGTATCTGGTTATTAAGCAGCTTTTGGAGTGCATTGTTCTGTGGGAGAAAGGAAGAGAAGAGTGTCAGGGAAAGTGGTAAGGAGGAAGAAAATGTGAGCAACTCATATGTATTTCTTTATTTGGAATCAGTGGCAGATGATGCCCATTGGGATTGGTGGCATGGGAGGCAGGGAGGCCAACAGCAGATGGAGATAGAGCAAATGACAGCTGCAACTACAGCCAATGAGAGGCCCTCGCCTACTGAGCTCTACAGGGGCAACACTGAGATGAAGGAGGAAGCTCTCAAGGAGTTCCACTCCTTGGCTGGTGGTCAGTAAGAAGGTGGGCATGTGAAGACTCCCTAAGGGCAGACTAAGGCTGGTGGGACCGTGTCCTATTTGCCTCAATGGGTCAGCCACTGTGAGGAACATGTGTATCTCACCATTCTAGTTCAAAACTGAGCCACTCAACACAGTTAACAAATGCAGAAATTTTGGGGGGTGGGAAACAGAGCATATAAAAATTTATGCCAATGAAAGAAGAGCAGATAAAATAAACAACACAGAGGTGTAAAAACCAAAGAGCTCAAGCAGCCAAGTATATTGACAGCAGCAAGAAAAGGTTTTGATATGTGGCCAGGAAGGACGGGTCCTCACTAAGGTCTTTGGGGGAATATGAACCTTCAAATACGATAGCCACCTAGGCCAGCATCCCAACCAGGCCATTATCTAGAGCTGGGAACTAGGTAAAAAGGTAAAGGTAAAGGACCCCTGGGCAGTTAAATCCAGTCAAAGGTGACTGTGGGGTTGGGTTGCTCATCTTGCTTCAGGCCGAGGGAGCCGGCATTTGTCCACAGACAGCTTTCTGGGTCATGTGGCCAGCATGACTTAATAATAATAATATTAATCATAATTTATTATTTATACCCCGCCCATCTGGCTGGGTTTTCCCAGCCACTCTGGGCTGCTTCCAAAAGAATATTAAAATACAATAGTCAATTAAACATTAAAAGCTTCCCTAAACAGGGCTGCCTTCAGCTTCTGGTGCAACGGAACACAATGATGAAGGCAGAGATCATGGAAATGCCATTCACATTCCCACCGCAGCGGTTCCAATTTATCTAATTGAACTGGCATGCTTTCAAAATGCTAGATTGGCAGGAGCCTAGACATAACAACAGGAGCTCACCCAGTTGCAGGGATTCCAACTGCCAGCCTTCTGATTGGCAAGCCCTGGAGGCTCAGCAGTTTAGACCACAGCGCCACCCGCGTCCCTCAGCTGGTCTCTAGACAGACCCTGCCCAGGAGCCAGAATTGCTGGAGTCCCACCACACACACCACCCCAGCTGAGGGATGTAGAACAAACTCCTTCCTATCCATTCCCAAAGCTAGGTCCAAATTGTCTGCTGCCCTTAGCAAATCAACCCCCCACTCAATTCCTGATAGCTTCAGGTGTTTTAATTATGATTAAGCATGGAAATCAGACCTCAGTTAATTTCAGTGATTTAACTACAGTGGTACCTCAGTTGTCAAACATAATCTGTTCCAGAAGACCATTCGACTTCTGAAGCGTTTGACAACCAAGGCGCAATGGGCAGTCAGCAAATTCAACTAAGACAATTGAGAAATGAGCTTCAGTAGTCGTTCGACTTCCGAGGTACATTCAAATCGGAAGCATTTGTTTCCAGGTTTTCAGCAAAAACCAAAATGTTCAACTTCTGAAGCATTCAGCAAATGAGGTACCACTGTACTCAAACTGTAGTTGTGATCCAGATTTGTGAATCTCTCTGAGACTAAATAAAGCTCCTCAGATTCTGTTTCACACAGAGACATTCATACATGTCAGAGCTGCTCCCAGATCCTAGCTCACAGAGGATCACGCTAGCCAGCGTTCACTTTATAAAAGTCTTTATTGAGTTACGGTTTCCATTTTCAAGCTGCCGCGTGCAGCTCTACGTCTTATAAGCTAGAATGGCGAAGCTCCGTCTGAGTCTCCGCCCCCTGTACACCAACTTAATACCCTAGCCTTACTCCACCTTTTCCGCCTGACCGTTCTTCTCTGGGTCCCTCTGCCCCCCGTGGTCTCTTCCTTCCTGGACTCTTCTGACGCTGACCCCCCGGACCCTTCTGTCTCCTTGCGTCGGGCTTTAGGACCTGGCTCCCTTTCCAGGCTGCTTACTGCGCCGCCTTCCTGTGCATTTGAACTTGGCGCACGCGCCCAACCTTCCACTTTCCGCTTGACCGTTTCTTCGCTCCCCGATGGAGGTGTGGCCACTCCTGACTCATGCCCTCCCCCCTGCTGCGAGCTGCCAGAGCTCGATACCTGGCGCCCTTCCTCTCCACTGCGCTCTGTTGGGGACGCTGGCCCCGATTTCCAACTGCTGCCCTCTGAATCCCCTCTGGACCCTATTTCCTGGGGTGTCCCCCTAGGCTCCCCCCTTGCTCTGGCCACTGGCGCTCCTTTCTGTGAATCTTCTGATTCACTGGAAAGACTCGGAGATCTCGGGTCGTCGTCATCACTCATCTTTTCTTCGGACTCCTCCCCCTCGCTCTCTGTTTCCTCCCTTGCCCTCGCCTCTGCTCCTGAACCCCTGACAATACACACCTACAATAAAAAAATATTGAGATCAGGTTGCCTTACCGACGTTCTCAAAGTATTTGATGTGTGCCTCAGGATAGTTTTGCTCCAAGGCTAATTTCTTGAATTTTTCTTTGATGTCATCTCCCACTTCCGATCCCCTAGCTTTAAACACAAGCAAAGGTTGAGTAAATTGTTGTTCTCAGAAAGGCTGAAATATCTGTTTTATGTCTATAGAGCACCCAAAGTCTCTTCTTCCTGACATCTTCTCTGGATTGTCCATTGGACAGTCAGGAACAGAACCCCCATGAAACCAGAGAAGAGGATCTAAGCAGGCTTGGCCAAACTTGGCCCCCTAGAGGTTTTGGGGCTACAATTCCCATCATCCATGACCACTGGTTCTGCTAGCTAGGGATGATGGGAGTTGTAGTCCCAAAACATCTGGAGGGCCAAGTTTGTCCATGCCTGATCTTAAAGGAACTGAAAGCCTACACAGGTGCTGACTGTCCCTATTTGCTAGTGGGAGGCTTTATGGTAGCTGCTCTTTCTGCTGGATCATTGTTAATATTGCAGCCCCCTGTTTCCTTTTATTTTGGGGACACCCGTTATCTTCATGTGAAGTGCTAAAGTGGCCATTCTTTTGGGTTCAACCCCCTTTTCCAAAAAAGATATTCTTTCATCCCGGGAAGAGCTGATTATTCCATTAGCCACTTTTTATTCTAGAAGATTATTGTAGTCAAGATTTTAAATAGGTTTTCCTCCTTCTTTTTAACTCTGTACAGTACAGATGACTGTTGACAGCAAAAAAAGAGGGGGGTGTATATTAGCCAGATAAGTATAGATAAAGATATTCAATAATTTTGTATTCTATTTTTGTATGTTAACTAGAGCCGTAATTGAATTGAACAGAACTTAGGGTATCCTTCCATAAACTTAGGGTATCCGTCCAGATGTTTTAGCCAAAACCTTCCACCAGCCACCAAACTGTACTAAGGAGGAAAAGGCAGGGCAGCGCCAACTCCTTCAGCACAGCAGAGTGAAGAGCAGCACTGGCTCTGCCTCCTTCCTTTGAACTTTTCCTGCTCTGGCTGGTCCACAGAAAAACTTGCAACTCAGAACTTGAAACTGAGCTTGCTTCTTTCCTCTCCTCCCAACCCATTCTCCTTTTGTGACTTTTCGGCCGTGTGTGTGTGTGTGTGTGTGTGTGTGCGCGCGAGAGAGAGAGAGATTTGTAACTTCTTTGTGACTGAAGAGTTAGTTGAAAAACAGCAACACTAACTAACTAACTAACTAACTAACTAACTAATAAGCATCCTTTTTGCTGAACCACAGATATGCCACAGGGTGGATTGAGGGTTATTGGTTTGTTTGTTTTATGTTGTGAACTGCTCTGAGATCTATGGGTGAATAGCTGTATTTAATAAATAAAAATAAAATCCATTGCCACAACACATACCAGACAGATACATAGATTCATGTTCTAATTTCTTCCTGTGCGAAATGACATACTTTTCATAATCAATATCCATGACACGGGTAATACCATCTATATAGGAAACAACACACGATATCAACTGAAGGAAGTGAGTTCCTCATTTCTTGGCTGTTAGTGGAGGGGGGGCAGGCAAATGGGGATCAGCCACTCTTAGTCACCATAATTAATCATTCTTTCTCCCACCCCCTCATTAATATGTCTTCAGAATTTTAAGGGAGGTGAATCTCCATGACTTAAGAAGTGTCCTGCCCAGGTCCACTGCCACAGATTGCCCTTCCTAAAGCAGGCAGTGGGAACCACCATTCCCTTCACCCCCACACATTTCATCTTGCTCCCTGTCTTACTTTCCCCCTCTTTTAGCCATGGTGTTAGGCATGGCAGACTCCTCCAACTCTTCAGTCAGAGAAAAGGGCGTCCTTCTTAAAAGGAAGGTGTTTGTGTGGCCAAGGCTGCAAGTACTATGCTGAAAATCTAAAGTTAAATGTAAATGTTGACTAGTTACCATAGGAAATGTATGATTATCTGGACACTCTCTCAACCCCTTCCCCAGAAGGCTTTGCTTTGAGGAAGGACACCCCCCTGCCCCTTTCTCAATACAGTCATACCTCTAGTTGCGTTCGCTTCATGTTGCATTCGCTTCATGTTGCAGATGCATTCTGCACGCTTCGCACATGCGCACAATGGCCGTGTGCACTCCAGGCTTGCGCAGAAGCAGCGCTCTAGTTGCGGAATTTTCAGGGTGCACCCCAGAACATATTGTGTCCACAACTAGAGTTACCACTGTAAGTGGCAGGGAGGAGGGGGGACCTGAGACCCTGTTTGGAGACTAGCAGAGCAAGCAGGTGGCAGAGAGGCTCCAGACAGTGAGAACTCACCACCCCTTCTGCTCCTCCTTAACTTTGTTGACAGCCGCCCACAGTGGCTGGGGTAACTCGGTCAGATGGACGGGATATAAGTAATAAAATTGTTGTTGTTCTTGTTGTTGTTTGCCTGGCTCTGTTAAACTAGAACTTTTCCTGCGGCATCCCAAGTGCTTTGGAGAACCTCACTAGAAAAGCAAAAACTAGCTGTGTTGGCCCATTTCAAAAATAATAAAACCCTCTAGGTGAGCATTACATTTATTTCAGCCAATCCTAGTGTCAGGAAAGACTGGCCAACTTTTAAGCTCTCCAGCACTCTTCATCGAGCACAATATTACCAAAATAATGATTAATTTACTCACCCACCCAAAAAACCAATCAGACTGGGATGATATATATGAGGGCAGCTTAAAGGATCAGTTGCAAGATGAAGATTGTAGGGTGACAGAGTCTCTTCCCAGTACTATGAACATCAGTTGTCTGGCTGCTGGGGATTCTGCGATAAAGAAGCAAAGACTGCTCCCCTGGTCTGAGAACATAGATCCCAGCTGTAACCCAGAACTCCCTTGTGCAGCCTTGAGTGAAACACTCAAGTTCCTCCTGGTTAAGCAGAGGGGAGATCAAAAGAGAAAGCAGGAGTCTTCCATTTTGAAAAGCCCAAGATTAATTTTGGATGGCAACAAGGCAAATCATATCCTCCTAAGTAGGGAAGTGGAGGCATTGGTTTAACCATCTGCCATGAACCATAACTCAGGGGGTAAATCACTTCCTTTGCATGTGGAATGTCCCTGGTTCAATTCCTGATGTTGTGCAACTTAAAAGGATCCTGTCACTGGGATGGAAAGAGACTTCTAACACTGGGATGGAAAGAGCCACCGTCAGTCTAAGTGGGTCAAACTCAGGCAAACGGACAAATAGTTTTTGGCAGTTTCCTGTTACAGCAGTACCTCAGGTTACAGACGCTTCAGGTTACAGACTCCACTAACCCAGAAATAGTACACCGGGTCAAGAACTTTGCTTCAGGATGAGAACAGAAATCACGTGGCAGCGATGCGACGGGAGCAGGAGACCCCATTAGCTAAGGTGGTACCTCAGGTTAAGAACAGTTTCAGGTTAAGAATGGACCTCCCGAACGAATTAAGTTCTTAACCCGAAGTACCACTGTACTGTGATGTCTCTTTTACCAACCTACATATACTGCTCTTTTGCTCTCAGATCACAAAACACAGGTGGAGATTTAAAAATATTTATATGTTTTGCTTGAACTGAGGGAAAATCAGCTTGCAAAAGAAGGGTTTGCACGAGGTAAAGGACTTCCACATAACCAGACTGTTACGTATCTTTAACTCCTCATTTGCCCTTCCTATCTCTTTGTTATTTAGACTGATAGTCTTATGCTGCATCCTCTTTACAACCTCCTCCTCCTCCTCTCACTTCTCTCTTGAATCTCAAGATGAGAGGTCAGCTTGGAACGATCTTGTGAAAGAACTCTGGAGCAAGCATGGCTGCCTTTGTTTTCTCTAGGCTACCTAGGTTTAGCAAGACCCAGTGCTTTCTTTTCAAAAAAAGTTTAGGGGTCCTCTCATATTCCCACTGATATTGAAATACTGCCCCCTCAATGAGGCCAAACTTAGATTGACAAAATGTTTAAGGGTATGTGTCCCCCTGTGTCCCCCCAGAAAAAAGCACTTTTTCTAGGCAAGTTATGTATTTCCTAAAATAAACAACCTTATTGGTGGGTGGGTGATTGCACTGCTCTCCCCCTCATAACTCGATTTTGCACTCAAAAGAAATGGGAAAAGTAAATGGGAAAAAGAACAGATGTTTGAACATTTGCCCAAATCACAGCATCTGGATCTTCCGATCACAAAACATACTTTTTCATCAGGTAATAGGGTGGCTCATGGTAGTCATATTTACCAGGAAATTCGAATACACCAGGTTTGTCAGTGTGCTTTAACACAAGAGCTGATTGTTTGCAGACACCATCCCTGGAAAAGAGAGCTAAGTGAAAGCACTTCAAAACCAGATACCCAGCCTTGCTTCCCCACGTGTATTTTTAAGGGTGTCAGAGCCACTGATGGAAGAATACATTACCAGTAAGATGCCTTAGACTTTACCAGAGGGAAGGATAGCCAGAGTGTCAAGAGGAATGGCACCCTGTTGCTATCAATGCCTTCAAAATGAACAGGCCTTTTTGGAGGCCTCTACATTATCAAATGGTTTCCACAGGATTACTCAATGTCTCCATTGGCATTCCAGCTATGTTTTATTTATATCACTATGCCCAACCTAAGTGGCTTGTTATGATATATTAAGATAAAACAAGACACACACAAAAAAGAGAGGTAATACGGGATGGGAACTTGTGGTCTTCCCTAAGCAGCAGCTCTGTACAAAATCTGGACATTGCTCCATCCAGCTCAATATTGTCTACACTGACTGGCAGTGCCAGAAACTTTATGCCCTTTCCAAAGCATCACAAAACGATTTCAGGGGAAATCAGGGCTGTGGCTCAGTGGCAGAGCACCTGCTTTTCATGCATAAGGACCCCGGTTCAATCCCCAGCCTATGCATGATGGGAGGAAAGGGGACTTCTGGGTTAGCGCCATCGGTAATGGCAGATTCCCTCTGATCTTCTGAGGGATCAGCTCTGCAGGATTGGGGTCTTACCACTGTGGCGAAGTGGGGACCCTCCAAAAATCACAGGCGGGTGAAGACTGTGAACGTGGGACTCGGCGGGCACACTTTGCGCCCCCCCAATTTGCGAAGGAACCCTTTTACAGGCTCTGGAGCGAAATGGGGTGAGCGGCGCGGTGCTGAGAGTCGATTGCTTCTTCCACGGGGTGAAGCCGCACAGCCGTTATCGGAGAGCGCGGACTTTTTCCTGGGACAATTTGGTCTTAAAAGCAACAACCCGTGAGTAGGATAAAATTGGATTTAAAGGGAGAAAATAATTAATTTGGCACCGAAGCGGGGAGGCATAAACAGGAAGTCCACCTTCCGTTTCTTGTAAACAGATCAAAGCAAAGAGACTGTAAGCGGAAACTTTGAAAGACGTTCGAAAAAGACTCAAATCCTAACATCAGATAAACAATCTCCCCTCCGGATTGCAGGAGAGGAGGGGGGAAAGGTTTGAATTGTATCTTTCTGCAAAAAAAAAGAGAGGAAAGGAAGCTAAAATCCACCGCTTAGATCCTGGGAACGGACTTCCCAGGGACAATAGGAATGCCGTTTTGTGAAAAGCACCACTGGTAAATAGAGTACTGTTGACAGCTAACTCTGCAAGAGAGATACAGTGTTTCTGGACTTCTCCTGGAGATTAAGCGCAATTGAAACTGTTGTATTTTTGTGAACTGGGGGATTTAAAAAGGTTATTTTTTCTTTAAAGCTACAAGTTCTGACTGTTACTGTGTCCCCCTAGAGGAGGATTGACATTGTTACAATAACAACTGGGCCAGGGGAATTTTCCATTTCAAAACAAATCTTAGCCTTGGGAGTGACCTTGGATTCTAACTAGAGTGTTATGGCAGATGGAAGAGGAAAGATAGAGTTGCTTCAGGAAAAAACTACGAGGTCTGGCAGATACTTTTGTACAGATACTGGGTCGCAGCGGAGAGCATCAACATCTGGCCCTTCTGGACCATCTGGATTATCAGGGGCTGCACCTGCACAAGTTAAACCAAAAGGGATGTCTTCTGAAGACGTTTTAGCTCTGGCACTAGGGAAAATTAATGAATCTTTGGAAAACCTGAGTAAACAAGTAGCTGAAACAAATAAACAAGTAGCTGAAACAAATAAACAAGTAGCTGAAACAAATAAACAAGTAGCTGAAGCATCAGTTAAAATTGATCAAAATACCACAAGTATTAATAACTTGGGACAGAAGGTGAATACCAATACAGAGACTATTGAGAAATTGTTACAGGACTCTACTTTGACCCGAAAGACAGCTGAGGAAGCAAAGGATATAGCAACTGCTACTGAAGAGAAGATACCACCAATATACAGGCAACTTGAGGATCATAGGTTGATGTTGTCTATGATTGAATTGAAGGAAAAACAAACGAATTTGAGAATCAGGGCTGTACCAGAACTTGAGAAAGATAATTTGATTTACTTTCTTACGCAGGAATTTGCAGCTTTCTGGCAACTGGATTTGGGAAAGGAAGAATTTAAGATAGTGAGTGCATTCAGGCTTGGAAGAGGAGGAAAGAAGAACAAGGTGAGAGACTGTTTGATTACCCTTCGAACAAAAGAGGAGAGAGACAAAATATTGAATCTGCATTTCCAAAAGACTTTGGAAATACACCAGTCAAGTGTGGAGATATTTAAGGACATTCCAAAACATCTTTTGGATTTAAGGTTTAATTACGGAGATTTGGTTGCCCTGTTGAGAAGTAATAGAATCATCTTCAGGTGGGAATTTCCCCAAGGCCTGTCTTTTAAATACAAAGGAAGAAAGATAAAAATAAGATCAGTTGACGATAAAGATAGATTTCTGAAAGATCACGGAGAAGACTTACAGAAAGAAGTGGAATCTGAAGAAGAGCCAAAAGCACTGGAAAGAGGAATATTAGACATAGCAAATTTATCGTTTGGATTGCATGGTTCAGAGAAAGTGACACCACCGACAGAACAAGAACAAACGCTTGGTGCAGTTGGAGGTAAAGCAAAGTAATTACATCATGGCTCTGCAACTATTAAGTTGGAATTGTAATGGCCTCAACTCTCCTCGGAAAAGGAAAAGTGTTTTTCATTTATTAAAAAAGGAACAATTGGATTTGATTTGTTTACAGGAATGACCGCTCCCCGCTTAAAACGGGGGGCGCCCTTTGCGTGGACGCGTGCAACCCCTAGATCTGGAGTGGCCCCAACAGCATAGGCTTGGCTTTGCCTTCCCTCAGGTGGGATACCTGGAGGTCTCCGCCTACCTCAGCCAGTTGTCCAATCCCACCTGGGGGAAGCGTTGCCAAGGAGACCAGGCCAGGTAGGGGAGGGATTACCTGCCCACACAATAGAGGGAGGATCTTACCTAGGAATCCTCACTTGGCTCCAGAGCTTCTGGATTTGATTGGATTTGATTTGGATTTGATTTGGATTTGATTTGTTTACAGGAAACACACGTGATAAGGCTACACAGAACAGTATTGATTAATAAGAGATTGGGACAGGAGTTTATTTCATCTGATAAAGTTAAAAAAAGAGGAGTAGTGATTTATGCAAAGGAGAGATTATCACCGAAATTTATCTTTAAAGACGATCAAGGAAGATTTGTGGCAATTGAAATTCAAATACAAGGAGAGAAGTTTTTGATAGTAGGAGTTTATGCACCGAATGAGGGGAAATCTGAATTCTTTAAAAAGATGTATGAGACCTTATTGGACTATTTGGATTACAATTTGATCTTGATGGGGGATATGAATGGAGTGGTATCTACAAACATGGATAAGGCACAAAAACTGGTAGTCACCAAGGATGGTAGACTACCGAAAACATTATTTGAGATGAAAGATAACTTGGACTTAGTTGACATTTGGAGAACAAAGAATCCCCTGGGAAGAGAGGGAACCTTCTTTTCTGAAGCCAAGATGACATGGACTAGAATTGACCAAATATAGGTAACTAGAGGAATGGCACCAAAGATAAAAAAAGCGGAAATTGGTCCAAAAACCTGCTCCGACCACAATGCTGTAAGGATGGAGAAGAAACTAAAAGATTAGGATAAATAAAGAGGGGAAGGATTTGCTGAACTAACAAACTGAATTGGAACACAAAAAAGGGAGGCGTGAGGAGGTCCGGAAAATAAGCTAATGAAAAATAAGTAATGGAAAGATGGAGTTGTTTTTAACTGGTGTTTTTTTGTATTTTTCTTTTTCTTTTTTCATTTTGTAATATTTTGAAAATTTTAATAAATATCTTTTTTAAAAAAATGCATGATGGGAGGAGAGGTATCAGTTGTAAGGTACTAACGACATATAATTAGCGGTGAGTGTCATATCGCCATCCGAAACCTCCACCGTGTGGTCCATTGGTGATATTTTCTGCTCATACTCAGTCAACTCAGGAAACTTGGAAGCTATCCCGATGGGGTGCCACTTCCCGACAGTCTAAAACAGAAGAATTTTGATTGACATTTTAGGGGGCAGCGAAAGGTGATAGGTTTAAATATATAAAATAGCAACGTCCAGTCGGTTGACTGCGAAAGTAATGTTGGTTGTAGTGCTGCGTTCAATTTTCAGTGCTGCACTTTCTGTTGTGCATTTTTTGTCATTCCCCCCCCCAAAAAATGCTCAACAACTCTGGCCAACCCCCCCCCCAAAAAACCCCACACACTCCCCAGGGGGACCCAAAAGCAACAGGGCCTTTACTGTGAGCGTTCAAGATCAACAACCCTAATCTGACGTCTGCCATCTGATTGGATTTACTCTAGCTCATTGATTTTAGAATGTATTTTCATTCCCTGCCTAATATTATATTAATGTTTTATATTCTTGTTGTTAGAGTGGCCAGGGTATAAATATTATTATTATTATTATTATTATTATTATTATTATTATTAACTCAAGAGCAAAGCTGCTCAGGTGTCCTATCCAGAGTCCTAAGAGAAGCAAGGTCAGAGGGGAAAGGGGAAACTGTTACCATAAAGCACCAATGCTGCAGCAAGCAAAGGCTCCAGCAGCTCAGTCAGCTGCTTGTGGCTGGAAAGCCAGACAGGATGTTTGTGACTGTTGCCATGGAAACAAAGGGGCAGTCCAATCTGTACTGAGCACCGGATGTTAGCTCAGTGTGTGTGTCATATGACCCGTACTGGAAGTACATGGGTGGAGTTTCTTCTTGCTGTTGTCGAGTGCAGACATGTTTCTCTGTACTGATATGAGAGACAGAAATAAAGGATGTAAATAGTTTTCTGTCTGCTTCTTTCCCCTTCTTGGGGGACACCGAAGGGGAGAGATGATGAACGGTGTGTTCCTCTCACACATCTGAGATGAATCGCCGAGACCTCGCCTGCTTATCAGCAGAGTGGAGACGCGGGGAGGTCGACAGGAATATCTGCCGGTGCCTACGCTGTGGCACATTCCTCTGACCCAGGCAGAATTCCAACAGTGGCAGCCTTCGGATGGTTGCTGTTTTCGATCCATCGGACATCTGGATGAGAGGCTGGTGAATTGTCCTCCTCTGCTCCATGGAAGCCTGATTGGAGAGGCAGATTCTCTGCAGCCAGAAGCTGACCAGAAGAAGCTGACAGCCAAGCCGATGCTCAAGGTATGAGACTTTTAAGGGCTTAGAAGTGTGAATGCAGAATGATTCATTCCCTGCTTCACGGAGAGCGTGTGTGGGAAAGCAGCTCCAACTTAGAAGAGGCCTGCATACCAGGCATTTTTGTGGTTTCCTGTCCAAGGAAAGGAATGCGCTGTTGCCTAGCAACGTCCTTCAGAAGGCTGTGCCTCAGAGAGGAGAAATGGAAAGTTACTAGAGAGGGCTGGCAAGTCAGATAATGCTTCAGAGAGGCGAAAACAAAGTTTGTTATGACTAGGTCCTCACGAACTGCTGGAAGGGACTTTCCAACGCAGCCAGTGTCAGAGTTGCCAGGTGTCAAGAGAGTAAACAAGCCAGCTATTGGATTTTAGAGGCTTGTGTTTGAGAGTCAATGCAAGGACTCAAAATGGATGCCAAGAAGGGGGGAGGTTTGCCTTCTCCACCCCTCCTGACCAATGACAATTATTCATCTTGGTCTGTAAAGATGAAGGCCCTGCTGCAGAATCAGAGACTGTTTGGGGTGATTGAGAATCCCATCCCAGCAGCACCAACGCGTGCTTGGGAGTCACAGAATGTGAAGGCTAGGACTGCTATAATTCTGTGTGTGTCAGACTCGCAGCTTGTGCATATACAGCATTTGGAATTTGCGCAAGAGGTTTGGAACGCGCTGCGTACAACGCATCAGAGAGATGCTGGTTCTTCAGCGTTGCTGTATTTTGAGAAGTTGACCAATTTGAGATTAGCGCCTGATGGAGATGTTCAAGCGCACCTGACAGAGATGAAGTATCTGCGTCAACAGATGGTGGAACGCAATTTCCGTCTACAGGAGGAAGTGTTTTGCTTCATGATGATAAACAGCCTTAGCCAGACTTACAAGGTTGTTGCCAGTCAGCTTGGTTCGCTACCTGCTCAGCAGCTAACCGCGGAAAGAGTGTCTGCTGTGGTCCTGAACGAACACGACAGACTTGCTGCACTGGAAGTGAAAGACAGAGGGAGCCAAGAACAGAGTTCGAATCTTCCCACTGCTGGTGATGCTGTAGCATTGAGTGCCGTCCGATGCTACAATTGTGGACAGACTGGGCATCTACAGCGAAACTGTAAGAAGCCGCGACAGTCAAAAGGAGCCAAGAACAGCTCTACGAAGCCTGAGGCATCAAGCAAAAGCCGTACCTTGTGCCAGGTGAAACCTGCAAAGGCGATGATGGCGAAAGGAACCACGCCAGATGTTGGGAACGCATTCATAATCGACACGGGCGCCACGAAGCATCTCTGCCCACACAGAGGACTGTTTTCGACGTTGAAGAAGCAAAGCTTCACTGTGAAACAAGCCAACGGTCAAGAACTGGAAGCTACCGGGATTGGAACTGTGTATCTTGAGAGTCTGAACTTGACTATAAGCGATGTTTACCTGGTTCCAGAACTGAAATTTAGTCTGCTGAGTGCTTCGCAAATTGCAAAGAAGGGACTGAAACTGTACTATGATGATAAAAGATGCAAGATCTACAAAGATGGAGAACTGTTTCTTACTGCCAAAGAGAAAGATGGACTGTATTTGTTGACTTATGATCAAAGTGATTACATGAAATGTAATACTTCTGATTCTAACGAATTTTCTCTTGCAGGTCTGACCAACAAAGAGAACACCAAGAAGGTGGCTAAGAAGGTCCACAGAGCTTTTCAGCGGGTGTATGCTGATGTGATTGGTCCCCTAGAACCATCCAGAGGCGGTGCAAAATATTACCTTTTGTGTGTGGATTGTTACACTAATTATTCTTGGGTTTATATGATGAAGAAACCGCAGGAAACTTTAGAAAAGTTTCAGGAGTTTTGTGACAAGGTTAAAAGTATGCATGATGCTAACATTGATTGTCTTTTCACAGATGACAAGCCAGTTTTTCTTTTACAGGATTTCCAAAGGTTCCTGGATGGAAAAGGGATAAGACACAAACTTGCTACTTCCGAAGAAGCATGGAAGAAATGTGTCTGTGTTAGGGTGAACAAAGAATTGCAAAAAGGGATGCATGCGCAATTGCTGAGTTCACATTTGCCACATGATTATTGGGCCGAATCTTTAGCGTCCTATCTTCATGTGTGGTTGAGGAAAGTCTCAACAGAGTTGGGATGTTCTCCTTTTGAGAAGCTGTTTAATAGAAAACCTTCTGTTGCCTATTTTAAGGTTTTCGGGTCTCATGTGAGAACAGAAGCTCCAAGTGGGGTAAAGAATGCCAGAGGCATCTTCGTAGGTTATGAAAAAGGTCTCTACAGAGTAATTTTGTCTGAATCTGGTCAGGTGATTCTCACAAAGTTTTTAGAGAGTGCTCCTGAACAGGAGAGAGTGATTGTTCACACTTTTTCTACAGAGGATTCTGATGATGATGATGATGAGTTTGATCTCATTGAGTTCAGTGGTACTGATGATGATGACAGCGATAGCTCAGACAGCTCAGTTGTCACAGTCATTGAGAGGAAATCTCAAATAATGACTAGACCCTCAGAAAAGGAGGATGAACCACTGATTAAGCTTAATACTGGTTCTCCAGAGAGTTCAAAAGCTGAACCAGAAAGCAGAGAAGAGCAGCAGCTCTTACGTAGATCTGAGAGAGCAACAAAGGGAATACCACCCAAGAGGTATTCAAAGGAGTTTGCTAACCTTGCATATGTTGCTGTTGTAAACGATCAAGGACAGATCGAAGCTGTGTCTGAGTCAGAGACAAAGGCACAACAGAGAGTTGTTAACCAAGGAAATGCAAAGTCACACAACCAGAGAGGTACATTGGTAAAACCAGTGGCGGGTAGTTCCAAGGGTGGAACTGAAACAACAGGGGAATGTTATAAGTATAACAACTGTTTGTTTTCTTCTCTGGATAACGCTTTGCTCGCAGCACGCATTGATACTTTAGGGGGAGGATGTTACCATAAAGCACCAATGCTGCAGCAAGCAAAGGCTCCAGCAGCTCAGTCAGCTGCTTGTGGCTGGAAAGCCAGACAGGATGTTTGTGACTGTTGCCATGGAAACAAAGGGGCAGTCCAATCTGTACTGAGCACCGGATGTTAGCTCAGTGTGTGTGTCATATGACCCGTACTGGAAGTACATGGGTGGAGTTTCTTCTTGCTGTTGTCGAGTGCAGACATGTTTCTCTGTACTGATATGAGAGACAGAAATAAAGGATGTAAATAGTTTTCTGTCTGCTTCTTTCCCCTTCTTGGGGGACACCGAAGGGGAGAGATGATGAACGGTGTGTTCCTCTCACACATCTGAGATGAATCGCCGAGACCTCGCCTGCTTATCAGCAGAGTGGAGACGCGGGGAGGTCGACAGGAATATCTGCCGGTGCCTACGCTGTGGCACATTCCTCTGACCCAGGCAGAATTCCAACAGAAACATCACTCATTTCCACAGGTTGCAAGTCCCATCTGTAAACGTCTTACCTTTTGGGGGTCAAAATTCGGGTACACAGGGATGTCAGCACTGACAGGAAATATGCAGGCAGGGGTCAGTCCAAACACCACCAGCAGCACAGCAATCATCCTGGAGCTGGTTCTCTCCTGCTCTTACTGTGAACACCATGTGCAGGGGGAGAGAATGATGGTCCAGGGTTGCAGCAGCCCAGTTTAAATATCTGCCTCCAAATGTCTTCAAAGCACATCCCACTCAGCAACTTATGCAAAAGGGAAGAACAGAGTGGGAGCAACAGGGTTATTTTTGAAGGGAATTAGTTTTATTTGTGGTGTGGAACAAGGTGGAGTCTCCTTTGTGCTTCAGAAGAAGGGAACAAACATGCTTGTTCTCTTGGGTTGTTGAGGGGGATGTTCTTGAGGGGGGTGTTCAAGGCTGGCACATTCCCTTCCTGGGCAAGTACAGAGGTCACAGGTGCTCCATGGCATCTCCTCCTCCTGCCCCACCCCATCTCCACAAGCTGGCCCAGCCCTTAATGACTTGTGGTCTTTTCAGCAAAAGGAGTAGAAGACCTATCACAGAATGAAATACTTAAGCTTATCCAGGATATTAGATCACTGGACCACACATCCCAGGGGCTGGTGGTGGGAACTGCCACCTCAAGGACCTGACCAGGCCCACCAAACTTTCCCTGGTGGCAGCACTGCCACAGGTAGGGGAATGTGCAGAAGACCAGCAGGTGCGGAACAATTATCCTAACCATGGGTTGAAACTAGTACATCCAGCCCAGTGCCAAAATGGAAATATAGATCATCCCTTGCCACCCACCCTGCTCCCAAAATAGATCTGATGAGCGATGGGGAGGTGGTCATCTAGTATTGTGGGAGAAATCCACCCTAAGCAGTTCATTCTGTGAAAAGCCTTCTACCTCTTTTGTGGGGCAAGGGACGGTGGCGGATGTAAGTCTTTAAGCTCTGGGCAAACTTCGGTGAGGGGAGGAAGGCAATGCCTCAGAGATCATGTTATCTTTGCACCCACCCGGGAATGGAATGTGCCAGCCTTCAAAAACATCCCCCTCAACATCCCAAGAGAACAAGCATGTTTGTTCCCTTCTTCTGAAGCACAAAGGAGTCTCCACAGGCTTCGATCAAATGCCAAATGGCCACTTGGGCAAGACGAATCTCCAGCCACATCTTTGTACGTGAGAGGTGGGAAGGAAGGAAATCAAAAGTAGTGATGTTATTCCTCTATAGGCTGCCATTGAAGGTCACTCCTCTTAGTTGCTGCAATGTACCTTGTTCCACCCACCCCACAAATAAACCAATTCCCTTTAAAAAAAATAGGCCTGTTAAGTAGCATCTGTGTGGAGACAGCATTGATATAGTTGGCATAACAGAAATCTGGTGGAACACAGAGAATCTGTGTGACACAGATTCAGGTAGGTAGCCGTGTTGGTCTGATGCAGTAGAAATAGATAGATAGATAGTTCTTGGTATGAGCTTATGTGTGCATGCACGCTTCTTCAGATACACTGAAAAAAAGTCACCAGACCTTTATATATAGTGAGAGGGTGGGGAAGGGTATAACTCAGAAGGGTTGTGGGAATGGGTGAAAGGGAAGAATCCAAAATAGAAGGCATTGTAGCAATGGATGAGTTCAACTACCCTCGCTATTTTCTTTCATGATAGTTTTGCAAACAAGTAATGGTGGCGGGGGCAGGGGCTTTACACTTCACAAACATTGTCCAGCCCAAAATGAAGCACATTGATATTTCATTATTTATAATATTTATAAGTTGCCCCATAACAGGATGTTTTCCAGGCAGCTTTCCAACCACAGAATAAAGGAAATTAAAATTCATTGATGGCAAAATAAAAGTGAACAATACAAAAATAATACAGCCTAAAACTCATGCAATGATTTTGCAAAGTTTTTTTTGCAGATAAAGTTGCTCAGATTCAGAAAGAGGTAGACTCCACTGTGGGAGCAGGACCGGGGCGGGAGAGTGCTAGAGTCCTGTCTAGTCAAGTTGCTTGGGATCAATTCCAATCTGTTACCTCCAAGGATGTGGACAGGCTGCTTGGACGAGTGAAACCAACCACCTGTCTCCTTGATCCTTGCCCATCCTGGCTTATAAAAGCTAGCCGGGAAGGGCTGGGTGATGGGCTTCGTGGGGTGGTGAATGCTTCCCTCCATGAGGGAGCCTTCCCAGACCCGCTGAAAGAGGCGGTTATTAAACCACTTCTTAAAAAACCATCTTTAGATGCGGCCATGATTGCCAACTATCGGCCAGTCTCAAATCTTCCATTCTTGGGCAAGGTGATTGAGCGAGTGGTTGCTGAACAACTCCAGGCACGCCTGGAAGAAGCGGACCATTTGGGTCCCTTCCAGTCAGGATTCAGGCCTCATCGTGGGACTGAAACTGTCTTGGTCGCACTGGTTGATGATCTCCGGCGGGCTAGGGACAAAGGTGAGAGCTGTTTCCTAGTTCTGCTGGATCTCTCAGCAGCGTTTGATACCATTGACCATAGCATCCTTTTGGACTGTCTTGAGGGGCTGGGAGCTGGGGGCACGGTTATACAGTGGTTCCGCTCCTTCCTCCTGGGCCATGTTCAGAAAGTGGGGGGGGGATGAGTGTTCAGACCCCTGGGCTCTCACTTGTGGGGTGCCTCAGGGTTCTGTCCTCTCCCCCATCTATATGCAGCCGCTGGGAGAGATCATCAGGGAGTTTGGCCTGGGTGTCCATCAGTATGCGGATGATACCCAGCTCTACCTCTCTTTTAAATCAGAACCAGTGAAGGCGGTGAAGGTCCTGTGTGAGTGTCTGGAGGCGGTTGGAGGATGGATGGCGGCTAACAGATTGAGGTTGAATCCTGACAAGACAGAAGTACTGTTTTTGGGGGACAGGAGGCCAGCAGGTGTGGAGGATTCCCTGGTCCTGAATGGGGTAACTGTGCCCCTGAAGGACCAGGTGCTCAGCCTGGGAGTCATTTTGGACTCACAGCTGTCCATGGAGGCACAGGTCAAATCTGTGTCCAGGGCAGCTGTTTACCAGCTCCATCTGGTACGCAGGCTGAGACCCTATCTGCCTGCGCACTGCCTCGCAAGAGTGGTGCATGCTCTGGTTATCTCCCACTTGGACTATTGCAATGCACTCTACGTGGGGCTACCTTTGAAGGTGACCCGGAAACTTCAACTAATCCAGAATGCGGCAGCTAGACTGGTGACTGGGAGTGGCCGCCAAGACCATGTAACACCGGTCTTGAAAGACCTACATTGGCTCCCAGTACATTTCCGAGCACAATTCAAAGTGTTGGTGCTGGCCTTTAAAGCCCTAAACGGCCTCGGTCCAGTATATCTGAAGGAGCGTCTCCACCCCCATCGTTCTACCCGGACACTGAGGTCCAGCACCGAGGGCCTTCTGGCGGTTCCCTCACTGCAAGAAGCCAAGTTACAGGGAACCAGGCAGAGGGCCTTCTCGGTAGTGGGGGGGGGGAATGCCCTCCCATCAGATGTCAAAGAGAACAACAACTACCAGACTTTTAGAAGACATTTGAAGGCAGCCCTGTTTAGGGAAGCTTTTAATGTTTGATGTGTCACAGTATTTTAATATTTTTTTGGAAGCCACCCAGAGTGGCTGGGGAAGCCCAGCCAGATGGGCGGGGTATAAATAATAAATTATTATTATTATTATTATTATTATTATTATTATTATTATTACTATTACTATCATGCAGTGGAGGGTAAAGGGGAGGTGCCACCGCAATATGCTGATCTGAAGGAGGTTTTTAGTGAAAAGGAGGCAGATAGACTGCCACCCCACAGGCCATTCGATTGCCAGATCAATTTGCTCCCTGGGGCGCAGCTGCCGGTGGGTAAGCTGTATGCCATGTCAGACAGGGAGATGAAGGAGCTACAGGACTTTATCGACAACAACCTAAAGAGAGGGTTTATAAGAGAGTCAAAGGCAGTGGGGGGCAGTCCAGTATTTTTTGTGGACAAAAAGGACACTGATAAACCAAGACTGGTCGTGGACTTTAGGGGGGTAAATTTGGTGTCAGAACCTGTGACTTTCCCAGATGCCCAGAATTGATGACATTCTGACGAGTGTGAGGAAGGGAAAGATCTTCACCAAGCTAGATCTGAGGGGGGCTTACAACTTAATCAGGATGAGAGAGGGGGATGAATGGAAGACCACCATGTTCACACCCCTGGGGGCTTTTGAATATCTCGTTATGCCTTTCGGATTACAGTCAGGCTCCGCCTGTTTTCAAGCTTTCATGCACCACGTGTTGGGGTCTCTGCTTTACAAGAACTGTGTAGCATTCCTGGACGACGTCTTGATTTATTCAGAAAATGAGGAACAGCATGTGAGAGATGTCAGGGAAGTGCTACAACGTTTGCAGAAACACCAGTTGTGGGTCAAGCTAGAGAAATGTCAGTTTCATGCCCGAGAGGTGGAGTTCCTGGGGTACAGGTTATCTGACAAAGGCTTAGCGATGGACCCAAGCAAGGTGCAAGCAGTATTGGAGTGGAAGACCCCAAAGACACGAAAGGATGTGCAGAGGTTCCTAGGTTTTGGCAATTTCTACAGGAAGTTCATCAAGAACTTTGCGCACATGACGGCCCCAATCACGGACTGTCTCAGTAGTAAAAGGAAGTTCGTGTGGACGGAGGCAGCCCAGCAATCCTTTGAAAGATTGAAGAAGGCATTCGTGTCAGAGGAACAATTACTACATGTGGATTTGGAGAAACCAATGAGGGTGGAGACAGACGCGTCAGACAGAGCCATTGGGGCGGTTCTGTTGCAGCCAGGACTGAACAAGCAAGAATGGAAACCGTGCGCCTTTTTCTCAAGGAAGCTGAGCAAGTCGGAACAAAACTACACTGTGTACGGCCGAGAACTGCTAGCAATTTACGCCGCCTTTCGTCGGTGGCGCCATTTGCTGATAGGGGCGCAACATAAGATCCAGGTCTGCACAGATCACAAGAACTTGGAATATTGGCAGACAGCACGGGTGCTCAACCAGAGACAGATTCGCTGGGCGCAGGAGTTTTCCAAGTTTTCCTTCGAAATCCAGTATGTGCCCGGCGAGCAAAACGTGAGAGCAGACGCTCTCTCACGGAAACCAGAGTACTTCGAAGGAGAGGGGCCGCCGGAGACCCGCCACGTCATACCTGAGGACCGATGGGTGTGTGGGGGTACTCTAGTGGGCACGAGAGAACTGGCAGGACTCACTAGGGACGATGAATTCACCCGGACAAAAATCAGGGAACTCCAAGAGGGGAGGGGAGCACCAGAGGGGTTTGAAGAGAAGGACGGGGTGTTGTACTACAGGGGGGCGATGTACGTACCGGGGGAGGCTCTAAGAAGAAGGGTACTCAAACAGCTACATGACACCCCCACAGCGGGGCACTTTGGGCAACACAAAACCATGATGCTGGTGACCCAACAATTTTGGTGGCCACGGGTGAGGGAAGATGTACGGGAATATGTAAGAGGGTGTGACCGCTGCCAGAGGGCCAAAGGGGAACGCACGATGCCAGCAGGTTTGCTGGAACCCCTACCCACGCCAAACAAACCCTGGGAGGTGGTGTCAATTGATTTCATGATGGATTTGCCCAAATCGAGGGGAAAAACAGCAGTGATGGTAGTAGTCAACTTGCTAACCAAAATGTGCCATTTTATCGCCTGCTCCCATGCAGTGACGGCAGAAGAAACGGCAAGGTTGTTTGTAGAACACATTTTCAGGCTGCATGGTGCCCCCCCTTGAGGGTTTTATCTGACCGCGGAAAACAATTTACTTCCCGGTTCTGGAGGAAGCTCATGAGCCTACTGCAAGTCGAGGTCAGCTTCTCGACAGTGAGACACCCAGAAACCAATGGGCAGGCGGAAAGGGCATACAGTGTACTCCAGCAATACTTACGCTGCTACGTTAGCAAAAGGCAGAATGATTGGGTAGAGAAACTAGCGCTAGCAGAATTTGCGTACAATAATGCTGAACATGTGTCCACCGGTATGAGCCCCTTCTTGGCCAATTATGGGTGTCATCCCAGGGCACTCCCGGGTAATGAGGAACAGAGCTGGAGTGTGCCTGCAGCTGAACAGTTTGTGGAAGAAATGGAAGCATTACACCAGCTGCTCAAGACGAACCTAGAAAGGGCCAAAGCCAGTTACAAGAAGCAAGCAGATAAACACCGGAGGGAAGGGGAAACCATTAGGGTGGGGGATCGCATGTGGTTGTCCACTCAAGGGTTACCCTTTAAGGGAGGGTGCAAGAAGTTGCAGCCTAGAAGACTGGGCCCATTTGAAGTCATACAACAGATAAACCCAGTGGCGTTCAAGCTCAGGTTGCCCAACAACATGAAAATACATCCCGTGTTCCACAGGTCCTTGCTCTCACCGCACAGAGAGGGGCGGGAATTCGAGGGGCGGGAGGTAGAAGCCTTGCCACAACCACAGGTAGAAGAGAGGGAACACCAGAGCTCAGCCGCAGAGATAGTGGACTCAAGGTGGCGAGGGCGGCAGGTGCAGTACTTGGTGGCGTGGGAAGGAGAGACCTGGTCGGAAAACACGTGGGTGCCAGCAGAGGCAGTTGGCGACGAGCATATGGTGGAAGTGTTCCACCGACGGTTCCCAGATAAACCCAAGCCCTTAGAACAATTCTGGGAAGAACAGTTCGGCACCACAGAGGAGGAAGAGAGTTTCGAAGGGTTTTCAGAATCCGAAGAAGAATCGGATTGGGAGAGTCATTCCTTGGGTGGGAACCTTGGCAGGTGGGAAGAGGTGTTCACAGCCACAGATGAGGAGGACAGCTCTTTCAGGGGTTTCCTTGGCTCGCCGACCAGAGAAGAGGCTGCAATAGAGCCCCCGGGTCAGAGGGGGAGTGAAGGGGGCCCTGGGAGGGAGGTGGATGTCAGGGAACTGCCATCAGAGGCACGGGAGAAGGAGAGGGTCTCTGATTCTGCAGGGGAAGGTCCAAGCGTTAGAGGGAGACTCAGCCGGGAAGAAGGGGAAGAGAATGAGTGTAACACCAGGGATCAGGGAGAGCAACGGGACAGGGAGGTGCAGGGGCTCCAGGACTCTTCATTGGAAGTTAGCAAGGAGAGCCCAAGCACCCCACTGCCCACGCCCACCCTGCGCAGGAGACTCCCGCGCAGTGAAAGGTGGAAACGATTGGGCGTCAAACAACTCTTATGTTGGCAACGCTTTAAGAAACGCCCACAGACAGATTCTACGAGTGACTAAGAGCAGCCACGCTAAGATGGGCTGCGCAGTCCGGAGGGTTTAATCAGGCAATCCGATGCTCACACGGAGCAGGATTACGCACGAGTAACTCCCAACCACTACATTTTCCTTACTTTCTTCAGTTTAAGCTTGAATTTTGCTATAAGAAACTGATGATCTGAGCCACAGTCAGCTCCAGATCTAGTTTTTGCTGACTGTATAGAGCTTCTCCATCTTTGGCTGCAGATAATATAATCAATCTGATTTTGATGCTGCCCATCTGGTGATGTCCATGTGTACAGTTGTCTCTTGTGTTGTTGGAAACGAGTGTTTGTGATGACCAGCTTGTTCTCTTGACAGAACTCTATTGGCCTTTGCCCTGCTTCGTTTTGAACTCCAAGGCCAAACTGGCCAATTGTTCCTTTTATCTCTTGATTCCCTACTTTAGCATTCCAATCCCCTATAATGAGAAGAACATTTTTCTTTGGGGTTAGTTCTAGGAGGTGTTGTAAGTCTTCATAGAACTGGTCAATTTCAGTTTCTTCAGCATTGGTAGTTGGTGCATGTCAGGGAACTGACATCGGAGCCAGAGGCGGAGGCAAGGCTCCCAAGTGATGCTGGAGAAGGGCCCAGCAGGGAGAGAGGCAGCTCATCAGATGGGGAAGGAAATCAGCGTAACACCAGGGATAAAGGGGGGCAGATGGGGGAATCGGCGAGAGGGCTCCAGGACTCCTCGCTGGAGACCAGCAAGGAGAGCACGGGTCCTCCGCTACCCACACCCTCCCTGCGCAGAAGACTTCTGCGCAGGGAGAGTAGGAGGAGATTTGGCGTCAAACAGCTTTTATGCGGGAAAAGGTTTAAGAAACGCCCACTGACGGATTCTGCTAGCGACTGAAACAGCCACAAAGTGAAGGGCTGTCCAGGCAGAAAAGGTTTAACCAGGCAACCTAGCCACGAGTGGCGGCAACTTACGCACGAGCAACCCCTATTAATATTACAGTGCATAAACCTGGATTACTGTGATGTTACAAGGTCTGCCTTGGATTTGTATCAAGGTCATCCTATCATTTTTTAGATTGTATCCCAGTACAGTTTTTGCCACTCTTTGTTGACTATGAGGGCTACTCCATTTCTTCTACAGGATTTTTGCCCACAGTAGTAGATAGGATGATCATCTGAACTGAATTTGCCCATTCCCTTCCATTTTAGTTCACTGATGCCCAAGATGACAATATTTATTCTTGCCATCTCATGCTTGACCACATCCAGCTTACCATGATTCATGGATCTTACATTCCAGGTTCCTATGCAATATTTTTCTTTACAGCATTGGACTTTCCTTTCACTTCCAGGCATATCCGCAACTGAGCGACATTTTGGCTTTGGCCTAGCAGCTTCATCAGCTCTGAATCTACTTGTACTTGTCCTCCGCTCTTCCTCAGTAGCATGTTGGACGCCTTCCGACCTGAAGGGCTCATCTTCCAGCATCATAACTTTTATATGCCTGTTGTCTTTGTCCATGGAGTTTTCTTGGCAGGGATACTGGAGTGGCTTGCCGGTTCCCGCTCCAGGTGGATCACGTTTAGTCAAAACATTTCCCTATGACCTGTCTGTCTTGGGTGGCCCTACATGGCAAAGCTCATAGCTTCTCTGAGTTATTCAAGCCCCTTCACCATGACAAGGCAGAGAGCCATGAAGGGGCATAAATCTTTACTCAAAGTAAAAACTGCCCATTATAGCATACTCTGTTGGGATACTGCCAGGGAGATATAGTCCATCATGGCCCCAAGCCGGCTGCCGGATGATCCATCGATCCCTGTAGTCACGCAGCTTCTAGCGACACGAAGCCTCAGAAATACCTTGCCACATTCCAGGGCTCGTGCACACTCTTTATCAGCAGATAAAGCACACAGCAGAAGATGCACAGCAGGAGAGCATATTTACAGACTTTATTCAGCGTTGATCAGAACAAGAGAAAAACATGACCGTTCTGAAATCGAAAGCAACAGCAAACATAAACATCCTGTGAATAGGACATGCACAGACTCTGTGACTCACAAAGCCTGCTCCCTTTTAAGGTGGAACGGAAATATCCTAACATCCTCTCCACATGTCCCAATTTTCCAGGGACAGTCCTGGAATTACAGAAGCCATTTCTGATTTTATCGCAGAATGTCTCACTTTTCCTTCTTCCTCCCCTCCATGTTTTGGAGAACAAATAAAAGTGGTGTGCTTTTATGTGTAGGTGCAAAAGCCGACTCCTGTTTCTACTTAAAATGAAATCCCTGCACCAAATGAAAGGAATGGTGTAATTGGCATTCATAGTAAGATGTAACCAATCCACTTTAAATTATTTAATTGTAATGTTTCTGCAGCCAGTCAGGTATGGAGGGTTACAACACAGGCAATTGGCTATGTCATTTGCCAAAACCTTCTCTCTCGAGGAATTGGGGTAGAAACATCTATATTTGTCCAGGCCTTAGGCAGTTGAGCATTACATTATTCTTTTATTATTCTATTTCCTCTTCCCCTTTTTCTTCTCTGCCCTGCTATTTTGTCCCTCTCAGTTTCTCTTCTCACCTTTCTCCATCAGTCTTTCTTTTTTGAATTACAACCAGCCTCTCACTTATATTCTCTCGCCCTTCTGTACCCATTTCCCTTTCCACATTTCTCATTCCAAGGCTTTTCAGAAAGGGTGGAACATTGACAATTAAAGGGCAAAGCCTTTCTCATTCCAAGATTCTGGAGAGATACTCCCAATGCAGAGTAGACAAGTGGTGGCCAACATGGTGAGCTTCATAGGTTGTTGAACTCCATCCATCAGTACTATCAGTCCCAGTCAGCCTGGCCAATGGGCATGGATGGCCAAAGTTAGAGAACCATATTGGCAACCTCTACAGCTGAGCACTCACTGGGCAGGTGCTTTGGCTGCTTGATAGGTTCATATATGTTTATCTTCTCCCATTTTGATCTCCAATAATGCTTCTGACAAAGTGTGCAAAATCTAAGCAATGTATTTATTTTAAAAATAGTTTCAGGAGAGAGAGGAACCCAAAGACGTTGTTGTTCTACTTGCATCAATTTCTACAAGCTAGAAATGTGGTGAGTGGACAGAGGCATTGATCTGTAGTCATCATCATCTCCACCATCCAGAAAGAGCAATGATTATTAGGTGTTTCTGATTATTAACCAATGCTGCAAATATATCTGGAGAAATGCCATATCTGGCTATTAAGCAGCTTTTGGAGTGCATTGTTCTGTGGGAGAAAGGAAGAGAAGAGTGTCAGGGAAACTGGTAAGGAGGAAGAAAATGTGAGCAACTCATATGTATTTCTTTATTTGGAATCAGTGGCAGATGATGCCCATTGGGATTGGTGGCATGGGAGGCAGGGAGGCCAACAGCAGATGGAGCCAGAGCAAATGACAGCTGCAACCACAGCCAATGAGAGGCCCTCGCCTACTGAGCTCTACAGGGGCGACACTGAGATGAAGGAGGAAGTTCTCAAGGAGTTCCGCTCCTTGGCTTGTGGTCAGTAAGAAGGTGGGCATGTGAAGACTCCCTGGGGGCAGACTAAGGCTGGTGGGACCGTGTCCTATTTGCCTCAATGGGTCAGCCACTGTGAGGAACATGTGTATCTCACCATTCTAGTTCAAAACTGAGCCACTCAACACAGTTAACAAATGCAGAAATTTTGGGGGTGGGAAACAGAGCATATAAAAATTTATGCCAATGAAAGAAGAGCAGATAAAATAAACAACACAGAGGTGTAAAAACCAAAGAGCTGAAGCAGCCAAGTATATTGACAGCAGCAAGAAAAGGTTTTGATATGTGGTCAGGAAGGACGGGTCCTCACTAAGGTCTTTGGGGGAATATGAACCTTCAAATACGATAGCCACCTAGGCCAGCATCCCAACCAGGCCATTATCTAGAGCTGGGAACTAGGTAAAAAGGTAAAGGTAAAGGACCCCTGGGCAGTTAAATCCAGTCAAAGGTGACTGTGGGGTTGGGGTGCTCATCTTGCTTCAGACCGAGGGAGCCGGCATTTGTCCACAGACAGCTTTCCGGGTCATGTGGCCAGCATGACTTAATAATAGTAATATTAATAATAATTTATTATTTATACCCCGCTCATCTGGCTGGGTTTTCCCAGCCACTCTGGGCTGCTTCCAAAAGAATATTAAAATACAATAGTCAATTAAACATTAAAAGCTTCCCTAAACAGGGCTGCCTTCAGCTTCTGGTGCAACGGAACACAATGATGAAGGCAGAGATCATGGAAATGCCATTCACATTCCCACCGCAGCGGTTCTAATTTATCTAATTGAACTGGCATGCTTTCAAAATGCTAGATTGGCAGAAACCTAGACATAACAACAGGAGCTCACCCAGTTGCAGGGATTCCAACTGCCAGCCTTCTGATTGGCCAGCCCAAGAGGCTCAGTGGTTAGACCACAGTGCCACCCGCGTCCCTCAGCTGGTCTCTAGCCAGATCCTGCCCAGGAGCCAGAATTGCTGGAGTCCCACCACACACACCACCCCAGCTGAGGGATGTAGAACAAACTCCTTCCTATCCATCCCCACAGCTAGGCCCAAATTGTCTGCTGCCCTTAGCAAATCAACCCCCCACTCAATTCCTGATAGCTTCAGGTGTTTTAATTATGATTAAGCATGGAAATCAGACCTCAGTTAATTTCAGTGATTTAACTACAGTGGTACCTCGGTTGTCGAACATAATCTGTGCCAGAAGACCATTCGGCTTCTGAAGCGTTCGACAACCAAGGCGCAATGGGCAGTCAGCAAATTCAACTGAGACAATTGAGAAATGAGCTTCAGCAGCCGTTCGACTTCCGAGGTGCATTCAAATCGGAAACATTTATTTCCAGGTTTCCGGCAAAAACCAAAATGTTCAACTTCTGAAGCATTCAGCAAACGAGGTACCACTGTACTCAAACTGTAGTTGTGATCCAGATTTGTGAATCTCTCTGAGACTAAATATAGCTCCTCAGATTCTGTTTCACACAGAGACATTCATACACACCTACAATAAAAAAATATTGAGATCAGGTTGCCTTACCAACGTTCTCAAAGTATTTGATGTGTGCCTCAGGATAGTTTTGCTCCAAGGCTAATTTCTTGAATTTTTCTTTGATGTCATCTCCCACTTCCGATCCCCTAGCTTTAAACACAAGCAAAGGTTGAGTAAATTGTTGTTCCCAGAAAGGCTGAAATATCTGTTTTATGTCTATAGAGCACCCAAAGTCTCTTCTTCCTGACATCTTCTCTGGATTGTCCATTGGACAGTCAGGAATAGAACCCCCATGAAACCAGAGAAGAGGATCTAAGCAGGCTTGGCCAAACTTGGCCCTCTAGAGGTTTTGGGGCTACAATTCCCATCATCCATGACCACTGGTCCTGCTAGCTAGGGATGATGGGAGTTGTAGTCCCAAAACATCTGGAGGGCCAAGTTTGTCCATGCCTGATCTTAAAGGAACTGAAAGCCTACACAGGTGCTGACTGTCCCTATTTGCTAGTGGGAGGCTTTATGGTAGCTGCTCTTTCTGCTGGATCATTGTTAATATTGCAGCCCCCTGTTTCGTTTTATTTTGGGGACACCTGTTATCTTCATGTGAAGTGCTAAAGTGGCCATTCTTTTGGGTTCAACCCCCTTTTCCAAAAAAGATATTCTTTTATCCCGGGAAGAGCTGATTATTCCATTAGCCACTTTTTATTCTAGAAGATTATTGTAGTCAAGATTTTAAATAGGTTTTCCTCCTTCTTTTTAACTCTGTACAGTACAGATGACTGTTGACAGCAAAAAAAGAGGGGGGTTTATATTAGCCAGATAAGTATAGATAAAGATATTCAATAATTTTGTATTCTATTTTTGTATGTTAACTAGAGCCGTAATTGAATTGAACAGAACTTAGGGTATCCTTCCATAAACTTAGGGTATCCGTCCAGATGTTTTAGCCAAAACCTTCCACCAGCCACCAAACTGTACTAAGGAGGAAAAGGCAGGGCAGGGCCAACTCCTTCAGCACAGCAGAGTGAAGAGCAGCACTGGCTCTGCCTCCTTCCTTTGAACTTTTCCTGCTCTGGCTGGTCCACAGAAAAACTTGCAACTCAGAACTTGAAACTGAGCTTGCTTCTTTCCTCTCCTCCCAACCCATTCTCCTTTTGTGACTTTTAGGTCGTGTGTGTGTGTCTGTGTGTGTGTGTGTGTGTGTGTGTGTGTGAGAGAGAGAGAGAGAGAGAGAGAGAGAGAGAGAGAGAGAGATTTGTAATTTCTTTGTGGCTGAAGAGTGAGTTGAAAAACAGCAACACTAACTAACTAACTAACTAACTAACTAACTAACTAACTAACTATTAAGCATCCTTTTTGCTGAACCACAGATATGCCACAGGGTGGAGTGAGGGTTATTGGTTTGTTTGTTTTATATTGTGAACTGCTCTGAGATCTATGGGTGAATAGCTGTATTTAATAAATAAAAATAAAACCCATTGCCACAACACATACCAGACAGATACATAGATTCATGTTCTAATTTCTTCTTGTGCGAAATGACATACTTTTCATAATCAATATCCATGACACGGGTAATACCATCTATATAGGAAACAACACAAGATATCAACTGAAGGAAGTGAGTTCCTCATTTCTTGGCTGTTAGTGGAGGGGGGGCAGGCAAATGGGGATCAGCCACTCTTAGTCACCATAATTAATCATTCTTTCTCCCCCCTCTCATTAATATGTCTTCAGAATATTAAGGGAGGTGAATCTCCATGACTTAAGAAGTGTCCTGCCCAGGTCCACTGCCACAGATTGCCCTCCCTAAAGCAGGCAGTGGGAACCACCATTCCTTCACCCCCACACATTTCATCTTGCTCCCTGTCTTACTTTCCCCCTCTTTTAGCCATGGTGTTAGGCATGGCAGACTCCCCTTAGCTCTTGAGTCAGAGAAAAGGGCGTCCTTCTTAAAAGGAAGGTGTTTGTGTGGCCAAGGCTGCAAGTACTATGCTGAAAATCTAAAGTTAAATGTAAATGTTGACTAGTTACCATAGGAAATATATGATTATGTGGACACTCTCTCAACCCCTGCCCCAGAAGGCCTTGCTTTGAGGAAGGACACCCACCCTGCCTCTTTCTCAATACAGTCATACCTCTAGTTGCGTTCGCTTCATGTTGCATTCGCTTCATGTTGCAGATGCATTCTGCATGCTTCGCACATGCGCACAATGGCCGTGTGCACTCCAGGCTTGCGCAGAAGCAGCGCTCTAGTTGCGGACTTTTCAGGGTGCACCCCGGAACATATTGTGTCCACAACTAGAGTTACCACTGCGAGTGGCAGGGAGGAGGGGGGACCTGAGACCCTGTTTGGAGACTAGAAGAGCAAGCAGAGAACTCACCACCCCTTCTGCTCCTCCTTAACTTTGTTGAGAGCCGCCCACAGTGGCTGGGGTAACTTGGTCAGATGGACGGGATATAAGTAATAAAATTGTTGTTCTTGTTGTTGTTTGCCTGGCTCTGTTAAACTAGAACTTTTCCTGTGGCATCCCAAGTGCTTTGGAGAACCTCACTAGAAAAGCAAAAACTAGCTGTGTTGGCCCATTTCAAAAATAATAAAACCCTCTAGGTGAGCATTACATTTGTGTCAGGAAAGACTGGCCAACTTTTAAGTTCTCCAGCACTCTTCATCGAGGACAATATTACCAAAATAATGATTAATTCACCCACCCACCCCAAAAAACCAATCAGACTGGGATGATATGTATGAGGGCAGCTTAAAGGATCAGTTGCAAGATAAAGATTGTAGGGTGACAGAGTCCCTTCCCAGTACTATACAGATCAGTTGTCTGGCTGCCGGGGATTCTGTGATAAAGAAGCAAAGACTGCTCCCCAGGTCTGAGAACATAGATCCCACCTGTAACCCGGAACTCCCTTGTGCAGCCTTGAGTGAAACACTCAAGTTCCTCCTGGTTAAGCAGAGGGGAGATCAAAAGAGAAAGCAGGAGTCTTCCATTTTGAAAAGCCCAAGATTAATTTTGGATGGCAACAAGGCAAATCATATCCTCCTAAGTTGGGAAGTGGAGGCATTGGTTTAATCATCTGCCATGAACCATAACTCAGGGGGTAAATCACTTCCTTTGCATGTGGAATGTCCCTGGTTCAATTCCTGATGTTGTGCAACTTGAAAGGATCCTGTCACTGGGATGGAAATAGACTTCTGACACTGGGATGGAAAGAGCCACCGTCAGTCTGAGTGGGTCAAACTCAGGCAAACGGACAAAAGAACAGAAATCACGTGGCAGCGATGCGACGGGAGCAGGAGACCCTGCTAAGGTGGTACCTCAGGTTAAGAACAGTTTCAGGTTAAGAACAGACCTCCCGAATGAATTAAGATCTTAACCCGAGGTACCACTGTACTGTGATGTCTCTTTTACCAACCATCATATACTGCTCTTTTGCTGTCAGATCACAAAACGCAGATGGAGATTTAAAAATATTTATATGTTTTGCTTGAACTGAGGGAAAATCAGCTTGCAAAGAAGGGTTTGCATGAGGTAAAGATGGGCAAAGGACTTCCACATAACCAGACTGTTACCTACCTTTAACTCCTCATTTGCCCTTCCTATCTCTTTGTTATTTAGACTGATAGTCTTATGCTGCATCCTCTTTACAACCTCCTCCTCCTCCTCTCACTTCTCTCTTGAATCTCAAGATGAGAGGTCAGCTTGGAACGATCTTGTGAAAGAACTCTGGAGCAAGCATGGCTGCCTTTGTTTTCTCTAGGCTACCGAGGTTTAGCAAGACCCAGGCTTTCTTTTCAAAAAAAGTTTAGGGGTCCTCTCATATTCCCACTCATATTGAAATACTGCTCCTCAGTGAGGCCAAACTTAGTTTGACAAAATGTTTAAGGGTATGTGTACCCCTGTGTCCCCCCAGAAAAAAGTACTGGCTAGACCTAGATACCTTTTTCTAGGCAAGTTATGTATTTCCTAAAATAAACAACCTTATTGGTGGGTGAGTGATTGCACTGCTCTCCCCCTCATAACTCGATTTTGCACTCAAAAGAAATGGGAAAAGTAAATGGGAAAAAGAACAGATGTTTGAAAATTTGCCCAAATCACAGCATCTGGATCTTCCGATCACAAAACATACTTTTTCATCAGGTAATAGGGTGGCTCATGGTAGTCATATTTACCAGGAAATTCGAATACACCAGGTTTGTCAGTGTGCTTTAACACAAGAGCTGATTGTTTGCAGACACCATCCCTGGAAAAGAGAGCTAAGTGAAAGCACTTCAAAACCAGATACCCAGCCTG
This sequence comes from Podarcis liolepis, assembly GCF_965112155.1. NCBI lineage: Eukaryota > Metazoa > Chordata > Lepidosauria > Squamata > Lacertidae > Podarcis > Podarcis liolepis. Next base: position 61,160,693 of record NC_139555.1, on the reverse strand, counting down.
CTTCTGCCTTGCTTCCCCACGTGTATTTTTTAGGGTGTCAAAGCCACTGATGGAAGAATACATTACCAGTAAGATGCCTTAGAGTTTACCAGAGGGAAGGATAGCCAGAGTGTCAAGAGGAATGGCACCCTGTTGCTATCAATGCCCTCAAAATGAACAGGCCTTTTTGGAGGCCTCTACATTATCAAATGGTTTCCACAGGATTACTCAATGTCTCCATTGGCATTCCAGCTATGTTTTATTTATATCACTATGCCCAACCTAAGTGGCTCGTTATGATATATTAAGATAAAACAAGACACACACAAAAAAGAGAGGTAATATGGGATGGGAAACATGTGGTCTTCCCTAAGCAGCAGCTCTGTACAAAATCTGGACATTGGTCCATCCAGCTCAATATTGTCTACACTGACTGGCAGTGCCAGAAAATTTATGCCCTTTCCAAAGCATCTCAAAACAATTTCAGGGGAAATCAGGGCTGTGGCTCAGTGGCAGAGCACCTGCTTTGCATGCATAAGGACCCCGGTTCAATCCCCAGCCTATGCATGATGGGAGGAGAGGGGACTTCCGGGTTAGCGCCATCGGTAATGGCGGATTCCCTCTGATCTTCTGAGGGATCAGCTCCGCGGGATCGGGGTCTTACCGCTGCGGTGAAACGGGGACCCTCCAAAAATCACAGGTGGGTGAAGCCTGTGAACGTGGGACTTGGCGGGCACCCTTTGCGCTCCCCCCAATTTGTGAAGGAACCCTTTTACGGGCTCCAGAGCAAAATGGGGTGAGTGGCACGGTGCTGAGAGTTGATTGCTTCTTCTGCGGGGTGAAGCCGCACAGCCGTTATCGGAGAGTGCTGACTTTTTCCTGGGACAATTTGGTCTTAAAGGCAACAACCCGTGAGTAGGATAAAATTGGATTTAAAGGGAGAAAATAATTAATTTGGCACCGAAGCGGGGAGGCATAAACAGGAAGTCCGCCTTCCGTTTCTTGTAAACAGATCAAAGCAAAGAGACTGTAAGCGGAAACTTTGAAAGACTTTCAAAAAAGACTCAAATCCTAACATCAGATAAATGATCTCCCCTCCGGATTGCAGGAGAGAAGGGGGGAAAGGTTTGAACTGTATCTTTCTGCAAAAAAAAAGAGAGGAAAGGAAGCTAAAATCCACCGCTTAGATCCTGGGAACGGACTGCCCAGGGACAATAGGAATGCTGTTTTGTGAAAAGCACCACTGGTAAATAGAGTACTGTTGACAGCTAACTCTGCAAGAGAGATACAGTGTTTCTGGACTTCTCCTGGAGATTAAGCAATTGAAACTGTTGTCTTTTTGTGAACTGGTGGATTTAAAAAGGTTATTTTTTCTTTAAAGCTACAAGTTCTGACTGTTACTGTGTCCCCCTAGAGGAGGATTGACATTGTTACAATAACAACTGGGCCAGGGGAATTTTCCATTTCAAAACAAATCTTAGCCTTGGGAGTGACCTTGGATTCTAACTGGAGTGTTATGGCAGATGGAAGAGGAAAGATAGAGTTGCTTCAGGAAAAAACTACGAGGTCTGGCAGATCCTTTTTAATAACTTGGGACAGAAGGTGAATACCAATACAGAGACTATTGAGAAATTGTTACAGGAATCTACTTTGACCCGAAAGACAGCTGAGGAAGCAAAGGATATAGCAACTGCTACTGAAGAGAAGATACCACCGATATACAGGCAACTTGAGGATCATAGGTTGATGTTGTCTGTGACTGAATTGAAGGAAAAACAAACGAATTTGAGAATCAGGGCTGTACCAGAACTTGAGAAAGATAATTTGATTGACTTTCTTACGCAGGAATTTGCAGATTTCTGGCAACTGGATTTGGGAAAGGAAGAATTTAAGATAGTGAGTGCATTCAGGCTTGGAAGAGGAGGAAAGAAGAACAAGGTGAGAGACTGTTTGATTACCCTTCAAACAAAAGAGGAGAGAGACAAAATCTTGAATCTGCATTTCCAAAAGACTTTGGAAATACACCAGTCAAGTGTGGAGATATTTAAGGACATTCCAAAACATCTTTTGGATTTAAGGTTTAATTACGGATATTTGGTTGCCCTGTTGAGAAGTAATAGAATCATCTTCATGTGGAAATTTCCCCAAGGCCTGTCTTTTAAATACAAAGGAAGAAAGATAAAAATAAGATCAGTTGACGATAAAGATAGATTTCTGAAAGATCACGGAGAAGACTTACAGAAAGAAGTGGAATCTGAAGAAGAGCCAAAAGCACTGGAAAGAGGAATATTAGACATAGCAAATTTATCGTTGGATTGCATGGTTCAGAGAAAGTGACACCACCGACAGAACAAGAACAAACGCTTGGTGCAGTTGGAGGTAAAGCAAAGTAATTACATCATGGCTCTGCAACTATTAAGTTGGAATTGTAATGGCCTCAACTCTCCTCGGAAAAGGAAAAGTGTTTTTCATTTATTAAAAAAGGAACAATTGGATTTGATTTGTTTATAGGAAACACACGTGATAAGGCTACACAGAAAAGTATTGATTAATAAGAGATTGGGACAGGAGTTTATTTCATCTGATAAAGTTAAAAAAAGAGGAGTAGTGATTTATGCAAAGGAGAGATTATCACCGAAATTTATATTTAAAGATGATCAAGGAAGATTTGTGGCAATTGAAATTCAAATACAAGGAGAGAAGTTTTTGATAGTAGGAGTTTATGCACCGAATGCGGGGAAATCTGAATTCTTTAAAAAGTTGCACGAGACCTTATTGGACTATTTGGATTACAATTTGATCTTGATGGGGGATATGAATGGAGTGGTATCTACAAACATGGATAAGGCACAAAGACAGGTAGTCACCAAGGATGGTAAGACTACCGAAAACATTTTTTGAGATGACAGATAACTTGGACTTAGTTGACATTTGGAGAACAAAGAATCCCCTGGGAAGAGAGGGAACCTTCTTTTCTGAAGCCAAGATGACATGGACTAGAATTGACCAAATATGGGTAACTAGAGGAATGGCACCAAAGATAAAAAAAGCGGAAATTTGTCCAAAAACCTGCTCTGACCACAATGCTGTAAGGATGGAGATGAAACTAATAGCAACTGGCTCCTTCAGATGGAGGATGAATGACTTCTTATTTAGAGATGAAGACGTGATCAAGAAGGCCCCAAAAACCTTGAGAGACTATTTTGAGATAAATATGAACACTAATGTCGAAAAAAGAGTAATCTGGGAAGCAAGCAAAGCGGTCATGAGAGGGTTCCTGATACAACAGAATGCAGTAAAGAAGAGAAGTCAAAATGAGAAGAAAGACAAAATTTTGGAGAAAATAAAAGAAAGTGAGAAGAAATTGAGAGCAAAACCAAAATCGCAGGAGATTTTGAGAGAAATAATGTTATATCAAGTACAATATATGAAAATGATGAATCAGGAAATAGAATGGAAAATTAAACAAATGAGACAAAAAACATTTGAATCAGCTAATAAATGTGGGAAATTGTTGGCAAATGAAGAAAAGACAAAAACTAAATACTATTATAAATTTAGAAGTGGAAGGAAAGAACATACAGAACCCAGCCGAGATCAGAAACTGTTTCCAGAGGTACTTTAAACAATTATATACACAAGGACCACAGAAAGAAATTGATATAGATCGATTTTTGAAGACAAATGGATTACTAAAAATCTCTCAAGAAAGTAAATTAATGTTGAACTATAAAATATCTGAACAGGAAGTAGAAGGTGCCATTCAAAACATGCAATTAGGCAAATCTCCAGGACCAGATGGGCTGACTTCTAGATACTATAGATCTTTAAAGGAGTGGTTAGTACAACCTTTAAAGGGAGTCTGTAATGAAATATTGGAAGGGAAAGAGCAGTCGTGGAAAGAAGCGTATATTACACTTATACCGAAAACAGAGACTGAAAAGACTCAGCTTAAGAACTACCGCCCCATATCATTACTTAATGTGGATTACAAAATTTTTGCAGATATTTTAGCCAAGAGATTGAAAAAAAGTGTTGATGGAAGAGATTCATAAAGACCAAGCAGGCTTTCTCCCGGGTAGACACTTGTCTGATAATTTGAGGAATATAACTAATATTTTGGAAAAACTAGAAGTGAATATTAACACTAAGGCAGTTTTGATATTTGTGGACGTGGAGAAAGCTTTTGATAATATCTCTTGGAGTTTTATGAAGAAGAACTTACAGGGGATGGGGGTGGGTGAAGGATTTGAAAATGGTATAGGTGCAATTTATTCTGAACAAAAAGCTAAGTTAATTGTTAATAATGAGGTGACGGAGGAAATTAAGATAGAAAAAGGGACACGACAAGGCTGCCCAATTTCCCTATTGCTTTTTATATCAGTCCTGGAGGTTTTGTTGAATATGATTAGAAGGGACCAGTTGGTTAAAGGTATACAAGTTGGAGCTAGACAGTATAAATTGAGAGCTTTTGCAGACGATCTAGTATTGACATTACAGGAGCCAGAATCTAGTACTAAAAGAGTTTTGGAACTGATCCAAGAATTTGGTCAAGTTGCAGGATTTAAACTGAATAAGTTAAAAACAAAGGTTTTAGAGAAAAATTTAACGGCGATTGAAAGAGACAGGTTTCAGAATGAGACAGGTCTAACAGTGGTTAAGAAAGTGAAATATCTTGGGATTAATATGACAGCTAAAAATGGGAACTTATTTAAAGACAATTATGAAAAATGTTGGACGGAGGTGAAAAAAGACTTAGAAATTTGGTCAAATTTGAAGCTCTCACTGCTAGGCCGTATTGCTGTGATAAAAATGAATGTATTGCCTAGAATGTTATTTTTGTTTCAAACATTGCAAATTTTGGACAAAATGGACTGTTTCAAGAAGTGGCAGAGAGATATCTCTAGATTTGTCTGGCAGGGCAAGAAGCCTAGAATAAAATTTAAAATATTAACGGATGCAAAGGAAAGAGGCGGATTTGCCCTGCCAGACCTTAAACTTTATTATGAATCAGCAGCTTTTTGCTGGTTGAAAGAATGGCTGCTTCTTGAAAACACAGACATCTTGGACTTAGAAGGTTTTAACAATGTATTTGGATGGCATGCATATTTATGGTATGACAAGGTCAAAGCACATAAAGCATTTAGAAATCATATTGTCAGGAAAGCATTGTTTAATGTTTGGATAAGATATAAGGACTTATTTGAAAATAAAACCCCAAGGTAGCTGTCACCGATGGAAGCGAAAGCTCAGAAAAAGCTCAGTATGGAGGCCAAATGGCCGAAATACTGGGAAATTTTGGAACAAGAGGGAGACAAATTGAAATTGCAGAGTTTTGAAAAATTTAAAAAATAAAGTGCGAAACTGGCTTCATTATTATCAAATAATGGAGGCATACAATTTGGACAAAAAAAAATGGATTCCAGGTGGAAAAATCTAAATCAGAAATAGAACTGTTGGATCCCAAAACTAAGATTTTTTCAAGGATGTATAATTTGCTGTTGAAATGGAATACTCAGGATGAAACTGTGAAATCTGCTATGATTAAATGGGCACAAGATGTTGGACATAACATTATGATGGCTGACTGGGAACAGTTATGGACCACAGGTATGAAGTTTACGGCATGTAATGCCTTAAGAGAGAATATTATGAAAATGATATACAGGTGGTACATGACACCAGTCAAGCTTGCAAAAATCTATCATTTGCCCGACAATAAATGTTGGAAATGTAAAGAAACTGAAGGCACATTCTTTCACCTTTGGTGGACGTGCCCAAGGATTAAGGCTTTCTGGGAGATGATCTATAATGAAATGAAAAAGATATTTAAATATACCTTTCTGAAGAAACCAGAGGCCTTTCTCCTGGGCATGGTCGGCCAATTGGTGCCAAAGAAGGATAGAACTTTCTTTATGTATGCCACAACAGCAGCAAGAATATTCATCGCGAAGTATTGGAAGACACAAGATCTACCCACCCGGGAAGAATGGCAGATGAAGGTGATGGACTACATGGAACTGGCGGAAATGACTGGCAGAATCCGAGACCAGGGAGAAGAGTCGGTGGAAGAAGATTGGAAGAGATTTAAAGACTATTTACAGAAATATTGCAAAATTAATGAATGTTAGAGTGATGTCAGAATGAAGTTAAGTGGTTTTAGCAGCACTGTTACAAAGGAGTATGTAAAAATGGTTTGTTAACAGGTGAGAATCCAAAGTTACAATATATTAAGTTAAAGGATTAGGATAAAAACAAAGAGGGAAAGGATTTGCTGAATTAACTAACTGAACTGGAATACAAAAAAGGGAGGTGTGAGGAGGTCAGGGAAACAAGTAAATGAAAGACAAGACATGGAAATATTGATTTGTTTTTAAATGTTTTTATTTTTCTGTATTTTGTATTTTGTATTTTTTTTCTTACTTTTGTAACCTTTGAACCTATGAAGTTCACGGCATGCAATGCCTTAAGAGAGAATATTATGAGGATCTCTCCCTCATTACAGTCGATCAGGTATATGAAGACGAGCAGCAAAGTCAGTCCTCAGGGAATGTGCAGGCGACCTTGGAACGGACAGCTCACGGAAGAACCCCGACCAAACCCAAGAGGAGGCGTGTAGTGGTGATAGGGGATTCCCTACTGAGGGGAACAGAAGCAGTGATCTGTGGGCCTGACAAAATGTCTCGGGAAGTGTGCTGTCTCCCTGGGGCTAAGATCCAAGATGTAACTGAACGACTGCAAGGAATCATAAAACCCACTGACAAATACCCCTTCCTCTTGGTTCATGTGGGAACCAATGACACTGCAAGCAATAGCCTCCAGAAGATCAAAAGAGACTACGAGGCTCTCGGCAGGAAATTGAAGCAACTAAATGCACAAATTGTCATCTCGTCTGTCCTCCCAGTTGAACGACGTGGCCCAGGGAGAGAGGGGAAAATAGTGGAAGTGAACAGCTGGCTTCGCAAATGGTGTAAACAGGAACGGTTTGGATTCTTAGATCACGGACTGCAGTTTCTTGAAGATGGACTTCTGGCAAGTGATGGGCTGCACCTCACAACGGTTGGGAGAAATGTTTTTGCCAAAAACCTCAGAAACCTCATCAGGAGGGCTTTAAACTGACTAATGTGGGGGAGGGAGACAGTGCTCCTGAAGGTAGGAGTCTATCAATTAATGAAGATGATCATCCAAATGTCATAGACCAAATGGAGCAAACAGCACGCGGACCTAGTGGTGGGAGGAAAAAATCCTTAAATAAGAGACACGGGGGAATGATTAATGGACTTCAATGTCTGTACACTAATGCACAAAGCATGGGAAATAAACAAGATGAGCTTGAGCTCTTGGTACAGCAAACTAAATATGACATAATAGGCATCACTGAAACCTGGTGGGATAAGTCCCACGATTGGAATGTAATAATGGGGGGATACAATCTATTTCAGAGAAACAGACCAGACAAGAAAGGAGGAGGAGTGGCGTTATATGTCAGGGATGTGTATACCTGTGAAGAGATCCAAGATTTAGAACCTCAAAGCCAAAGTGAGAGCATTTGGGTCAAAATTAAGGGAGAGAAGAATAACAGAGACCTCATTGTGGGAGTTTACTATAGATCCCCAAGCCAAACGGATGACATAGATGATGCCTTCCTGGAACAGATGGCCAAGCATGCAAAAGGAAGGGAGGTAGTAGTAATGGGGGACTTCAATTACCCGGATATTTGTTGGACGTCAAACTCAGCCAAGAGCATAAGGTCAAACAGATTCCTCACTGGCCTTGCAGACAACTTCATTGTCCAGAAAGTGGGAGAAGCAACAAGAGGAAAAGCCATTTTAGATCTGGTCCTAACCAATGTTGATGACCTGGTTAGTGGGGTAGATGTGGATGGATCATTAGGCGCGAGTGATCATGCTCTTCTGAAGTTTACTATACAGCGGAAAGGAGCAGCCAAGCATACTAGGACTCAATTTCTCGACTTTAAGAAAGCCGACTTCATAAAACTTAGGGAAGTGCTGGGTGAGATCCCATGGACAGCAATACTAAAAGGAAAGGGAGTTCATGATGGCTGGGAGTTTGTTAAGAGGGAGATAGTAAAAGCACAACGTCAGGCAATACCAATGAGACGGAAACATGGAAGGTGCCTAAAGAAGCCAGGGTGGCTATCTAAAGAACTTTTAACTGAGTTAAGATTAAAAAAGGATGTGTACAAAAAATGGAAAAGGGGGGAAACCACCAAAAAGGAATTCAAACAAATAGCCAGCACGTGTAGACACAAAGTCAGAAAAGCTAAAGCACAGAATGAACTCAGGCTTGCTAGAGAGGTTAAAAGCAACAAAAAAGGCTTTTATGGGTATGTTCGTAGCAAAAGGAAGAACAAAGAAACAGTGGGGTCACTCAGAGGAGAAGATGGTGAAATGCAAACAGGGGACACAGAAAGGGCTGAACTCCTCAATGCCTTCTTTGCCTCAGTCTTCTCCGATAAAGAAAACAATGCCCGACCTGAAGAATTTGGAGCAAATGATTCAGCAAAGGAAACACAGCCCAGAATAACTAAGGAGATAGTACAAGAATATTTGGCTAGTTTAGATGTATTCAAGTCTCCAGGGCCAGATGAACTGCATCCAAGAGTATTAATAGAACTGGCAGATGTGATCTCAGAACCACTGGCAGTCATCTTTGAGAATTCCTGGAGAACAGGCGAAGTCCCGGCAGACTGGAGGAGGGCAAATGTTGTCCCTATTTTCAAAAAGGGGAAAAGAGAGGACCCAAATAATTATCGCCCAGTCAGTCTGACATCAATAGCAGGGAAGATTCTGGAGCAGATCATTAAGCAAACAGTCTGTGAGCACCTAGAAAGGAATGCTGTGATCACCAATAGTCAGCATGGATTTCTGAAAAATAAGTCATGTCAGACTAACCTGATCTCGTTTTTTGACAGAATTACAAGCCTGGTAGACGAAGGGAATGCAGTGGATGTAGCCTACCTTGATTTCAGCAAGGCATTTGACAAGGTGCCCCATGATATTCTTGTAAAGAAGCTGGTAAAATGCGGTCTTGACTATGCTACCACTCAGTGGATTTGTAACTGGCTGACTGACCGAACCCAAAGGGTGCTCATCAATGGTTCCTCTTCATCCTGGAGAAGAGTGACTAGTGGGGTGCCACAGGGTTCTGTCTTGGGCCCGGTCTTATTCAACATCTTTATCAATGACTTGGATGATGGACTCAAGGGCATCCTGATCAAATTTGCAGATGACACCAAACTGGGAGGGGTGGCTTACACCCCAGAGGACAGGATCACACTTCAAAACGACCTTGACAGATTAGAGAACTGGGCACAAAACAAACAAGATGAATTTTAAGAGGGAGAAATGTAAAGTATTGCACTTGGGCAAAAAAAATGAGAGGCACAAATACAAGATGGGTGACACCTGGCTTGAGAGCAGTACATGTGAAAAGGATCTAGGAGTCTTGGTTGACCACAAACTTGACATGAGCCAACAGTGTGACGCGGCAGCTAAAAAAGCCAATCCAATTCTAGGCTGCATCAATAGGAGTATAGCATCTAGATCAAGGGAAGTAATAGTGCCACTGTATTCTGCTCTGGTCAGACCACACCTGGAGTACTGTGTCCAGTTCTGGGCACCACAATTCAAGAAGGACACTGACAAACTGGAACATGTCCAGAGGAGGGCAACCAAAATGGTCAAAGGCCTGGAAACAATGCCTTATGAGGAACGGCTAAGGGAGCTGGGCATGTTTAGCCTGGAGAAGAGGAGGTTAAGGGGTGATATGATAGCCATGTTCAAATATATAAAAGGATGTCACATAGAGGAGGGAGAAAGGTTGTTTTCTGCTGCTCCAGAGAAGCGGACACGGAGCAATGGATCCAAAGTACAAGAAAGAAGATTCCACCTAAACATTAGGAAGAACTTCCTGACAGTAAGAGCTGTTCGACAGTGGAATTTGCTGCCAAGGAGTGTGGTGGAGTCTCCTGCTTTGGAGGTCTTTAAGCAGAGGCTTGACAACCATATGTCAGGAGTGCTCTGATGGTGTTTCCTGCTTGGCAGGGGGTTGGACTCGATGGCCCTTGTGGTCTCTTCCAACTCTATGATTCTATGATTATGAAAATGATATACAGGTGGTACATGACCCCAGTCAAGCTTGCAAAAATTTATCACTTGCCTGACAATAAATGTTGGAAATGTAAAGAAACTGAAGGTACATTCTTTCACCTTTGGTGGATGTGCCCAAGGATTAAGGCTTTCTGGGAGATGATTTATAACAAAATGAAAAAGGTATTTAAATATACCTTCCTGAAGAAACCAGAGGCCTTTCTCCTGGGCATAGTCAGCCAATTGGTGTTAAAGAAGGCTAGAACTTTTTTTATGTACGCCACAACAGCAGCAATAATACTTATTGCAAAGTATTGGAAGACTCAAGATTTACCCACTCTGGAAGAATGCCAGATGAAGGTGATGGACTATATGGAATTGGCGGAAATGACTGGCACAATCTGAGACCAGGGAGAAGAGTCGGTGGAAGAAGATTGGAAAAAGTTTAAAGACTATTTATAGAAATATTGTAAAATCAATGAATGTTAGAATGATGTTGGATAGAAATTAAGTGGTTTTTAGCTGTAATATTATAAGGAAATATGAAAAATGGATTATTAATAGGTAAAAATATAATGTTACAATATTTTAAGATTAAAGATTAGGATAAATAAAGAGGGGAAGGATTTGCTGAACTAACAAACTGAATTGGAACACAAAAAGGGGAGGTGTGAGGAGGTCCGGGAAATAAGATAATGAAAAATAAGTAATGGAAAGATGGAGTTGTTTTTAACTGTTTTTTTTTGTATTTTTCTTTTTTCTTTTTTCATTTTGTAATATTTTGAAAATTTTAATAAATATCTTTTTTTAAAAAATGCATGATGGGAGGAGAGGTATCAGTTGTAAGGTACTAACGACATATAATTAGCGGTGAGTGTCATATCGCCATCTGAAACCTCCACCGTGTGGTCCATTGGTGATATTTTCTGCTCATACTCAGTCAACTCAGGCAACTTGGAAGCTATCCCGATGGGGTGCCACTTCCCGACAGTCTAAAACAGAACAATTTTGATTGACATTTTAGGGGGCAGCGAAAGGTGATAGGTTTAAATATATAAAATCGCAACGTCCGGTCAGTTGACTGCGAAAGTAATGTTGGTTGTAGCACTGCGTTCAATTTTCAGTGCTGCACTTTCTGTTGTGCATTTTTTGTCATCCCCCCCCCAAATGCTCAACAACACTGGCCAACCCCCCCCAACCCCCCCCACACTCCTCCTCCCTCCAATGACAATGCATAGATTAGTGCCAGTTATTTTATCCTGGGAGTACATTGCAGTCTCTGGGGAGTTGGACGTGCCTGATATAAAGCAACCCACCTCATCTCTGTAATTTTCCTACCAGAGCTAGAAGCACAAATCAAAATCAGGCAGCCATTAATCTGCTGATAGCCAAGTTTGTGGGCCTGGGCGAGAGGAGAAGGGGGACCCAAAAGCAACAGGGCCTTTACTGTGAGCATTCAAGATCAACAACCCTAATCTGCCGTTTGCCATCTGATTGGATTTACTCTAGCTCATTGATTTTAGAATGTATTTTCATTCCCTGCCTAATATTATATTAATGTTTTATATTCTTGTTGTTAGCCGCTCTGAGCCCAGTCCTTGGCCAGAGTGGCCAGGGTATAAATATTATAATTTTTTTATTGTTGTTGTTATTACTATTATTATTATTATTATTATTATTATTATTATTATTATTTACTCAAGAGCAAAGCTGCTCAGGTGTCCTATCCAGAGTCCTAAGAGAAGCAAGATCAGAGGGGAAAGGGGAAACATCACTCATTTCCACAGGTTGCAAGTCCCATCTGTAAACGTCTTACCTTTTGGGGGTCAAAGTTTGGGTACACAGGGATGTCAGCACTGACAGGAAATATGCAGGCAGGGGTCAGTCCAAACACCACCAGCAGCACAGCAATCATCCTGGAGCTGGTTCTCTCCTGCTCTTACCGTGAACACCGTGTGCAGGGGGAGAGAATGATGGTCCAGGGTTGCAGCAGCCCAGTTTAAATATCTGCCTCCAAAGGTCTTCAAAGCACATCCCACTCAGCAACTTATGCAAAAGAGAAGAACAGAGTGGGAGCAACAGGGTTATTTTTGAAGGGAATTAGTTTTATTTGTGGTGTAGAACAAGGTGGAGTCTCCTTTGTGCTTCAGAAGAAGGGAACAAACATGCTTGTTCTCTTGGGTTGTTGAGGGGGATGTTCTTGAGGGGGGTGTTCAAGGCTGGCACATTCCCTTCCTGGGCAAGTACAGAGGTCACAGGTGCTCCATGGCATCTCCTCCCCCCGCCCCACCCCATCTCCACAAGCTGGCCCAGCCCTTAATGACTTGTGGTCTTTTCAGCAAAAGGAGTAGAAGACCTATCACAGAATGAAATACTTAAGCTTATCCAGGATATTAGATCACTGGACCACACATCCCAGGGGCTGGGGGTGGGAACTGCCACCTCAAGGACCTGATCAGGCCCACCAAACTTTCCCTGGTGGCAGCACTGCCACAGGAGGGGAATGTGCAGAAGACCAGCAGGTGCGGAACAATTATCCTAACCATGGGTTGAAACTAGTATACCCAGCCCAGTGCCAAAATGGAAATATAGATCATCCCTTGCCACCCACCCTGCTCCCCAAATAGATCTGATGAGCGATGGGGAGATGGTCATCTAGTATTGTGGGAGAAATCCACCCTCAGCAGTTCATTCTGTGAAAAGCCTTCTACCTCTTTTGTGGGGCAAGGGACGGTGGCAGATGTAAGTCTTTAAGCTCTGGGCAAACTTGGGTGAGGGGAGGAAGGCAATGCCTCAGAGATCATGTTATCTTTGCACCCACCTGGGAATGGAATGTGCCAGCCTTCAAAAACATCCCCCTCAACATCCCAAGAGAACAAGCATGTTTGTTCCCTTCTTCTGAAGCACAAAGGAGTCTCCACAGGCTTCGATCAAATGGCAAATGGCCACTTGGGCAAGACGAATCTCCTGCCACATCTTTGTACATGAGAGGTGGGAAGGAAGGAAATCAAAAGTAGTGATGTTATTCCTCTATAGGCTGCCATTGAAGGTCACTCCTCTTAGTTGCTGCAATGTACCTTGTTCCACCCACCCCACAAATAAACCAATTCCCTTTTTTAAAAAATAGGCCTGTTAAGTAGCATCTGTGTGGAGACAGCATTGATATAGTTGGCATAACAGAAATCCGGTGGAACACAGAGAACCTGTGTGACACAGATTCAGGTAGGTAGCCGTGTTGGTCTGATGCAGTAGAAATAGATATATGATAGATAGATAGATAGATAGATAGATAGATAGATAGATAGATGATAGATAGATAGATATTTAGATAGATAGATTATAGATGATAGATAGATATAGTCCAGTAGCACCTTAGAGACCAACTAAATTTGTTCTTGGAATGAGCTTATGTGTGCATGCATGCTTCTTCAGATACACTGAAAAAGAAGTCACCAGACCTTTATATATAGTGAGAGGGTGGGGAAGGGTATTACTCAGAAGGGTTGTGGGAATGGGTGAAAGGAAAGAATCCAAAACAGAAGGCATTGTAGCAATGGATGAGTTCAACTACCCTCATTATTTTCTTTCATGATAGTTTTGCAAACAAGTAATGGTGGCGGGGGCGGGGGCTTTACACTTCACAAACATTGTCTATCCCAAAATGAAGCACATTGATATTTCATTATTTATAATATTGATAAGTTGCCCCATAACAGGATGTTTTCCAGGCAGCTTTCCAACCACAGAATAAAGCAAATTAAAATTCATTGATGGCAAAATAAAAGTGAACAATACAAAAATAATACAGCCTAAAAGAGGTAGACTCCACTGTGGGAGCAGGGCCGAGGCGGGAGAGTGCTAGAGTCCTGTCTAGTCAAGTTGCGTGGGATCAATTCCAATCTGTTACCTCCGAGGATGTGGACAGGCTGCTTGGACGAGTGAAACCAACCACCTGTCTCCTTGATCCTTGCCCATCCTGGCTTATAAAAGCTAGCCGGGAAGGGCTGGGTGATGGGCTTCGTGGGGTGGTGAATGCTTCCCTCCGTGAGGGAGCCTTCCCAGACCCACTGAAAGAGGCAGTTATTAAACCGCTTCTTAAAAAACCATCTTTAGATACGGCCACGATGGCCAACTATTGGCCAGTCTCAAATCTTCCATTCTTGGGCAAGGTGATTGAGCGAGCGGTTGCCGAACAACTCCAGGCACGCCTGGAAGAAGCGGACCATTTGGATCCCTTCCAGTCAGGATTCAGGCCTCATCATGGGACTGAAACTGACTTGGTCGCACTGGTTGATGATCTCTGGCGGGCTAGGGACAAAGGTGAGAGCTGTTTCCTAGTTCTGCTGGATCTCTCAGCGCCGTTTGATACCATCGACCATAGCATCCTTCTGGACCGTCTTGAGGGGCTGGGAGCTGGGGGCACGGTTATACAGTGGTTCCGCTCCTTCCTCCTGGGCCGTGTTCAGAAAGTGGTGGTGGGGGGTGAGTGTTCAGACCCCTGGGCTCTCACTTGTGGGATGCCTCAGGGTTCTGTCCTCTCCCCCATGCTTTTTAACCTCAATATGCAGCCGCTCAGAAAGATCATCAGGGGATTTGACCTGGGTGTCCATCAGTATGCGGATGATACCCAGCTCTACCTCTCTTTTAAATCAGAACCAGTGAAGGCGGTGAAGGTCCTGTGTGAGTGTCTGGAGGCAGTTGGAGGATGGATGGCGGCTAACAGATTGAGGTTGAATCCTGACAAGACAGAAGTACTGTTTTGGGGGGACAGGAGGCCGGCAGGTGTGGAGGATTCCCTGGTCCTGAATGGGGTAACTGTGCCCCTGAAGGACCAGGTGCACAGCCTGGGAGTCATTTTGGACACACAGCTGTCCATGGAGGCACAGGTCAAATCTGTGTCCAGGGCAGCTGTTTACCAGCTCCATCTGGTACGCAGGCTGAGACCCTATCTGCCTGCGGACTGCCTCGCAAGAGTGGTGCATGCTCTGGTTATCTCCCGCTTGGACTATTGCAATGCACTCTACGTGGGGCTACCTTTGAAGGTGACCCGGAAACTTCAACTAATCCAGAATGCGGCAGCTAGACTGGTGACTGGGAGTGGCCGCCGAGACCATATAACTGTCGGAAATCAAGCCTTTATCAGGAGAAACTGGCAACTCTCCCAGGCACCCGGCTTGGTCTCCTGTTGACCTCCCTGTCTGCTTTCCCGGCAAGATCCAGGCAGAGGTCGCGATAGGCGATCCTTCTCAGCGTGAGAAGAACACACCCCTCTTTCCTGCCCCCTGCCCGGGCAGGGGAAAGAGATAGACAGAAACGTATTTACATGCCTTTATTTCTGTCTTTGCAGCGTTACAGAAAACATGACTGCTCTCTTCAAACTCCGGCAGTCGAGAGACAACAAACACTTCCTGTCCAGCTCATATTACACTCTGAGCTAATTCCGGTGCCCTCTGCACTGTGAATTGACTGTCCCTCTGTTTCCCAAGGAATAGTCCCAACATTCCCATTATTTTTTGCTTTCAAGCTACCAGCAGCTCACGGCTGCATTGCTTCAATATCGTAACAATAACACCGGTCTTGAAAGACCTACATTGGCTCCCAGTACGTTTCCGAGCACAATTCAAAGTGTTGGTGCTGGCCTTTAAAGCCCTAAACGGCCTCGGTCCAGTATATCTGAAGGAGCGTCTCCACCCCCATTGTTCTACCGGGACACTGAGGTCCAGCACCGAGGGCCTTCTGGCAGTTCCCTCACTGCGAGAAGCCAAGTT
The DNA here is from genome assembly GCF_965112155.1 of Podarcis liolepis. NCBI lineage: Eukaryota > Metazoa > Chordata > Lepidosauria > Squamata > Lacertidae > Podarcis > Podarcis liolepis. The sequence goes on along the minus strand of NC_139555.1, from coordinate 61,144,834 downwards.
ACAGGGAACCAGGCAGAGGGCCTTCTTGGTAGTGGCGCCCTCCCTGTGGAACGCCCTCCTATCAGATGTCAAAGAGAACAACAACTACCACACTTTTAGGAGACATCTGAAGACAGCCCTGTTTAGGGAAGCTTTTAATGTTTGATGTGTCACAGTATTTTAATATTTGTTTGGAAGCCGCCCATAGTGGCTGGGGAAGCCCAGCCAGATGGGCGGGGTATATGTCCATGTGTAGAGTTGTCTCTTGTGTTGTTGGAAAAGAGTGTTTGTAATGACCAGCTTGTTCTCTTGACAGAACTCTATTGGCCTTTGCCCTGCTTCGTTTTAAACTCCAAGGCCAAACTGGCCAATAGTTCCTTTTATCTCTTCATTCTCTACTTTAGCATTCCAATCCCCTATAATGAGAAGAACATCTTTCTTTGTTGTTAGTTCTAGGAGGTGTTGTAAGTCTTCATAGAACTGGTCAATTTCAGTTTCTTCAGCATTGGTAGTTGGTGCATAAACCTGGATTACTGTGATGTTACAAGGTCTGCCTTGGATTTGTATCAAGGTCATCCTATCATTTTTTAGATTGTATCCCAGTACAGCTTTTGCCAGTCTTTTGTTGACTATGAGGGCTACTCCATTTCTTCTACAGGATTTTTGCCCACAGTAGTAGATAGGATGATCATCCAAACTGAATTTGCCCATTCCCTTCCATTTTAGTTCACTGATGCCCAAGATGACAATATTTATTCTTGCCATCTCATGCTTGACCACATCCAGCTTACCATGATTCATGGATCTTACATTCCAGGTTCCTATGCAATATTTTTCTTTACAGCATTGGACTTAACTTTCACTTCCAGGCATATCTGCAACTGAGTGACATTTTGGCTTTGGCCCAGCAGCTTCATCAGCTCTGAATCTACTTGTACTTGTCCTCCGCTCTTCCTCAGTAGCATGTTGGACGCCTTCCGACCTGAAGGGCTCATCTTCCAGCATCATAACTTTTATATGCCTGTTGTCTTTGTCCATGGAGTTTTCTTGGCAGGGATACTGGAATGGCTTACCAGTTCCTGCTCCAGGTGGATCACATTAAGTCAAAACATTTCCCTATGACCTATCTGTCTTAGGTGGCCCTACATGGCAAAGCTCATAGCTTCTCTGAGTTATTCAATCCCCTTCACCATGACAAGGCAGAGAGCCATGAAGAGACATAAATCTTTACTCAAAGTAAAAACTGCCCATTATGGCATACTCTCCACATGTCCCAATTTTCCAGGGACAGTCCTGGAATTACAGAAGCCATTTCTGATTTTATCCCAGAATGTCCCACTTCTCCTTCTTCCTCCCCTCCATGTTTTGGAGAACAAATAAAAGTGGTGTGTTTTTATGTGTAGGTGCAAAAGCTGACTCCTGTTTCTACTTAAAATAAAATCCCTGCACCAAATGAAAGGAATGGTAAAATTGGCATTCATAGTAAGATGTAACCAATCCACTTTAAATTATTTAATTGCAATGCTTCTGCAGCCAGTCAGGTATGGAGGGTTGCAACACAGGCAATTGGCTATGTCATTTGCCAAAACCTTCTCTCTCGAGGAATTGGGGTTGAAACATCTATATTTGTCCAGGCCTTAGGCAGTTGAGCATTACATTATTCTTTTATTATTCTATTTCCTCTTCCCCTTCTTCTTCTCTGCCCTGCTATTTTGTCCCTCTCAGTTTCTCTTCTCACCTTTCTCCACCAGTCTTTCTTTTTTGAATTACAACCAGCCACTCACTTATATTCTCTCACCCTTCTGTACCCATTCCCCTTTCCACAGTTCTCATTCCAAGGCTTTTCGGAATCGGTGGAGCACTGGCTTACATGCAGGAGGTGCCTCTCTCTGGCACCTCCAATTAAAGGAAGAGCATGTCATGGGCAAAGCCTTTCTCATTCCAAGATTCTGGAGAGCTACTCCCAATGCAGAGTAGACAAGGGGTGGCCAACATGGTGATCTTCATAGGTTGTTGAACCCCATCCATCCGTGCTATCAGTCCCAGTCAGCCTGGCCAATGGGCATGGATGGCTGAAGTTGGAGAACCATATTGGCAACCTCTAAAGCTGAGCACCCACTGGGCAGAGGCTTTGGCTGCTTGATAGGTTCATATATGTTTATCTTCTCCCATTTTGACTTCCAATAATGCTTCTGACAATGTGTGCAAGATCTAAGCAATGTATTTATTTTAAAAATAGTTTCAGGAGATGGAGGAACCCAAAGATGTTGTTGTTCTACTTGCATCAATTTCTACAAGCTAGAAATGTGGTGAGTGGACAGAGGCATTGATCTGTAGTCATCATCATCTCCACCATCCAGAAAGAGCAATGATTATTGGGTGTTTCTGATTATTAACCAATGCTGCAAATATATCTGGAGAAATGCCATATCTGGCTATTAAGCAGCTTTTGGAGTGCATTGTTCTGTGGGAGAAAGGAAGAGAAGAGTGTCAGGGAAACTGGTAAGGAGGAAGAAAATGTGAGCAACTCATATGTATTTCTTTATTTGGAATCAGTGGCAGATGATGCCCATTGGGATTGGTGGCATGGGAGGCAGGGAGGCCAACAGCAGATGGAGCCAGAGCAAATGACAGCTGCAACCACAGCCAATGAGAGGCCCTCGCCTACTGAGCTCTACAGGGGCAACACTGAGATGAAGGAGGAAGTTCTCAAGGAGTTCCGCTCCTTGGCTTGTGGTCAGTAAGAAGGTGGGCATGTGAAGACTCCCTGGGGGCAGACTAAGGCTGGTGGGACCGTGTCCTATTTGCCTCAATGGGTCAGCCACTGTGAGGAACATGTGTATCTCACCATTCTAGTTCAAAACTGAGCCACTCAACACAGTTAACAAATGCAGAAATTTTGGGGTGGGAAACAGAGCATATAAAAATTTATGCCAATGAAAGAAGAGCAGATAAAATAAACAACACAGAGGTGTAAAAACCAAAGAGCTGAAGCAGCCAAGTATATTGACAGCAGCAAGAAAAGGTTTTGATATGTGGCCAGGAAGGACGGGTCCTCACTAAGGTCTTTGGGGGAATATGAACCTTCAAATACGATAGCCACCTAGGCCAGCATTCCATGCATAACTTTTGGGCTGGGTTTCCCCCCAGTCTCCAGCCAAGTGGAAGCTGCCTCCTTGCAGCTGGGACTGAAGCTACTTTAATTCTAATTAATTGGAATCTGAGCCCCATAAGGCAGCCGAAGACAGAGTTGATAGACCCAACTAGGCCATTATCTAGAGCCGGGAACTAGGTAAAAATGTAGGTAAAGGACCCCTGGGCAGTTAAATCCAGTCAAAGGTGACTGTGGGGTTGTGGTGCTCATCTTGCTTCAGGCTGAGGGAGCCGGTATTTATCCACAGACAGCTTTCCAGGTCATGTGGCCAGCATGACTAAATAATAATAATATTAGTCATAATTTATTATGTATACCTCACCCATCTGGCTGGGTTTCCCCAGCCACTCTGGGTGGCTTCCAACAGAATATCAAAATGCAATAGTCTATTAAACATTAAAAGCTTCCCTAAACAGGGCTGCCTTCAGCTTCTGCTGCAATGGAAAACAATGATGAAGGCAGAGCACATGGAAATGCCATTCACCTTCCCACCGCAGCAGTACCTATTTATCTAATTGAACTAGCGTGCTTTCGAAATGCTAGATTGGCAGGAGCTTAGACAGAACAACAGGAGCTCACCCAGTTGCAGGGATTCCAACTGCCAGCGTTCTGATTGGCAAGCCCAAGAGGCTCAGCAGTTTAGACCACAGCGCCACCCACGTCCCTCAGCTGGTCTCTAGACAGACCCTTCCCAGGAGCCAGAATTGCCGGAGTCCCACCACACACACCACCCCAGCTGAGGGATGTAGAACAAACTCCTTCCTATCCATCCCCACAGCTAGGTCCAAATTGTCTGCTGCCCTTAGCAAATCAACCCCCCGCTCAATTCCTGACAGCTTCAGGTGCTTTAATTATGATTAAGCATGGAAATCAGACGTCAGTTAATTTCAGTGATTTAACTACAGTGGTACCTGGGTTATCGAACATAATCTGTTCCAGAAGACCATTCGACTTCTGAAACATTCGACAACCAAGGCGCAATGGGCAGTCAGCAAATTCAACTGAGACAATTGGGAAATGAGCTTCAGTAGCCGTTCGACTTCCGAGGTGCATTCAAATCGGAAGCATTTATTTCCAGGTTTTCGGTGAAAACCAAAATGTTCAACTGAAGCATTCAGCAAACGAGGTACCACTGTACTCAAACTGTAGTTGTGATCCAGATTTGTGAATCTCTCTGAGACTAAATATAGCTCCTCAGATTCTGTTTCACACAGAGACATTTATACACACCTACAATAAAAAAATATTGAGATCAGATTGCCTTACCGACGTTCTCAAAGTATTTGATGTGTGCCTCAGGAAAGTTTTGCTCCAAAACTAATTTCTTGAATTTTTCTTTGATGTCATCTCCCACTTCCGATCCCCTAGCTTTAAACACAAGCAAAGGTTGAGTAAATTGTTGTTCCCAGAAAGGCTGAAATATCTGTTTTATGTCTATAGAGCACCCAAAGTCTCTTCTTCCTGACATCTTCTCTGGATTGTCCATTAGACAGTCGGGAACAGAACCCCCATGAAACCAGAGAAGAGGATCTAAGCAGGCTTGGCCAAACTTGGCCCTCTAGAGGTTTTGGGGCTACAATTCCCATCATCCATGACCACTGGTCCTGCTAGCTAGGGATGATGGGAGTTGTAGTCCCAAAACATTTGGAGGGCCAAGTTTGTCCATGCCTGATCTTAAAGGAACTGAAAGCCTACACAGGTGCTGACTGTGCCTATTTGCTAGTGGGAGGCTTTATGGTAGCTACTCTTTCTGCTGCATCATTGTGAAGTGCTAAAGTGGCCATTATTTAGGGTTTAGCTCCCTTTTCCAAAAAAGATATTCTTTCACCATGGGAAGGGCTGATTATTCCATTAGCCACTTTTTATTCTAGAAGATTATTGTAGTCAAGATTTTAAATAGGTTTTCCTCCTTCTTTTTAACTCTGTACAGTATAGGTGACTGTTGAAAGCAAAAAAGAAAAAAGGGGGGTGTATATTAGCCAAATAAGTATAGATAAAGATATTCAATGATTTTATATTCTATTTTTGTATGTTAACTAGAGCCATAATTGGATTGAACAGAACTTAGGGTATCCTTCCATAAACTTAGGGTATCCGTCCAGATGTTTTAGGCAAAACCTTCCACCAGCCACCAAACTGTACTAAGGAGGAAAAGGCAGGGCAGGGCCAACTCCTTCAGCACAGCAGAGTGAAGAGCAGCACTGGCTCTGCCTCCTTCCTTTGAACTTTTCCTGCTCTGGCTGGTCCACAGAAAAACTTGCAGCTCAGAACTTGAAACTGAGCTTGCTTCTTTCCTCTCCTCCCAACCCATTTTCCTTTTGTGACTTTTAGGCCGTGTGTGTGTGTGTGTGTGAGAGAGAGAGAGAGAGAGAGAGAGAGAGAGAGAGATTGAGAGATTTGTAACTTCTTTGTGGCTGAAGAGTTAGTTGAAAAACAGCAACACTAACTAACTAACTAACTAACTAACTAATAAGCATCCTTTTTGCTGAACCACAGATATGCCACAGGGTGGAGTGAGGGTTATTGGTTTGTTTGTTTTATGTTGCGAACTGCTCTGAGATCTATGGGTGAAAAGCTGTATTTAATAAATAAAAATAAAATTCATTGCCATAACACATACCAGACAGATACATAGCTTCATGTTCTAATTTCTTCTTGTGCATAATGATATACTTTTCATAATCAGTATCCATCATGTGGGCAATACCACCTATACAGGAAAGAACACAAGATATCAACTGAAGGAAGCGGGTTCCTCATTTCTTGGCTGTTAGTGGAGGGGGGGGCAGGCAAATTGCGATCAGCCACTCTTAGTCACCTTAATTATTCATTCTTTCTCCCCCCTCTCATTAATATGTCTTCAGAATATTAAGGGAGGTGAATCTCCATGACTTAAGAAGTGTCCTGCCCAGGTCCACTGCCACAGATTGCCCTCCCTAAAGCAGGCAGTGGGAACCACCATTCCTTCACCCCCACACATTTCATCTAGCTCCCTGTCTTACTTTCCCCCTCTTTTAGCCATGGTGTTAGGCATGGCAGACTCCCCTTAGCTCTTGAGTCAGAGAAAAGGGCGTCCTTCTTAAAAGGAAGGTGTTTGTGTGGCCAAGGCTGCAAGTACTATGCTGAAAATATAAAGTTAAATGTAAATGTTGACTAGTTACCATAGGAAATATATGATTATGTGGACACTCTCTCAACCCCTTCCCCAGAAGGCCTTGCTTTGAGGAAGGACACCCCCCCTGCCTCTTTCTCAACCTAGTCATACCTCTAGTTGCGTTCGCTTCATGTTGCAGATGCATTCTGCACACTTCGCACATGCGCAGAATGACCCTGTTTGGAGACTAGCAGAGCAAGCAGGTGGCAGAGAGGCTCCAGACAGTGAGAACTCACCACCCCTTCTGCTCCTCCTTAACTTTGTTGAGAGCCGCCCACAGTGGCTGGGGTAACCCAGTCAGATGGATGGGATATAAGTAACAAAATTGTTGTTGTTGTTTGCCTGGCTCTGTTAAACTAGAACTTTTCCTGCGGCATCCCAAGGGCTTTGGAGAACCTCACTAGAAAAGCAAAAACTAGCTGTGTTGGTCCATTTCAAAAATAATAAAACCCTCTAGGTGAGCATTACATTTATTTCAGCCAATCCTAGTGTCAGGAAAGACTGGCCAACTTTTAAGCTCTCCAGCACTCTTCATCGAGCACAATATTACCAAAATAATGATTGATTCACCCACCCACCAAAAAAACCAATCAGACTGGGATGATATATATGAGGGCATGATATATATGATGATATATATGAGGGCAGCTTAAAGGATCAGTTGCAATATAAGGATTGTAGGGTGACAGAGTCCCTTCCCAGTACTATACAGATCAGTTGTCTGGCTGCCGGGGATTCTGTGATAAAGAAGCAAAGACTGCTCCCCAGGTCTGAGAACATAGATCCCAGCTGTAACCCAGAACTCCCTTGTGCAGCCTTGAGTGAAACACTCAAGTTCCTCCTGGTTAAACAGAGGGGAGATCGAAAGAGAAAGCAGGAGTCTTCCATTTTGAAAAGCCCAAGATTAATTTTGGATGGCAACAAGGCAAATCATATCCTCCTAAGTTGGGAAGTGGAGGCATTGGTTTAACCATCTGCCATGAACCATAACTCAGGGGGTAAATCACTTCCTTTGCATGTGGAATGTCCCTGGTTCAATTCCTGATGTTGTGCAACTTAAAAGGATCCTGTCACTGGGATGGAAAGAGACTTCTGACACCGGGATGGAAAGAGCCACCGTCAGTCTGAGTGGGTCAAACTCAGGCAAACGGACAAATAGTTTTTGGCAGTTTCCTGTTACAGCGGTACCTCAGGTTACAGATGCTTCAGGTTACAGACTCCACTAAGACAGAAATAGTACATCGGGTCAAGAACTTTGCTTCAGGATGAGAACAGAAATCACGTGGCAGTGATGTGACGGGAGCAAGAGACCCCATTAGCTAAGGTGGTACCTCAGGTTAAGAACAGTTTCAGGTTAAGAACAGACCTCCCGAATGAATTAAGTTCTTAACCCGAGGTACCACTGTACTGTGATGTCTCTTTTACCAACCTTCATATACTGCTCTTTTGCTCCCAGATCACAAAACACAGGTGGAGATTTAAAAATATTTATATGTTTTGTCTGAACTGAGGGAAAATCAGCTTGCAAAAGAAGGGCTTGCATGAGGTAAAGATGGGCAAAGGACTTCCACATAACCAGACTGTTACGTACCTTTAACTCCTCATTTGCCCTTCCTATCTCTTTGTTATTTAGACTGATAGTTTTATGCTGCATCTTCTTTACAACCTCCTCCTCCTCCTCCTCTCACTTCTCTCTTGAATCTCAAGATGAGAGGTCAGCTTGGAACGCTCTTCCGAAAGAACTATGGAGCAAGCATAGCTGCCTTTCTTTTCTCTAGGCTACTTAGGTTTAGTGAGACCCAGTGCTTTCTTTCAAAAAAAAAAGTTTAGGGGTCCTCTCATATTCCTACTCATATTGAAATACTGCCCCCTCAGTGAGGCCAAACTTAGATTGACAACATGTTTAAGGGTATGTGTACCCCTGTGTCCCCCCAGAAAAAAGCACTGGGTAGACCTAGTAACCTTTTTCTAGGCAAGTTATGTATTTCCTAAAATAAACAACCTTATTGGTGGGTGAGTGATTGCACTGCTCTCCCCCTCATAACTCGATTTTGCACTCAAAAGAAATGGGAAAAGTAAATGGGAAGAAGAACAATGTTTGAACATATGCCCAAATCACAGCATCTGGATCCTCCAATCACAAAACATACTTTTTCATCAGGTAAAAGGGTGGCTCATGGTAGTCATATTTACCAGGAAATTCGAATACACCAGGTTTGTCAGTGTGCTTAAACACAATAGCTGCTTGTTTGCAGACACCATCCCTGGAAAAGAGAGCTAAGTGAAAGCACTTCAAAACCAGATACCCAGCCTGCTTCTGCCTTGCTTCCCCCATGTGTATTTTTTAGGGTGTCAGAGCCACTGATGGAAGAATACATTACCAGTAAGATGCCTTAGACTTTGCCAGAGGGAAGGATAGCCAGAGTGTCAAGAGGAACGGCACCCTGTTGCTATCAATGCCTTCAAAATGAACAGGCCTTTTTGGAGGCCTCTACATTATCAAATGGTTTCCACAGGATTACTCAATGTCTCCATTGGCATTCCAGCTATGTTTTATTTATATCACAATGCCCAACCTAAGTGGCTCGTTATGATATATTAAGATAAAACAAGACACACAAAAAAGAGAGGTAATACGGGATGGGAAACATGTGGTCTTCCCTAAGCAGCAGCTCTGTACAAAATCTGGACATTGCTGCATCCAGCTCAATATTGTCTACACTGACTGGCAGTGCCAGAAACTTTATGCCCTTTCCAAAGCATCTCAAAACGATTTCAGGGGAAATCAAGGACCCCGGGTTCAATTCCCAGCCTATGCATGATGGGAGGAGAGGTATCAGTTGTAAGGTACTAACGACATATAATTAGCGGTGACTGTCACATCTCCATCCGAAACCTCCACTGTTTGGTCCATTGGTGATATTTTCTGATCATGCTCATTCAACTCAGGCAACTTGGAAGCTATCCCGATGGGGTGCCACTTCCCGATAGCCTAAAACAGAAGAATTTTGATTGACATTTTAGGGGGCAGCGAAAGTTGACAAGCAACCCACTTCATCTCTAGCATTTTCCTACCAGAGCTAGGAGCATGTATCAAAATCAGGCAGCTTGCTGATCACCAAGCTTGTGGGTCTGGGGGAGAGGAGAAGGGGTACACAAAAGCAACAGGGCCTTTACTCAAGAGCAAAGCTGCTCTAGGTAAGGCTTCCCCATCCTGTTAATGTGGCTGAAAGTCCCATCTGTAAACGTCTTACCTTTTGGGGGTCAAAGTTTGGGTACACAGGGATGTCAGCACTGACAGGAAATATGCAGGCAGGGGTCAGTCCAAACACCACCAGCAGCACAGCAATCATCCTGGAGCTGGTTCTCTCCTGCTCTTACCGTGAACACCGTGTGCAGGGGGAGAGAATGATGGTCCAGGGTTGCAGCAGCCCAGTTTAAATATCTGCCTCCAAAGGTCTTCAAAGCACATCCCACTCAGCAACTTATGCAAAAGGGAAGAACAGAGTGGGAGCAACAGGGTTATTTTTGAAGGGAATTAGTTTTATTTGTGGTGTGGAACAAGGTGGAGTCTCCTTTGTGCTTCAGAAGAAGGGAACAAACATGCTTGTTCTCTTGGGTTGTTGAGGGGGATGTTCTTGAGGGGGGTGTTCAAGGCTGGCACATTCCCTTCCTGGGCAAGTACAGAGGTCACAGGTGCTCCATGGCATCTCCTCCCCCCGCCCCACCCCATCTCCACAAGCTGGCCCAGCCCTTAATGACTTGTGGTCTTTTCAGCAAAAGGAGTAGAAGACCTATCACAGAATGAAATACTTGAGCTTATCCAGGATATTAGATCACTGCACCACACATCCCAGGGGCTGGTGGTGGGAACTGCCACCTCAAGGACCTGATCAGGCCCACCAAACTTTCCCTGGTGGCAGCACTGCCACAGGAGGGGAATGTGCAGAAGACCAGCAGGTGCAGAACAATTATCCTAACCATGGGTTGAAACTAGTACACCCAGCCCAGTGCCAAAATGGAAATATAGATCATCCCTTGCCACCCACCCTGCTCCCCAAATAGATCTGATGAGCGATGGGGAGGTGGTCATCTAGTATTGTGGGAGAAATCCACCCTCAGCAGTTCATTCTGTGAAAAGCCTTCTACCTCTTTTGTGGGGCAAGGGACGGTGGCAGATGTAAGTCTTTAAGCTCTGGGCAAACTTGGGTGAGGGGAGGAAGGCAATGCCTCAGAGATCATGTTATCTTTGCACCCACCCGGGAATGGAATGTGCCAGCCTTCAAAAACATCCCCCTCAACATCCCAAGAGAACAAGCATGTTTGTTCCCTTCTTCTGAAGCACAAAGGAGTCTCCACAGGCTTCGATCAGATGCCAAATGGCCACTTGGGCAAGACGAATCTCCTGCCACATCTTTGTACGTGAGAGGTGGGAAGGAAGGAAATCAAAAGTAGTGATGTTATTCCTCTATAGGCTGCCATTGAAGGTCTCTCCTCTTAGTTGCTGCAATGTACCTTGTTCCACCCACCCCACAAATAAACCAATTCCCTTTTTTAAAAATAGGCCTGTTAAGTAGCATCTGTGTGGAGACAGCATTGACATAGTTGGCATAACAGAAATCTGGTGGAACACAGAGAATCTGTGTGACACAGATTCAGGTAGGTAGCCGTGTTGGTCTGATGCAGTAGAAATAGATAGATGATAGATAGATGATAGATAGATAGATAGATAGATAGATATAGATAGATGATAGATGATAGATAGATAGATAGATAGATAGATAGATAGATAGATAGATGTTGATTGCCCTCTTAAAAGACAAAGTCCATCAACTGGAGGAACGTGTAACTACGCTCCAAAGAATTAGAGAGCTGGAGCTCTTCATGGAAGCAACAGAGAACACCGTCTCCACCAAGGAGGAGACAGGGGACACCCCTGAGAAGGAGGCTAGTTCACCAACACAGGTGCCAGATATATGGAGAAACGTGACTCAAAGAAGTAGGAGGCCCAGGGTTCGCTCTGATTGTTTAGAAATACACAATCACTTTGAAGTCCTCTCCCCTAGCATGGAAGACGAAGAACAGACTCCATTTGAGGATCTCTCCTTCATTACAGTCGATCAGGTATATGAAGACGAGCAGCAAAGTCAGTCCTCAGGGAATGTGCAGGCGACCTTGGAACGGACAGCTCACGGAAGAACCCCGACCAAACCTAAGAGGAGGCGTGTAGTGGTGATAGGGGATTCCCTACTGAGGGGAACAGAAGCAGTGATCTGTGGGCCTGACAAGATGTCTCGGGAGGTGTGCTGTCTCCCCGGGGCTAAGATCCAAGATGTAACTGAACGACTGTAAGGAATCATAAAACCCACTGAGAAATACCCCTTCCTCTTGGTTCATGTGGGAACCAATGACACTGCAAGCAATAGTCTCCAGAAGATCAAAAGAGACTATGAGGCTCTGGGCAGGAAACTGAAGCAATTAAATGCACAAATTGTCATCTCTCTCTCTCTCTCTTTTTTAAAAATGATATTTATTAAAGTTTCAAAAAAGGTTGCAAAAGTAAGAAAAAGGAAAAAAAAGAAAACAAAAAATACAAAATACAGAAAAATAAAAACATTTAAAAACAAATCAATCTTTCCATGTCTTGTCTTTCATTTACTTGTTTCCCTGACCTCCTCACACCTCCCTTTTTTGTCTTCCAGTTCAGTTAGTTAATTCAGCAAATCCTTTCCCTCTTTGTTTTTATCCTAATCCTTTAACTTAATATATTGTAACTTTGGATTCTCACCTGTTAACAAACCATTTTTACATACTCCTTTGTAACAGTGCTGCTAAAACCACTTAACTTCATTCTGACATCATTCTAACATTCATTAATTTTGCAATATTTCTGTAAATAGTCTTTAAATTTCTTCCAATCTTCTTCCACCGACTCTTCTCCCTGGTCTCGGATTCTGCCAGTCATTTCCGCCAGTTCCATGTAGTCCATCACCTTCATCTGCCATTCTTCCTGGGTGGGTAAATCTTGCGTCTTCCAATCTCTACACTACCTGGGGTGTACGAGACATCCATATCTTTCTGGTATAATTCCTCTGTGTATTCTTGCCATGTCTTCTGCTTCTGTTAGGTCCTTACCACTTTTGTCCTTTATTATGGTAATCTTTGCACGAGATGCTCCTTTCATATCTCCAATTTCTTGAACAGATCTCTGGTTTTTCCCATTCTATTGTTTCTCGCTATTTCTTTGCACTGCTCACTTAAGAAGGCCCTCTTGTCTCTCCTTGCTATTCTTTGGAAGTCTGCATTCAATTTCCTGTATTCTTCACAATCTCCCTTGTATTTTACTTGCCTTCCCTCCGCTGCGATTTGTAAGGCCTCACAGGACAGCTACTTTGCTTTCTTGCATTTCCTTTTCATTGGGATGGTTTTCGTTGCTGCCTCCTGTATGATATTACGAGCCTCCATCCATAGTTCTTCAGGCACTCTGTCCACCAAATCTAAATCCTTAAATCTGTTCCTCACTTCCACTGTGTATTCATAAGGGATTTGATTTAGATTGTATCTTACTAGCCCAGTGGTTTTCCTTACTTTCTTCAGTTTAAGCTTGAATTTTGCTATAAGAAACTGATGATCTGAGCCACAGTCAGCTCCAGATCTAGTTTTTGCTGACTGTATAGAGCTTCTCCATCTTTGGCTGCAGATGATATAATCAATCTGATTTCGATGCTGCCCATCTGGTGATGTCCATGTGTAGAGTTGTCTCTTGTGTTGTTGGAAAAGAGTGTTTGTGATGACCAGCTTGTTCTCTTGACAGAACTCTATTGGCCTTTGCCCTGCTTTGTTTTGAACTCCAAGGCCAAACTGGCCAATTGTTCCTTTTATCTCTTCATTCCCTACTTTAGCATTCCAATCCCCTATAATGAGAAGAACATCTTTCTTTGGTGTTAGTTCTAGGAGGTGTTGTAAGTCTTCATAGAACTGGTCAATTTCAGTTTCTTCAGCATTGGTAGTTGGTGCATAAACCTGGATTACTGTGATGTTACAAGGTCTGCCTTGGATTTGTATCAAGGTCATCCTATCATTTTTTAGATTGTATCCCAGTACAGCTTTTGCCACTCTTTTGTTGACTATGAGGGCTACTCCATTTCTTCTACAGGATTTTTGCCCACAGTAGTAGATAGGATGATCATCCGAACTGAATTTGCCCATTCCCTTCCATTTTAGTTCACTGATGCCCAAGATGACAATATTTATTCTTGCCATCTCATGCTTGACCACATCCAGCTTACCATGATTCATGGATCTTACATTCCAGGTTCCTATGCAATATTTTTCTTTACACTATTGGACTTTCCTTTCACTTCCAGGCATATCCGCAACTGAGCGACATTTTGGCTTTGGCCCAGCAGCTTCATCAGCTCTGAATCTACTTGTACTTGTCCTCCGCTCTTCCTCAGTAGCATGTTGGACGCCTTCTGACCTGAAGGGCTCGTCTTCCAGCATCATAACTTTTATATGCCTGTTGTCTTTGTCCATGGAGTTTTCTTGGCAGGGATACTGGAATGGCTTGCCGGTTCCTGCTCCAGGTGGATCACGTTTAGTCAAAACATTTCCCTATGACCTATCTGTCTTGGGTGGCCCTACATGGCAAAGCTCATAGCTTCTCTGAGTTATTCAATCCCCTTCACCATGACAAGGCAGAGAGCCATGAAGGGGCATAAATCTTTACTCAAAGTAAAAACTGCCCATTATGGCATACTCTCCACATATCCCAATTTTCCAGGGACAGTCCTGGAATTACAGAAGCCATTTCTGATTTTATCCCAGAATGTCCCACTTTTCCTTCTTCCTCCCCTCCATGTTTTGGAGAACAAATAAAAGTGGTGTGTTTTTATGTGTAGGTGCAAAAGCCGACTCCTGTTTCTACTTAAAATAAAATCCCTGCACCAAATGAAAGGAATGGTGAAATTGGCATTCATAGTAAGATGTAACCAATCCACTTTAAATTATTTAATTGCAATGCTTCTGCAGCCAGTCAGGTATGGAGGGTTGCAACACAGGCAATTGGCTATGTCATTTGCCAAAACCTTCTCTCCCGAGGAATTGGGGTTGAAACATCTATATTGGTCCAGGCCTTAGGCAGTTGAGCATTACATTATTCTTTTATTATTCTATTTCCTCTTCCCCTTCTTCTCTGCCCTGCTATTTTGTCCCTCTCAGTTTCTCTTCTCACCTTTCTCCACCAGTCTTTCTTTTTTGAATTCCAACCAGCCACTCACTTATATTCTCTCACCCTTCTGTACCCATTCCCCTTTCCACAGTTCTCATTCCAAGGCTTTTCGGAATCGGTGGAGCACTGGCTTACATGCAGGAGGTGCCTCTCTCTGGCACCTCCAATTAAAGGAAGAGCATGTCATGGGCAAAGCCTTTTTCATTCCAAGATTCTGGAGAGCTACTCCCAATGCAGAGTAGACAAGGGGTGGCCAACATGGTGAGCTTCATAGGTTGTTGAACCCCATCCATCCGTGCTATCAGTCCCAGTCAGCCTGGCCAATGGGCATGGATGGCTGAAGTTGGAGAACCATATTGGCAACCTCTAAAGCTGAGCACTCACTGGGCAGAGGCTTTGGCTGCTTGATAGGTTCGTATATGTTTATCTTCTCCCATTTTGACTTCCAATAATGCTTCTGACAATGTGTGCAAGATCTAAGCAATGTATTTATTTTAAAAATAGTTTCAGGAGAGGGAGGAACCCAAAGATGTTGTTGTTCTAATTGCATCAATTTCTACAAGCTAGAAATGTGGTGAGTGGACAGAGGCATTGATCTGTAGTCATCATCATCTCCACCATCCAGAAAGAGCAATGATTATTGGGTGTTTCTGATAATGAACCAATGCTGCAAATATATCTGGAGAAATGCCATATCTGGCTATTAAGCAGCTTTTGGAGTGCATTGTTCTGTGGGAGAAAGGAAGAGAAGAGTGTCAGGGAAACTGGTAAGGAGGAAGAAAATGTGAGCAACTCATATGTATTTCTTTATTTGGAATCAGTGGCAGATGATGCCCATTGGGATTGGTGGCATGGGAGGCAGGGAGGCCAACAGCAGATGGAGCCAGAGCAAATGACAGCTGCAACCACAGACAATGAGAGGCCCTCGCCTACTGAGCTCTACAGGGGCAACACTGAGATGAAGGAGGAAGCTCTCAAGGAGTTCCACTCCTTGGCTGGTGGTCAGTAAGAAGGTGGGCATGTGAAGACACCCTAGGGGCAGACTAAGGCTGGTGGGACCGTGTCCTATTTGCCTCAATGGGTCAGCCACTGTGAGGAACATGTGTAGCTCACCATTCTAGTTCAAAACTGAGCCACTCAACACAGTTAACAAATGCAGAAATTTTGGGGGTGGGAAACAGAACATATAAAAATTTATGCCAATGAAAGAAGAGCAGATAAAATAAACAACACAGAGGTGTAAAAACCAAAGAGCTGAGGCAGCCAAGAATATTGACAGCAGCAAGAAAAGGTTTTGATATGTGGCCAGGAAGGACGGGTCCTCACTAAGGTCTTTGGGGGAATATGAACCTTCAAATATGATAGCCACCTAGGCCAGCATTCCATGCATAACTTTTGGGCTGGGTTTCCCCCCAGTCTCCAGCCAAGTGGAAGCTGCCTCCTTGCAGCTGGGACTGAAGCTACTTTAATTCTAATTAATTGGAATCTGAGCCCCATAAGGCAGCCGTAGACAGAGTTGATAGACCCAACCAGGCCATTATCTAGAGCTGGGAACTAGGTAAAAAGGTAAAGGTAAAGGACCCCTGGGCAGTTAAATCCAGTCAAAGGTCAAAGGTGACTGTGGGGTTGTGGTGCTCATCTTGCTTCCGGCCACAGACAGCTTTCCAGGTCATGTGGCCAGCATGACTAAATAATAATAATATTAATCATAATTTATTATTTATACCCCGCCCATCTGGCTGGGTTTTCCCAGCCACTCTGGGCGGCTTCCAGCAGAATATTAAAATACAATAGTCAATTAAACATTAAAAGCTTCCCTAAACAGGGCTGCCTTCAGCTTCTGGTGCAACGGAACACAATGATGAAGGCAGAGATCATGGAAATGCCATTCACATTCCCACCGTAGCGGTTCCTATTTATCTAATTGAACTGGCATGCTTTCGAAATGCTAGATTGGCAGGAGCTTAGACAGAACAACAGGAGCTCATCCAGTTGCAGGGATTCCAACTCCCAGCCTTCTGATTGGCAAGCCCAAGAGGCTCAGCAGTTTAGACCACAGCGCCACCCGCGTCCCTCAGCTGGTCTCTAGACAGACCCTGCCCAGGAGCCAGAATTGCTGGAGTGCCACCACACACACCACCTGAGCTGAGGGATGTAGAACAAACTCCTTCCTATCCATCCCCACAGCTAGGTCCAAATTGTCTGCTGCCCTTAGCAAATCAACCCCCCACTCAATTCCTGATAGCTTCAGGTGCTTTAATTATGATTAAGCATGGAAATCAGACCTCAGTTAATTTCAGTGATTTAACTACAGTGGTACCTCGGTTGCCAAACATAATCTGTTCCAGAAGACCATTCGACTTCTGAAGCGTTTGACAACCAAGGCGCAATGGGCAGTCCGCAAATTCAACTGAGACAATTGAGAAATGAGCTTCAGTAGCCGTTCGACTTCTGAGGTGCATTCATATCGGAAGCATTTATTTCCAGGTTTTCGGTGAAAACCAAAATGTTCAACTGAAGCATTCAGCAAACGAGGTACCACTGTACTCAAACTGTAGTTGTGATCCAGATTTGTGAATCTCTCTGAGACTAAATATAGCTCCTCAGATTCTGTTTCACACAGAGACATTCATACACACCTACAATAAAAAAATATTGAGATCAGGTTGCCTTACCGACGTTCCCAAAGTATTTGATGTGTGCCTCAGGATAGTTTTGCTCCAAGGCTAATTTCTTGAATTTTTCTTTGATGTCATCTCTCACTTCCCCTCCCCTAACTTTAAACACAAGCAAAGGTTGAGTAAATTGTTGTTCCCAGAAAGGCTGAAATATCTGTTTTATGTCTATAGAGCACCCAAAGTCTCTTCTTCCTGACATCTTCTCTGGATTGTCCATTAGACAGTCAGGAACAGAACCCCCATGAAACCAGAGAAGAGGATCTAAGCAGGCTTGGCCAAACTTGGCCCTCTAGAGGTTTTGGGGCTACAATTCCCATCATCCATGACCACTGGTTCTGCTAGCTAGGGATGATGGGAGTTGTAGTCCCAAAACATCTGGAGGGCCATGTTTGTCCATCCCTGATCTAAAAGAACTGAAAGCCTACACAGGTGCTGACTGTCCCTATTTGCTAGTGGGAGGCTTTATGGTAGCTGCTCTTTCTGCTGGATCATTGTGAAGTGCTAAAGTGGCCATTATTTAGGGTTTAGCTCCCTTTTCCAAAAAAAGATATTCTTTCACCATGGGAAGCATTGATTATTCCATTAGCCAATTTTTATTCTAGAAGATTATCGTAGTCCAGATTTTAAATAGGTTTTCCTCCTCCTTTTTAACTCTGTGCAGTACAGATGACTGTTGACAGCAAAAAAAGAGGGGGGTGTATATTAGCCAGATAAGTATAGATAAAGATATTCAATAATTTTGTATTCTATTTTTGTATGTTAACTAGAGCCGTAATTGGATTGAACAGAACTTAGGGTATCCTTCCATAAACTTAGGGTATCCGTCCAGATGTTTTAGGCAAAACCTTCCACCAGCCACCAAACTATACTACAGATGGAAAAGGCAGGGCAGGGCCAACTCCTTCAGCACAGCAGAGTGAAGAGCAGCACTGGCTCTGCCTCCTTCCTTTGAACTTTTCCTGCTCTGGCTGGTCCACAGAAAAACTTGCAGCTCAGAACTTGAAACTGAGCTTGCTTCTTTCCTCTCCTCCCAACCCATTCTCCTTTTGTGACTTTTAGGGTGTGTGTGTGTGTGTGTGGGTGGGTGTGTGTGTGTGTGTGAGAGAGAGAGAGAGAGAGAGAGAGAGAGAGAGAGAGAGAGAGAGAGATTTGTAACTTCTTTGTGGCTGAAAAGTTAGTTGAAAAACAGCAACACTAACTAACTAACTAGCATCCATTTTGCTGAACCACAGATATGCCACAGGTTGGAGTGAGGGTTACTGGTTTGTTTGTTTTATGTTGCGAACTGCTCTGAGATCTATGGGTGAAGAGCTGTACTTAATAAAAATAAATAAATAAATAAATAAATAAATAAATAAATAAAAATAATGAATAAATATAAAATCCATTGCCATAACACATACCAGACAGATACATAGCTTCATGTTCTAATTTCTTCTTGTGCATAATGATATACTTTTCATAATCAATATCCATCACGTGGGCAATACCATCTATACAGGAAACAACACAAGATATCAACTGAAGGAAGCGGGTTCCTCATTTCTTGGCTGTTAGTGGAAGGGGGCAGGCAAAGGGGGATCAGCCACTCTTAGTCACCTTAATTATACCTCTAGTTGCATCATACCTCTAGTTGCATTCGCTTCATGTTGCATTCGCTTCATATTGCAGATGCATTCTGCACGCTTCGCACATGCGCAGTGTGGCCGTGTGCACTCCATGCTTGCGCAGAAGCAGCGCTCTAGTTGCAGACTTTTCGGTGTACAAACGGCACCCCGGGACATATTGTGTCCACAACTAGAGATACCACTGTATGTGGCAGGGAGGAGGGGGGACCTTAGACCCTGTTTGGAGACTAGCAGAGCAAGCAGGTTGCAGAGAGGCTCCAGACAGTGAGAACTCACCACCCCTTCTGCTCCTCCTTAACTTTGTTGAGAGCCGCCCACAGTGGCTGGGGTAACCCGGTCAGATGGACTGAGTAATAAAATTGTTGTTGTTGTTGTTGTTTGCCTGGCTCTGTTAAACTAGAACTTTTCCTGCAGCATCCCAAGGGCTTTGGAGAACTTCACTAGAAAAGCAAAAACTAGCTGTGTTGGCCCATTTCAAAAATAATAAAACCCTCTAAGTGAGCATTACATTTATTTCAGCCAATCCTAGTGTCAGGAAAGACTGGCCAACTTTTAAGTTCTCCAGCACTCTTCATCGAGCACAATATTACCAAAATAATGATTAATTCACCCACCCACCCAAAAAACCAATCAGACTGGGATGATATATATGAGGGCATGATATAGGGTGACAGAGTCCCTTCCCAGTACTATACAGATCAGTTGTCTGGCTGCCGGGGATTCTGTGATAAAGAAGCAAAGAAAGCTCCCCAGGTCTGAGAACATAGATCCCAGCTGTAAACCAGAACTCCCTTGTGCAGCCTTGAGTGAAACACTCAAGTTCCTCCTGGTTAAACAGAGTGGAGATCAAAAGAGAAAGCAGGAGTCTTCCATTTTGAAAAGCCCAAGATTAATTTTGGATGGCAACAAGGCAAATCATATCCTCCTAAGTTGGGAAGTGGAGGCATTGGTTTAACCATCTGCCATGAACCATAACTCAGGGGGTAAAGCACTTCCTTTGCATGTGGAATGTCCCTGGTTCAATTCCTGATGTTGTGCAACTTGAAAGGATCCTGTCACTGGGATGGAAAGAGACTTCTGACACTGGGATGGAAAGAGCCACCGTCAGTCTGAGTGGGTCAAACTCAGGCAAACGGACAAATAGTTTTTGGCAGTTTCCTGTTACAGCGGTACCTCAGGTTACAGATGCTTCAGGTTACAGACTCCACTAACACAGAAATGGTACATCGGGTCAAGAACTTTGCTTCAGGATGAGAACAGAAATCACGTGGCAGCGATGTGACGGGAGCAGGAGACCCCATTAGCTAAGGTGGTACCTCAGGTTAAGAACAGTTTCAGCTTAAGAACAGACCTCCCGAACGAATTAAGTTCTTAACCCGAGGTACCACTGTACTGTGATGTCTCTTTTACCAACCTTCATATACTGCTCTTTTGCTCTCAGATCACAAAACGCAGGTGGAGATTTAAAAATATTTATATGTTTTGCTTGAACTGAGGGAAAATCAGCTTGCAAAAGAAGGGTTTGCATGAGGTCAAGATGGGCAAAGGACTTCCACATAACCAGACTGTTACGTACCTTTAACTCCTCATTTGCCCTTCCTATCTCTTTGTTATTTAGACTGATAGTCTTATGCTGCATCCTCTTTACAACCTCCTCCTCCTCCTCCTCTCACTTCTCTCTTGAATCTCAAGATGAGAGGTCAGCTTGGAACGCTCTTCCGAAAGAACTATGGAGCAAGCATGGCTGCCTTTGTTTTCTCTAGGCTACCTAGGTTTAGCAAGACCCAGTGCTTTCTTTCAAAAAAAAAAGGTTTAGGGGTCCTCTCATATTCCTACTCCTTTTGAAATAGTGCCCCCTCAGTGAGGCCAAACTTAGATTGACAAAATGTTTAAGGGTATGTGTACCCCTGTGTCCCCCCAGAAAAAAGCACTTTTTCTAGGCAAGTTATGTATTTCCTAAAATAAACAACCTTATTGGTGGGTGAGTGATTGCACTGCTCTCCCCCTCATAACTCGATTTTGCACTCAAAAGAAATGGGAAAAGTAAATGGGAAAAAGAACAGATGTTTGAACATTTGCCCAAATCACAGCATCTGGATCTTCCGATCACAAAACATACTTTTTCATCAGGTAATAGGGTGGCTCATGGTAGTCATATTTACCAGGAAATTTGAATACACCAGGTTTGTCAGTGTGCTTTAACACAAGAGCTGATTGTTTGCAGACACCATCCCTGGAAAAGAGAGCTAAGTGAAAGCACTTCAAAACCAGATACCCAGCCTTGCTTCCCCACGTGTATTTTTTAGGGTGTCAGAGCCACTGATGGAAGAATACATTACCAGTAAGATGCCTTAGACTTTACCAGAGGGAAGGATAGCCAGAGTGTCAAGAGGAATGGCACCCTGTTGCTATCAATGCTTTCAAAATGAACAGGCCTTTTTGGAGGCCTCTACATTATCAAATGGTTTCCACAGGATTACTCAGTGTCTCCATTGGCATTCCAGCTATGTTTTATTTATATCACTATGCCCAACCTAAGTGGCTCGTTATGATATATTAAGATAAAACAAGACACACACAAAAAAGAGAGGTAATACGGGATGGGAAACATGTGGTCTTCCCTAAGCAGCAGCTCTGTACAAAATCTGGACATTGCTCCATCCAGCTCAATATTGTCTACACTGACTGGCAGTGCCAGAAACTTTATGCCCTTTCCAAAGCATCTCAAAACGATTTCAGGGGAAATCAAGGACCCCGGTTCAATTCCCAGCCTATTCATGATGGGAGGAGAGGTATCAGTTGTAAGGTACTAACGACATATAATTAGCGGTGAGTGTCATATCTCCATCCGAAACCTCCACCGTGTGGTCCATTGGTGCTATTTTCTGATCATGCTCATTCAACTCAGGCAACTTGGAAGCTATCCCGATGGGGTACCACTTCCCGATAGCCTAAAACACAAGAATTTTGATTGACATTTTAGGGGGCAGCGAAAGGTGATAGGTTTAACTATATAAAATCGCAACGTCCAGTCGGTTGACTGCGAAAGTAATGTTGGTTGTAGCGCTGTGTTCAATTTTCAGTGCTGCACTTTCTATTGTGCATTTTTTGTCATTCCCCCCCCCAAAAAAAAATGCTCAACAACTCTGGCCAACCCCCCCCCCCAAAAAAAACCCCCACACTCCTCCTCCCTCCAATGACAATGCATAGATTAGTGCCAGTTATTTTATCCTGGGAGTACATTGCAGTCTCTGGGGAGTTGGACGTGCCTGATATAAAGCAACCCACCTCATCTCTGTAATTTTCCTACCAGAGCTAGAAGCACAAATCAAAATCAGGCAGCCATTAATCTGCAGATAACCTAGAAAGGAATGCTGTGATCACCAATAGTCAGCATGTATTTCTGAAAAATAATTCATGTCAGACTAACCTGATCTCGTTCTTTGACAGAATTACAAGCCTGGTAGATGAAGGGAACACAGTGGATGTAGCCTACCTTGATTTCAGCAAGGCAGTAGACAAGGTGCCCCATGATATTCTTGTAAAGAAGCTGGTAAAATGCGGTCTTGACTATGCTACCACTCAGTGGATTTGTAACTGGCTGACTGACCGAACCCAAAGGGTGCTCATCAATGGTTCCTCTTCATCCTGGAGAAGAGTGACTAGTGGGGTGCCACAGGGTTCTGTCTTGGGCCCGGTCTTATTCAACATCTTTATCAACGACTTGGATTGAAGGAAGGGAGGGTTTAGCCCTGTCACAATATAGATTGCTCAAACAGGTTTGGCTTGTGATAGATTGCAATATAGATTGCCTGAGCAGCTTTGGCTTTAGATTCCAATATAGATTGCTTAAACAGGTTTGGTTTATGACACTGGTCAAGTAGATGAGAAGCCACGTAGGCACAAGAAAAAGGCTTACCAAACAAGACAAGGAAATAGGTGAGGAACTTGCTTAACGTGATTATCCCCTCAAGGTAAAATGCTTGGTTGGCGAGTGGTGATTGGTGAAGGGAAAGGTGTACCTTCAGTATAAGAATGCCTGCCAAATGCCATGTATTTGCGGTCAGTCTTTGGAAGTGATTCCACTGGCAGCCTCTGCGCAGATCTCAATAAACTCTTTTCTCTGAAGAGGAAGTTGCTTCTTTGGTGCTCTTTTGCTCTTCTCGGTCCTGGGCAAGCGGGCAAATGAATCCCCCCTAAACTAAGGCTTCAGGATGATGGACTCAAGGGCATCCTGATCAAATTTGCAGATGACACCAAACTGGGAGGGGTGGCTAACACCCCAGAGGACAGGATCACACTTCAAAACGACCTTGACAGATTAGAGAACTGGGCCAAAACAAACAAGATGAACTTTAACAGGGAGAAATGTAAAGTATTGCACTTGGGCAAAAAAAATGAGAGGCACAAATACAAGATGGGTGACACCTGGCTTGAGAGCAGTACATGTGAAAAGGATCTAGGAGTCTTGGTTGACCACAAACCTGACATGAGCCAACAGTGTGACGCGGCAGCTAAAAAAGCCAATGCAATTCTGGGCTGCATCAATAGGAGTATAGCATCTAGATCAAGGGAAGTAATAGTGCCACTGTATTCTGCTCTGGTCAGACCTCACCTGGAGTACTGTGTCCAGTTCTGGGCACCACAGTTCAAGAAGGACACTGACAAACTGGAACGTGTCCAGAGGAGGGCAACCAAAATGGTCAAAGGCCTGGAAACGATGCCTTATGAGGAACGGCTAAGGGAGCTGGGCATGTTTAGCCTGGAGAAGAGGAGGTTAAGGGGTGATATGATAGCCATGTTCAAATATATAAAAGGATGTCACATAGAGGAGGGAGAAAGGTTGTTTTCTGCTGCTCCGGAGAAGCGGACACGGAGCAATGGATTCAAACTACAAGAAAGAAGATTCCACCTAAACATTAGGAAGAACTTCCTGACAGTAAGAGCTGTTCGACAGTGGAATTTGCTGCCAAGGAGTGTGGTGGAGTCTCCTGCTTTGGAGGTCTTTAAGCAGAGGCTTGACAACCATATGTCAGGAGTGCTCTGATGGTGTTTCCTGCTTGGCAGGGGGTTGGACTCGATGGCCCTTGTGGTCTCTTCCAACTCTATGATTCTATGATTCTATGATTCTAAGTTCGTGGGCCTGGGCGAGAGGAGAAGGGGGACCCAAAAGCAACAGGGCCTTTACTGTGAGCATTCAAGATCAACACCCTAATGTGCCGTTTGCCATCTGATTGGATTTACTCTAGCTCATTGATTTTAGAATGTATTTTTATTCCCTGCCTAATATTATATTAATGTTTTATATTCTTCTTGTTAGCCGCTCTGAGCCCAGTCCTTGGCCAGAGTGGCCAGGGTATAAATATTATTATTATTATTATTATTATTATTATTATTATTATTATTTACTCAAGAGCAAAGCTGCTCAGGTGTCCTATCCAGAGTCCTAAGAGAAGCAAGATCAGAGGGGAAAGGGGAAACATCACACATTTCCACAGGTTGCAAGTCCCATCTGTAAACGTCTTACCGTTACAGGGTCAAAGTTTGGGTACACAGGGATGTCAGCACTGACAGGAAATATGCAGGCAGGGGTCAGTCCAAACACCACCAGCAGCACAGCAATCATCCTGGAGCTGGTTCTCTCCTGCTCTTACCGTGAACACCGTGTGCAGGGGGAGAGAATGATGGTCCAGGGTTGCAGCAGCCCAGTTTAAATATCTGCCTCCAACTGTCTTCAAAGCACATCCCACTCAGCAACTTATGCAAAAGGGAAGAACAGAGTGGGAGCAACAGGGTTATTTTTGAAGGGAATTAGTTTTATTTGTGGTGTGGAACAAGGTGGAGTCTCCTTTGTGCTTCAGAAGAAGGGAACAAACATGCTTGTTCTCTTGGGTTGTTGAGGGGGATCTTCTTGAGGGGGGTGTTCAAGGCTGGCACATTCCCTTCCTGGGCAAGTACAGAGGTCACAGGTGCTCCATGGCATCTCCTCCCCCCGCACCACCCCACCTCCATAAGCTAGCCCAGCCCTTAATGACTTGTGGTCTTTTCAGCAAAAGGAGTAGAAGACCTATCACAGAATGAAATACTTAAGCTTATCCAGGATATTAGTTCACTGGACCACACATCCCAGGGGCTGGGGGTGGGAACTGCCACCTCAAGGACCTGATCCGGCCCACCAAACTTTCCCTGGTGGCAGCAATGCCACAAGTAGGGGAATGTGCAGAAGACCAGCAGGTGTGGAACAATTATCCTAACCATGGGTTGAAACTATTACACCCAGCCCAGTGCCAAAATGGAAATATAGATCATCCCTTGCCATCCACCCGGCTCCCAAAATAGATCTGATGAGCGATGGGGAGATGGTTATCTAGTATTGTGGGAGAAATCCACCCTCAGCAGTTCATTCTGTGAAAAGCCTTCTACCTCTTTTGTGGGGCAAGGGACGGTGGCAGATGTAAGTCTTTAAGCTCTGGGCAAACTTGGGTGAGGGGAGGAAGGCAATGCCTCAGAGATCATGTTATTTCTGCACCCACCCGGGAATGGAATGTGCCAGCCTTCAAAAACATCCCCCTCAACATCCCAAGAGAACAAGCATGTTTGTTCCCTTCTTCTGAAGCACAAAGGAGTCTCCACAGGCTTTGATCAAATGGCAAATGGCCACTTGGGCAAGACGAATCTCCAGCCACATCTTTGTACGTGAGAGGTGGGAAGGAAGGAAATCAAAAGTAGTGATGTTATTCCTCTATAGGCTGCCATTGAAGGTCTCTCCTCTTAGTTGCTGCAATGTACCTTGTTCCACCCACCCCACAAATAAACCAATTCCCTTTAAAAAAATAGGCCTGTTAAGTAGCATCTGTGTGGAGACAGCATTGATATAGTTGGCATAACAGAAATCTGGTGGAACACAGAGAATCTGTGTGACACAGATTCAGGTAGGTAGCCGTGTTGGTCTGATGCAGTAGCAATAGATAGATAGATAGATAGATAGATAGATAGATAGATCAATAGATGATTGATTGATTGATTGATTGATTGATTGATAGATATTTAGATAGCTAGATTACAGATGATAGATAGATATAGTCCAGTAGCACCTTAGAGACCAACTAAATTTGTTCTTGGTATGAGCTTATGTGTGCATGCATGCTTCTTCAGATACATTGAAAAAGAAGTCACCAGACCTTTATATATAGTGAGAGGGTGGGGAAGGGTATCGGCCAGTCTCAAATCTTCCATTTTTGGGCAAGGTGATTGAGCGAGTGGTTGCTGAACAACTCCAGGCACGCCTGGAAGAAGCAGGCCATTTGGGTCCCTTCCAGTCAGGATTCAAGCCTCATCGTGGGACTGAAACTGCCTTGGTCGCACTGGTTGATGATCTCCGGCGGGCTAGGGACAAAGGTGAGAGCTGTTTCCTAGTTCTGCTGGATCTCTCAGCGGCGTTTGATACCATCGATCATAGCATCCTTCTGGACCGTCTTGAGGGGCTGGGAGCTGGGGGCCCGGTTATACAGTGGTTCCGCTCCTTCCTCCTGGGCCGTGTTCAGAAAGTGTGGGGGGGTGAGTGTTCAGACCCTTGGGCTCTCACTTGTGGGGTGCCTCAGGGTTCTGTCCTCTCCCCCATGCTTTTTAACATCAATATGCAGCCGCTCGGAAAGATCATCAGGGGATTTGGCCTGGGTGTCCATCAGTATGCGGATAAT
Source organism: Podarcis liolepis (assembly GCF_965112155.1). Taxonomy (NCBI): domain Eukaryota; kingdom Metazoa; phylum Chordata; class Lepidosauria; order Squamata; family Lacertidae; genus Podarcis; species Podarcis liolepis. Next base: position 61,118,311 of record NC_139555.1, on the reverse strand, counting down.
ACCCAGCTCTACCTCTCTTTTAAATCAGAACCAGTGAAGGCGGTGAAGGTCCTGTGTGAGTGTATGAAGGCGGTTGGAGAATGGATGGCGGCTAACAGATTGAGGTTGAATCCTGACAAGACAGAAGTACTGTTTTTGGGGGACAGGAGGCCAGCAGGTGTGGAGGATTCCCTGGTCCTGAATGGGGTAACTGTGCCCCTGAAGGACCAGGTGCGCAGCCTGGGAGTCATTTTGGACTCACAGCTGTCCATGGAGGCACAGGTCAAATCTGTGTCCAGGGCAGCTGTTTACCAGCTCCATCTGGTACGCAGGCTGAGACCCTATCTGCCTGTGGACTGCCCCGCAAGAGTGGTGCATGCACTGGTTATCTCCCGCTTGGACTATTGCAATGCACTCTACGTGGGGCTACCTTTGAAGGTGACCCGGAAACTTCAACTAATCCAGAATGCGGCAGCTAGACTGGTGACTGGGAGTGGCCGCCGAGACCATATAACTGTCGGAAATCAAGCCTTTATCAGGAGAAACTGGCAACTCTCCCAGGCACCCGGCTTGGTGTCCTGTTGACCTCCCTGTCTGCTTTCCCGGCAAGATCCAGGCAGAGGTCGCGATAGGTGATCCTTCTCAGCGTGAGAAGGACACACCCCTCTTTCCTGCCCCCTGCCCGGGCAGGGGAAAGAGATAGACAGAAACATATTTACATGCCTTTATTTCTGTCTTTGCAGCGTTACAGAAAACATGACTGCTCTCTTCAAACTCCGGCAGTTGAGAGACAACAAACACTTCCTGTCCAGCTCATATTACACTCTGAGCTAATTCCTGTGCCCTCTGCACTGTAAATTGACTGTCCCTCTGTTTCCCACGGAACAGTCCCAACATTCCCATTATGTTTTGCTTTCAAGCTACCAGCAGCTCGCGGCGGCATTGCTTCAATATCGTAACATACTCCCCCATATGAATCAATGTGTGCTGTGAGCAAAGCGTGATCCAGAGAAGAAAACAAACAGTTGTTATACATATAACACTCCCCTGTTGTTTCAGTTCCACCCTTGGAACTACCCGCCACTGGTTTCCCCAGTGTACCTCTCTGGTTGTCTGACTTCCAAGGAATGAGTGCATCTGCATTACCTTGGCTAGGAAATGTAGTGTTACGCTTAGCAACTCTCTGTTGTGTCTTTGTCTCTGACTTAGACACAGCTTCAACCTGTCTTGAGTTGTCAACAATAGTAACACAAGCTACAGCTGAGTTAGCAAACTCTTTTGAATACCTCTTGGGTGGTACACCCTTTGTAACTCTCTCAGACCTACGTATGAGGTGCTGATCCTCTCTGCTCACTGGTTCAGTCTCAGGACTCTTAGGGGAACCAGCTCCAATAGTAAACAGTGGTTCATCCTTCACCTGTAAAGGTCTATCCATTGTGTGAGATTTCCTCTCAATGACTGTGTCAACTGAGCTCTTTGAGCTATCACTGTCACTCTCAGTACCACTGTAATCAGTAAAATCATCATCATCATCTGAATTGTCCTCAGTGGGAAATGTGTGAACAATTACTCTCTCCTGTTCAGGAGCATTCTCTAGAAATCTTGTGAGAATCACTTGACCAGATTCAGACAAAATTACTCTGTAGAGACCCTTTTCATAACCCACAAAAATGCCTCTAGCATTCTTTACTCCACCTGGAGCTTCTGTCTTCACATGAGACCCAAAAACCTTAAAATGGGCAACAGAAGGTTTTCTATGGAACAGCTTCTCAAAAGGAGAACTTCCCCAATCTTTTGAAACCTTTCTCATCCAAGAGTAACAAAAACACATTAACGACTCCGCCCAATACTCATGTGGCAAATGTGAACTCAGCAATTGTGCCTTCATGCCATTTTGCAATTCTTTGTTCACTTGCACACAGATACTTCTGTTCCATGCTTCTGCAGAAACAGCAGTCTTGTGCCTTATCCCTTTCTTATCCAGGAAATCCTGAAAATCCTGTGAAAGAAAAACTGGCTTTTCATCTGTGAAAAGACAATCAATGTTAGCATCATGAACATTCTTAACCTTGTCACAAAACTCTTTAAACCTTTCTAAGGCTTCTTGTGGTTTCTGCAATATATATACCCACACATAATGAGAGAAATAATCCACACACACAAGATAATATCTTGCATTGCCTCTAGATGGTGCTAGAGGACCAATCACATCAGCATACACTCGCTGAAATGCCCTGTCGATCTTGGTCGCCTTCTTGACGTCCTTCGTCATACCTGCAAGAGAAATCATGTTAGATTCAGATGCATTACAATTTACGCAATCACTTTGATCAAAAGTCAACAAATACAGTCCATCTTTCTCTCTGGCAGAAAGATACAGCTCTCCATCTTTGAAGATTTTGCAGCTTTCTCTATCATAGGACAAAGTCAGTCCTTTCTTTGTGATCTGCGAAACACTCAGCAGATTGAACTTTAAATCAGGAACCAAATACACATTGTTAATAGTCAAGTTCAGACTCTCAAGATACACAGTTCCAAACCCGGTCGCTTCCAGCTCCTGGCCATTGGCCTGTTTCACAGTGAAGCTTTGCTTCTTAAACGTTGAAAACAGTTCTCGGCGTGGCGTCATGTGTTGCATCGCTCCAGTGTCCAAAATAAAAACGTTTTCCACTTCTGGTGTGGCTTTTAGTGACATCAAAGCCATAGCTGGTTCCACTTGGGACTTGGTACGACTTTTACCTGACGCCTCAGGCTTTGCAGAGCTTCCCCTAGCTCCTTTCTGCTGACGTGGCCTCTTACAGTTCCGCTGAAGATGCCCAGGTTGGCCACAACTGCGACAACAGACAACGTTCAAAGCAACAGCCTGTTCTTCACGTCCAATAGTAGTGGGGGCGCTACAACTCTGAGCCTCACTCCCCCTGTCAGCAACATCCGTTGCAGCAAGAATAGGAACATCAACAGCAACAGTTCCTTCACTCCCCCTTTTGGGGTCAAAGCTCTCCTCAGCTTTCGATGAGCTTTTAGGAATTTGGCCAGCGCCATCTTGGCTCTCCCCTTCTGGGGTAGTCAACTTTCGGCTCTTGCTTCTTACTCCAGCTTCACAAGCTTTTCGGAGCTTCTGAGAGAACAAAGCCATCTCAATCTCAAGCCTCAGCTTTCAGCAGTGAGCTTGTAATCCAAGAGTCTATTGGCTGTTTACTGCCTCACACTTGGCAGCTAAATGCAGGCTGTTTTGAAAGTCCCTCCAAGAGCAGTGAGATAATAGAGAAAACAAACGCTGTTTTCACAGTGTTTTTCCAGCCTCTCACAGTCCCAGACCCTCTTCCGTTGGCTAGAAACTTTCCACTTTACTGACGTTTCGTTGCTTAGCAACTGGACTAGCCTTATCAAAACTCAGGAATGCGAAGAATGTGGCTCTCTTTGAGTGCAGGTTTCATCCAAAAGCAGACACTCAGTGAACCGAAGAATGCTTCAATTCGCGTTCACTCTCACAGCCATAAAATCAGCATACCTTGTTCATCTGTTGCTCAGCAAAAACACCTACGGTGCTCAGCCGTCCTTGTAGCTTCCATCTTCCCGCTACCACATTCTTGCTTTATCTCCTTGCAGAGGATGAAGTACGATCCATCAACCTCTCTTGCTGCTTTCATGGATCAAAACCATCGGCTCCGTGCGACCAGATGTCGGAAATCAAGCCTTTATCAGGAGAAACTGGCAACTCTCCCAGGGACCCGGCTTGGTCTCCTGTTGACCTCCCTGTCTGCTTTCCCGGCAAGATCCAGGCAGAGGTCGCGATAGGAGATCCTTCTCAGCGTGAGAAGAACACACCCCTCTTTCTTGCCCCCTGCCCGGGCAGGGGAAAGAGATAGACAGAAACGTATTTACATGCCTTTATTTCTGTCTTTGCAGCGTTACAGAAAACATGACTGCTCTCTTCAAACTCCGGCAGTTGAGAGACAACAAACACTTCCTGTCCAGCTCATATTACACTCTGAGCTAATTCCGGTGCCCTCTGCACTGTAAATTGACTGTCCCTCTGTTTCCCACGGAACAGTCCCAACATTCCCATTATGTTTTGCTTTCAGGCTACCAGCAGCTCGCGGCTGCATTGCTTCAATATCGTAACAATAACACCGGTCTTGAAAGACCTACATTGGCTCCCAGTACGTTTCCGAGCACAATTCAAAGTGTTGGTGCTGGCCTTTAAAGCCCTAAACGGCCTCGGTCCAGTATATCTGAAGGAGCGTCTCCACCCCCATTGTTCTACCCGGACACTGAGGTCCAGCACCAAGGGCCTTCTGGCAGTTCCCTCACTGCAAGAAGCCAAGTTACAGGGAACCAAGCAGAGGGCCTTCTTGGTAGTGGCGCCCTCCCTGTGGAACGCCCTCCTATCAGATGTCAAAGAGAACAACAACTACCACACTTTTAGGAGACATCTGAAGGCAGCCCTGTTTAGGGAAGCTTTTAATGTTTGATGTGTCACAGTATTTTAATATTTTTTGGAAGCCGCCCAGAGTGGCTGGGGAAGCCCAGCCAGATGGGTGGGGTATAAATAAATTATTATTATTATTATTATTATTATTATTATTATTATTATTATGGCACAAGGTATGACTCAAGAAATCTAGAACAGTGTTACAATCTATACAGAAAGTACTAAGAGACCTGGCTTTGCTTGATGCCAAAAGTGAAAACTGCAAGCACTAGGCTAGCTCTGCTGGAGAGGGTGTCCCAGAACTGAAATGCCGCCACTGACAACTCCTTTTCACTAATAGCCACCTGTGTTTTTCATTTGATGAGGCAGCTCACAAAGCGTAGCTGTTCCTATCCAAGTAGGGTCAGCAGGTGAGCCACCAGCCAAAGCTGATGGAAAGCACTCCATGCCATGGAGACTATTTGTATCTCCAGCAGCAGTGATCGATTCAGAAATACCTGTAAGCTGCCAAACTGATGTGTCATTGTGACTTGATCCAGACATGGTGCCCACATGTTTGGATGAAGAACACACCAGTGTCTGTTTTATTTGGATTGAGCTAAATACTGTAGCAGAATGCTACATTTAAATATAGTATTATTATTGGAGGGAATGGGCTGTATGCCAAGACCCTTCTAATTTCTAGATCCAGCAATAATCTAAGGAAGGATTCAAATTGTTGGAATAGCCACATCAGTTTCTTGATACTGGCACTCTAAATATGGGTTGTTAAGGTGACAAAGGAAGTGGTTGTGTGACAAATGAGTGGGGGGCCATCCCTCAACTCGCTAATACTTAGAAAAGGGCCAGAGGTGAGGGTGTTGGTTTTTTTGGTGTGTGCAAGCTAGAAGCTGGAGGAAGAAGCGGGCTGAAGCCTGTGAGGGAGAAACATGCTTGAGGTTTGCTTGAATCCAAGACTTGTGGCTATGGGTGAAGCAAGACCCTCTTGGGGTGATAATGCGGTGAGCCCCTCCATCGTAGGCTCAGGTTGTATATATGTATAAATAAACCATAATAATAATAATAATAATAATAATTTATTATTTATACCCCGCCCATCTGGCTGGGCCTCCCCAGCCACTCTGGGCGGCTTCCATAAAAACCAAAAATACAATAAAATATCACACGTTAAAAACTTCCCTGAACAGGGCTGCCTTAAGATGTCTCCTGAATGTCAGGTAGTTGTTTATCGCCTTGACATCTGCTGGAAGGGTGTTCCACAGGGCGGGCGCCACTACCGAGAAGGCCCTCTGCCTGGTTCCCTGTAGCTTTGCTTCTCGCAATGAGGGAACCGCCAGAAGGCCCTCGGCGCTGGACCTCAGCATCCGGGCAGAATGATGGGGGCGGAGACGCTCCTTCAGGTATACTGGGCCGAAGCCGTTTAGGGCTTTAAAGGTCAACACCAACACTTTGAATTGTGCTCGGAAACGTACTGGGAGCCAATGCAGGTCTTTCAAGACCGGTGTTATATGGTCTCGGCGGCCGCTCCCAGTCACCAGTCTAGCTGCCGCATTCTGGATTAGTTGTAGTTTCCGAGTCACCTTCAAAGGTAGCCCCACGTAGAGTGCATTGCAGTAGTCCAAGCGGGAGATAACCAGAGCATGCACCACTCTGGCGAGACAGTCCGCAGGCAGATAGGGACTCAGCCTACGTACCAGATGGAGCTGGTAAACAGCTGCCCTGGACACAGATTTGACCTGTGCCTCCATGGACAGCTGTGAGTCCAAAATGACTCCCAGGCTGCGCACCTGGTCCTTCAGGGGCACAGTTACCCCATTCAGGACCAGGGAATCCTCCACACCTGCCCGCCTTCTGTCCCCCAAGAACAGTACTTCTGTCTTGTCAGGATTCAACCTCAATCTGTTAGCCGCCATCCATCCTCCAACCGCCTCCAGACACTCACACAGGACCTTCACCGCCTTCACTGGTTCTGATTTAAAAGAGAGGTAGAGCTGGGTATCATCCGCATACTGATGAACACCCAGCCCAAACCTCCTGATGATCTCTCCCAGCGGCCGCATGTAGATGTTGAAAAGCATGGGGGAGAGGACAGAACCCTGAGGCACCCCACAAGTGAGAGCCCAGGGGTCTGAACACTCATCCCCCACCACCACTTTCTGAACACGGCCCAGGAGGAAGGAGCGGAACCACTGTATAACAGTGCCCCCAGCTCCTAGCCCCTCAAGACGGTCCAGAAGGATGCTATGGTCGATGGTATCGAACGCCGCTGAGAGATCCAGCAGAACTAGGAAACAGCTCTCACCTTTGTCCCTAGCCCGCCGGAGATCATCAACCAGTGCGACCAAGGCAGTTTCAGTCCCATGATGAGGCCTGAATCCCGACTGGAAGGGATCCAAATGGTCCGCTTCTTCCAGGCGTGCCTGGAGTTGTTCGGCAACCGCTCGCTCAATCACCTTGCCCAGGAATGGAAGATTTGAGACTGGGCGATAGTGGGCCATCGTGGCCGCATCTAAAGATGGTTTTTTAAGAAGCGGTTTAATAACCGCCTCTTTCAGCAGGTCTGGGAAGGCCCCCTCACGGAGGGAAGCATTCACCACCCCACGAAGCCCATCGCCCAGCCCTTCCCGGCTTGCTTTTATTAGCCAGGATGGGCAAGGATCCATACATCCTAAAGACACCACAGTCTCCTCTGTGTCTCATTCCAAGGAACTATAAACCCTGGATGAGCACCTGGAACTCCTGGAATCTCACACCGCTCGGAGACTGGGGTGGCGTGCAACAATATTCGTGAATGAGCTCAAGCAGTATTTAGTTTTACAAAAGAGGCAGAAGGTATCACAGTATATGAGAATAGAAACTGATCTTGTTAAGCGCAAAATAAAGAATGCCAAGGCACTCCCATTTCTTTCAGAACTTGCCATTGTTTGCTGTGGTCGACACAGTCAAAGACTTTTGCATAGTCAATGAAGCAGAAGTAGATGTTTTTCTGGAACTCTCTAGCTTTCTCCATAAACCAGCGCATGTTTGCAATTTGGTCTCTGGTTCCTCTGCCCCTTCAAAATCCAGCTTGCACTTCTGGGAGTTCTCAGTCCACATACTGCTTAAGCCTGCCTTGTAGAATTTTAAGCATAACCTTTCCAGCGTGTTGTCAGGGAACTGCCATCGGAGCTAGAGGCGGAGGGAAGGCTCCAGAGGGATGCCGGAGAGGGTCCCAGTAGGGAGAGAGGCAGCCCGTCCGCTGGGGAAGGAAATCAGCGTAACACAAGTAGAGCAGGGGGTAGATGGGGGAATCGGAGAGGAGGCTCTAAGACTCCTCGCCGGAGACCAGCAGAGAGAGTACGGGTCCTCCGCTGCCCACACCCTCCCTGCGCAGAAGGCTTCCGCGCAGGGAGACGAGGCAGAGACTAGGCGTCAAAGAGCTTTTGTGCTGGAAAAAGTTTAAGAAACACCCACTGACGGATTCTGCCAGCGATTGAGACCGTCACAATGCTAGAAGCTGTTCAGTCAGAAAGGGTCCAACCAGGTAACCTAGCCAGGAGTGGTGGCAACTTACGCACGAGCAACCCCTAAACCCATTACACGTGTGAAATGAGTGCAATTGTGTGGTGGTTGGAGCATTCTTTGGCACTGCCCTTCTTTGGGATTCGGATGTAGACTGGTCTTCTCCAGTCCTCTGGCCACTGCTGAGTTTTCCAAACTTGCTGGCATACTGAGTGTAGCACCTTAACAGCAGCATCTTTTAAGATTTTAAATAGTTCAGCTGGAATACCATCACTTCCACTGGCCTTGTTATTAGCAGTGCTTTCTAAGGCCCAATTCACTTCACTCTCCAGGATGTCTGCCTCAAGGTCAGCAACCACACTACCTGGGGTGTACGAGACATCCATATCTTTCTGGTATAATTCCTCTGTGTATTCTTGCCACCTCTTCTGCCATGTCTTCTGCTTCTGTTAGGTCCTTACCACTTTTGTCCTTTATTATGGTAATCTTTGCACGAGATGTTCCTTTCATATCTCCAATTTCTTGAACAGATCTCTGGTTTTTCCCATTCTATTGTTTCTTGCTATTTCTTTGCACTGCTCACTTAGGAAGGCCCTCTTGTCTTTCCTTGCTATTCTTTGGAAGTCTGCATTCAATTTCCTGTATTCTTCACAATCTCCCTTGTATTTTGCTTGCCTTCCCTCCGCTGCGATTTGTAAGGCCTCACAGGACAGCTACTTTGTTTTTTTTTTTTTTTTGCATTTCCTTTTCATTGGGATGGTTTTCGTTGCTGCCTCCTGTATGATATTACGAGCCTCCATCCATAGTTCTTCAGGCACTCTGCCCACCAAATCTAAATCCTTAAATCTGTTCCTCACTTCCACAGTGTATTCATAAGGGATTTGATTTAGATTGTATCTTACTAGCCCAGTGGTTTCCCTTACTTTCTTCAGTTTAAGCTTGAATTTTGCTATAAGAAACTGATGATCTGAGCCACAGTCAGCTCCAGATCTAGTTTTTGCTGACTGTATAGAGCTTCTCCATCTTTGGCTGCAGATAATATAATCAATCTGATTTCGATGCTGCCCATCTGGTGATGTCCATGATAATCCAACAGAGGATAACAGACAAAATTTGCTTGAAGCCAAAAGAAGTTACAAAAAACTTCTGACACAAAAGAAAAGATACGCAATGAAGTTATTATGGCAGCAACTGATAGAGGCCTCCAAATCAAGTAACCCATCATTATTCTGGAGAATCGTAGCTGTACAGCCGAATAGGGGCCTATCACAACTATCCTGCTGCATATCAACGAAAGCCTGGGAAACGCACTTCCATAATCTTTACGAGGAATCCAGCGATGAGTCCTATGCATTAGACATACCGGATGATCAGATACAGCCATGGCCAGCAGTCTCATTAACAGAGACCCATCTGCTGATTGACCAACTAAAGAACGGGAAAGCCCCTGGAATTGACTGTATACCAGCGGAACTATTCAAAACCAATGCGAACTGGTGGGCCCCCTTGCTAGCCTCTCTGTTCACATATATAGATAGAACTGCACAGATCCCATACGACTGGGGGACTTCCATCATTATTCCCATTTACAAAAAAGGCTCGAGGGACGATCCCTCCAACTATAGACCTATAAGCCTCCTGAATATAATAAGTAAATTATACGCTAAACACCTCAGCGAGAAACTGTGCGAATGGATAGAAAGAGCGAAGATTCTTGATGATGCACAGGCAGGATTTAGACAAGGGAGATCCACAATGGATCACTGCCTGATCTTACAGCACTTAGCTGAGAAATACACCACAATCACCACCTATTCGCAGCATTTGTAGATTTTAAAGCAGCCTTTGACTCCATCCCAAGAACTCGACTCTGGGACAAGCTCAATAAATCATCCATAGACCGACGTCTGCTGCTACTAATATACAAACTGTACAACAACACCCGACTTCGTATAAGATGCAGCCAAGAAGGTCAACTCTCTAATTTCATTAGAACAACAAAGGGAGTTAAACAAGGATGCATTCTGGCCCCCTTTTTGTTTAACATCTATATAAACTCCCTAATAGACCACCTACAAGGAGCGGATACACACGCCCCAAAATTAGCAGACAAAAAACTGCCTATCCTACTCTATGCAGACGATGCGGTTATATTGTCCCAGACTCACATGGGCCTCAAAAGAGCTCTTAACAGCTTATCCCAATATTGTAGAGAAGAGAAACTAGCAGTGAACTACCCAAAAACAAAAATCATAGTTTTCTCTAACAAAAGGAAAATATACAGATGGAATTTAGACAATCAGGAGATTGAACAAGTGACATGCTTTAAATATCTAGGAGTGATATTCCAAGCATCAAGGAAGAAGACTGCCCACATAAACTACAGCTCCTTTACAACACAAAAAAGTACAACATCAATCCTAAGATTCCATCGTACAACGGGAGGAAATTTCATTCCGGCTACAATTAAACTATTCGTTGCAAAACCAACAGCACAAATCTTATACGGTGCACCACTCGTCTCCCTCTCTAATCTAGACCCATATGAGAAGATACAATCAGGTTTCCTTAGATCACTCCTGCAAACACCTAAATGCGTCCCAAACGCCGCACTATGACTGGAAGCGGGCTTATACAGCATTAAAGCCAAAGTATGGATAAGAACCTTATGCACTTGGCTAAGACTTAACAACTCGCCGGTTGGACTACTTTCCCTGATGCTTCTTGACAAATTCCAGTCTAGCTGGTTGAAGGGCATTCTCAGAAAACTGGCCACATTTGGTCTCTCCCCAGAGTATTTATTAAGTTTAGAAAGGGGAAGGGCCAAGAACATAATCAAAGAAAGACTCAGGGACATTGAAACCCAAAATGACTTTAACCAACTTCCGATAACTTATAAACTTCTATACAATTCCCAAAGGCCCCATCTAGCAAACTATCTCAAAGTTCTAGACAACGCTAAACACCGATGGGCATTTTCCAGGGCCCACTTTAACGCTCTCCCTTCAGCTCTTCTAGAGGGAAGATACAATAAAATACCGATCGAACAAAGACTATGTCCCTGTAACAGCAATGAAATCGAAACCATTGGGCATGTCATCTTATACTGCCCATTATATCGAGACTCAACAAAAGAGCTGATCGAACCGATTCTGAGGAAAATACCTCGTAGTACAGACGACACCTATATCAGACACCTCTTAGCTGACATAGAGCCCGAAATTAACAGGTCCGTGGCAAAGTACTGTTACATTGCAACAAGAATAAGACGAGCAATGATGTCTACAAAGGAGCTCAAACTGTAAACATCGAAGGAACGATAATAAACAGTAGCAACTCCTGAATTGGATTTTAAAAACTTAAAACTCGAAACCTGGTCATAAATATAAGCACCAATTCTGAGAATTGGCCATATTTTTACTGCTACTTGTAGCACAATACTACTCTTAATGTCATATTTTATAAATTGCTTCCTGGTCACTGACCGTATTAAAGATATTTGATTTTGATTTTTGGTGATGTCCATGTGTAGAGTTGTCTCTTGTGTTGTTGGAAAAGAGTGTTTGTAATGACCAGCTTGTTCTCTTGACAGAACTCTATTGGCCTTTGCCCTGCTTCGTTTTAAACTCCAAGGCCAAACTGGCCAATAGTTCCTTTTATCTCTTCATTCTCTACTTTAGCATTCCAATCCCCTATAATGAGAAGAACATCTTTCTTTGTTGTTAGTTCTAGGAGGTGTTGTAAGTCTTCATAGAACTGGTCAATTTCAGTTTCTTCAGCATTGGTAGTTGGTGCATAAACCTGGATTACTGTGATGTTACAAGGTCTGCCTTGGATTTGTATCAAGGTCATCCTATCATTTTTTAGATTGTATCCCAGTACAGTTTTGCCACTCTTTTGTTGACTATGAGGGCTACTCCATTTCTTCTACAGGATTTTTGCCCACAGTAGTAGATATGATGATCATCCAAACTGAATTTGCCCATTCCCTTCCATTTTAGTTCACTGATGCCCAAGAGGACAATATTTATTCTTGCCATCTCATGCTTGACCACATCCAGCTTCCCATGATTCATGGATCTTACATTCCAGGTTCCTATGCAATATTTTTCTTTACAGCATTGGACTTAACTTTCACTTCCAGGCATATGCGCAACTGAGTGACATTTTGGCTTTGGCCCAGCAGCTTCATCAGCTCTGAATCTACTTGTACTTGTCCTCCGCTCTTCCTCAGTAGCATGTTGGACGCCTTCCGACCTGAAGGGCTCATCTTCTGTTGTCTTTGTCCATGGAGTTTTCTTGGCAGGGATACTGGAATGGCTTACCAGTTCCTGCTCCAGGTGGATCACATTTAGTCAAAACATTTCCCTATGACCTATCTGTCTTAGGTGGCCCTACATGGCAAAGCTCATAGCTTCTCTGAGTTATTCAATCCCCTTCACCATGACAAGGCAGAGAGCCATGAAGGGGCATAAATCTTTACTCAAAGTAAAAACTGCCCATTATGGCATACTCTCCACATGTCCCAATTTTCCAGGGACAGTCCTGGAATTACAGAAGCCATTTCTGATTTTATCCCAGAATGTCCCACTTTTCCTTCTTCCTCCCCTCCATGTTTTGGAGAACAAATAAAAGTGGTGTGTTTTTATGTGTAGGTGCAAAAGCCGACTCCTGTTTCTACTTAAAATAAAATCCCTGCACCAAATGAAAGGAATGGTAAAATTGGCATTCATAGTAAGATGTAACCAATCCACTTTAAATTATTTAATTGCAATGCTTCTGCAGCCAGTCAGGTATGGAGGGTTGCAACACAGGCAATTGGCTATGTCATTTGCCAAAACCTTCTCTCTCGAGGAATTGGGGTTGAAACATCTATATTTGTCCAGGCCTTAGGCAGTTGAGCATTACATTATTCTTTTATTATTCTATTTCCTCTTCCCCTTCTTCTTCTCTGCCCTGCTATTTTGTCCCTCTCAGTTTCTCTTCTCACCTTTCTCCACCAGTCTTTCTTTTTTGAATTACAACCAGCCACTCACTTATATTCTCTCGCCCTTCTGTACCCATTCCCCTTTCCACAGTTCTCATTCCAAGGCTTTTCGGAATCGGTGGAGCACTGGCTTACATGCAGGAGGTGCCTCTCTCTGGCACCTCCAATTAAAGGAAGAGCATGTCATGGGCAAAGCCTTTCTCATTCCAAGATTCTGGAGAGCTACTCCCAATGCAGAGTAGACAAGGGGTGGCCAACATGGTGAGCTTCATAGGTTGTTGAACCCCATCCATCAGTGCTATCAGTCCCAGTCAGCCTGGCCAATGGGCATGGATGGCTGAAGTTGGAGAACCATATTGACAACTTCTAAAGCTGAGCACCCACTGGGCAGAGGCTTTGGCTGCTTGATAGGTTTGTATATGTTTATCTTCTCCCATTTTGACTTCCAATAATGCTTCTGACAAAGTGTGCAAGATCTAAGCAATGTATTTATTTTAAAAATAGTTTCAGGAGATGGAGGAACCCAAAGATGTTGTTGTTCTACTTCCATCAATTTCTACAAGCTAGAAATGTGGTGAGTGGACAGAGGCATTGATCTGTAGTCATCATCATCTCCACCATCCAGAAAGAGCAATGATTATTGGGTGTTTCTGATTATTAACCAATGCTGCAAATATATCTGGAGAAATGCCATATCTGGCTATTAAGCAGCTTTTGGAGTGCATTGTTCTGTGGGAGAAAGGAAGATAAGAGTGTCAGGGAAACTGGTAAGGAGGAAGAAAATGTGAGCATAGAATCATAGAATCATAGAATCATAGAATCATAGAGTTGGAAGAGACCACAAGGGCCATCAAGTCCAACCCCCTGCCAAGCAGGAAACACCATCAGAGCACTCCTGACATATGGTTGTCAAGCCTCTGCTTAAAGACCTCCAAAGTAGGAGACTCCACCACACTCCTTGGCAGCAAATTCCACTGTCGAACAGCTCTCACTGTCAGGAAGCAACTCATATGTATTTCTTTATTTGGAATCAGTGGCAGATGATGCCCATTGGGATTGGTGGCATGGGAGGCAGGGAGGCCAACAGCAGATGGAGCCAGAGCAAATGACAGCTGCAACCACAGCCAATGAGAGGCCCTCGCCTACTGAGCTCTACAGGGGCAACACTGAGATGAAGGAGGAAGCTCTCAAGGAGTTCCACTCCTTGGCTGGTGGTCAGTAAGAAGGTGGGCATGTGAAGACTCCCTAGGGGCAGACTAAGGCTGGAGGGACCGTGTCCTATTTGCCTCAATGGGTCAGCCACTGTGAGGAACATGTGTAGCTCACCATTCTAGTTCAAAACTGAGCCACTCAACACAGTTAACAAATGCAGAAATTTTGGGAGTGGGAAACAGAGCATATAAAAATTTATGCCAATGAAAGAAGAGCAGATAAAATAAACAACACAGAGGTGTAAAAACCAAAGAGCTGAAGCAGCCAAGTATATTGACAGCAGCAAGAAAAGGTTTTGATATGTGGCCAGGAAGGATGGGTCCTCACTAAGGTCTTTGGGGGAATATGAACCTTCAAATACGATAGCCACCTAGGCCAGCATTCCATGCATAACTTTTGGGCTGGGTTTCCCCCCAGTCTCCAGCCAAGTGGAAGCTGCCTCCTTGCAGCTGGGACTGAAGCTACTTTAATTCTAATTAATTGGAATCTGAGCCCCATAAGGCAGCCGAAGACAGAGTTGATAGACCCAACTAGGCCATTATCTAGAGCTGGGAACTAGGTAAAAAGGTAGGTAAAGGACCCCTGGGCAGTTAAATCCAGTCAAAGGTGACTGTGGGGTTGTGGTGCTCATCTTGCTTCAGGCTGAGGGAGCCGGTATTTATCCACAGACAGCTTTCCAGGTCATGTGGCCAGCATGACTAAATAATAATAATATTAGTCATAATTTATTATGTATACCTCACCCATCTGGCTGGGTTTCCCAAGCCACTCTGGGTGGCTTCCAACAGAATATCAAAATGCAATAGTCTATTAAACATTAAAAGCTTCCCTAAACAGGGCTGCCTTCAGCTTCTGCAGCAATGGAAAACAATGATGAAGGCAGAGCACATGGAAATGCCATCCACCTTCCCACCGCAGCAGTACCTATTTATCTAATTGAACTGGCATGCTTTCGAAATGCTAGATTGGCAGGAGCTTAGACAGAACAACAGGAGCTCACCCAGTTGCAGGGATTCCAACTGCCAGCATTCTGATTGGCAAGCCCAAGAGGCTCAGCAGTTTAGACCACAGCGCCACCCACGTCCCTCAGCTGGTCTCTAGACAGACCCTGCCCAGGAGCCAGAATTGCCGGAGTCCCACCACACACACCACCCCAGCTGAGGGATGTAGAACAAACTCCTTCCTATCCATCCCCACAGCTAGGTCCAAATTGTCTGCTGCCCTTAGCAAATCAACCCCCCACTCAATTCCTGATAGCTTCAGGTGCTTTAATTATGATTAAGCATGGAAATCAGACCTCAGTTAATTTCAGTGATTTAACTACAGTGGTACCTGGGTTATCGAACATAATCTGTTCCAGAAGACCATTTGACTTCTGAAACGTTCGACAACCAAGGCGCAATGGGCAGTCAGCAAATTCAACTGAGACAATTGAGAAATGAGCTTCAGTAGCCGTTCGACTTCCGAGGTGCATTCAAACCGGAAGCATTTATTTCCAGGTTTTGGGTGAAAACCAAAATGTTCAACTGAAGCATTCAGCAAACGAGGTACCACTGTACTCAAACTGTAGTGGTGATCCAGATTTGTGAATCTCTCTGAGACTAAATATAGCTCCTCAGATTCTGTTTCACACAGAGACATTCATACACACCCCATAATAAAAAATATTGAGATCAGATTGCCTTACCGACGTTCTCAAAGTATTTGATGTGTGCCTCAGGAAAGTTTTGCTCCAAAACTAATTTCTTGAATTTTTCTTTGATGTCATCTCCCACTTCCGATCCCCTAGCTTTAAACACAAGCAAAGGTTGAGTAAATTGTTGTTCCCAGAAAGGCTGAAATATCTGTTTTATGTCTATAGAGCACCCAAAGTCTCTTCTTCCTGACATCTTCTCTGGATTGTCCATTAGACAGTCAGGAACAGAACCCCCATGAAACCAGAGAAGAGGATCTAAGCAGGCTTGGCCAAACTTGGACCTCTAGAGGTTTTGGGGCTACAATTCCCATCATCCATGACCACTGGTCCTGCTAGCTAGGGATGATGGGAGTTGTAGTCCCAAAATATCTGGAGGGCCAAGTTTGTCCATGCCTGATCTTAAAGGAACTGAAAGCCTACACAGGTGCTGACTGTCCCTATTTGCTAGTGGGAGGCTTTATGGTAGCTGCTCTTTCTGCTGGATCATTGTGAAGTGCTAAAGTGGCCATTATTTAGGGTTTAGCTCCCTTTTCCAAAAAAGATATTCTTTCACCATGGGAAGGGCTGATTATTCCATTAGCTACTTTTTATTCTAGAAGATTATTGTAGTCAAGATTTTAAATAGGTTTTCCTCCTTCTTTTTAACTCTGTACAGTATAGGTGACTGTTGACAGCAAAAAAGAAAAAAGGGGGGTGTATATTAGCCAAATAAGTATAGATAAAGATATTCAATAATTTTATATTCTATTTTTGTATGTTAACTAGAGCTGTAATTGGATTGAACAGAACTTAGGGTATCCTTCCATAAACTTAGGGTATCCGTCCAGATGTTTTAGGCAAAACCTTCCACCAGCCACCAAACTGTACTAAGGAGGAAAAGGCAGGGCAGGGCCAACTCCTTCAGCACAGCAGAGTGAAGAGCAGCACTGGCTCTGCCTCCTTCCTTTGAACTTTTCCTGCTCTGGCTGGTCCACAGAAAAACTTGCAGCTCAGAACTTGAAACTGAGCTTGCTTCTTTCCTCTCCTCCCAACCCATTCTCCTTTTGTGACTTTTAGGCCGTGTGTGTGTGTGTGTGTGTGAGAGAGAGAGAGAGAGAGAGAGAGAGAGAGAGAGAGAGAGAGATTTGTAACTTCTTTGTGGCTGAGGAGTTAGTTGAAAAACAGCAACACTAACTAACTAACTAACTAACTAACTAACTAACTAACTAATAAGCATCCTTTTTGCTGAACCACAGATATGCCACAGGGTGGAGTGAGGGTTATTGGTTTGTTTGTTTTATGTTGCGAACTGCTCTGAGATCTATGGGTGAAAAGCTGTATTTAATAAATAAAAATAAAATTCATTGCCATAACACATACCAGACAGATACATAGCTTCATGTTCTAATTTCTTCTTGTGCATAATGATATACTTTTCATAATCAGTATCCATCATGTGGGCAATACCACCTATACAGGAAAGAACACAAGATATCAACTGAAGGAAGCGGGTTCCTCGTTTCTTGGCTGTTAGTGGAGGGGGGGGCAGGCAAAGGGGGATCAGCCACTCTTAGTCACCTTTCATTCATTCTTTCTCCCCCCCTCTCATTAATATGTCTTTAGAATCTCCATGACTTAAGAAGTGTCCTGCCCAGGTCCACTGCCACAGATTGCCCTCCCTAAAGCAGGCAGTGGGAACCACCATTCCTTCACCCCCACACATTTCATCTAGCTCCCTGTCTTACTTTCCCCCTCTTTTAGCCATGGTGTTAGGCATGGCAGACTCCCCTTAGCTCTTGAGTCAGAGAAAAGGGCGTCCTTCTTAAAAGGAAGGTGTTTGTGTGGCCAAGGCTGCAAGTACTATGCTGAAAATATAAAGTTAAATGTAAATGTTGACTAGTTACCATAGGAAATATATGATTATGTGGACACTCTCTCAACCCCTGCCCCAGAAGGCCTTGCTTTGAGGAAGGACACCCCCCCGCCTCTTTCTCAACCTAGTCATACCTCTAGTTGCGTTCGCTTCATGTTGCAGATGCATTCTGCACACTTCACACATGCGCAGAATGACCCTGTTTGGAGACTAGCAGAGCAAGCAGGTGGCAGAGAGGCTCCAGACAGTGAGAACTCACCACCCCTTCTGCTCCTCCTTAACTTTGTTGAGAGCCGCCCACAGTGGCTGGGGTAACCCAGTCAGATGGATGGGATATAAGTAACAAAATTGTTGTTGTTGTTTGCCTGGCTCTGTTAAACTAGAACTTTTCCTGCGGCATCCCAAGGGCTTTGGAGAACCTCACTAGAAAAGCAAAAACTAGCTGTGTTGGTCCATTTCAAAAATAATAAAACCCTCTAGGTGAGCATTACATTTATTTCAGCCAATCCTAGTGTCAGGAAAGACTGGCCAACTTTTAAGCTCTCCAGCACTCTTCATCGAGCACAATATTACCAAAATAATGATTGATTCACCCACCCACCAAAAAAACCAATCAGACTGGGATGATATATATGAGGGCATGATATATATGATGATATATATGAGGGCAGCTTAAAGGATCAGTTGCAATATAAGGATTGTAGGGTGACAGAGTCCCTTCCCAGTACTATACAGATCAGTTGTCTGGCTGCCGGGGATTCTGTGATAAAGAAGCAAAGACTGCTCCCCAGGTCTGAGAACATAGATCCCAGCTGTAACCCAGAACTCCCTTGTGCAGCCTTGAGTGAAACACTCAAGTTCCTCCTGGTTAAACAGAGGGGAGATCGAAAGAGAAAGCAGGAGTCTTCCATTTTGAAAAGCCCAAGATTAATTTTGGATGGCAACAAGGCAAATCATATCCTCCTAAGTTGGGAAGTGGAGGCATTGGTTTAACCATCTGCCATGAACCATAACTCAGGGGGTAAATCACTTCCTTTGCATGTGGAATGTCCCTGGTTCAATTCCTGATGTTGTGCAACTTAAAAGGATCCTGTCACTGGGATGGAAAGAGACTTCTGACACCGGGATGGAAAGAGCCACCGTCAGTCTGAGTGGGTCAAACTCAGGCAAACGGACAAATAGTTTTTGGCAGTTTCCTGTTACAGCGGTACCTCAGGTTACAGATGCTTCAGGTTACAGACTCCACTAAGACAGAAATAGTACATCGGGTCAAGAACTTTGCTTCAGGATGAGAACAGAAATCACGTGGCAGTGATGTGACGGGAGCAAGAGACCCCATTAGCTAAGGTGGTACCTCAGGTTAAGAACAGTTTCAGGTTAAGAACAGACCTCCCGAATGAATTAAGTTCTTAACCCGAGGTACCACTGTACTGTGATGTCTCTTTTACCAACCTTCATATACTGCTCTTTTGCTCCCAGATCACAAAACACAGGTGGAGATTTAAAAATATTTATATGTTTTGTCTGAACTGAGGGAAAATCAGCTTGCAAAAGAAGGGCTTGCATGAGGTAAAGATGGGCAAAGGACTTCCACATAACCAGACTGTTACGTACCTTTAACTCCTCATTTGCCCTTCCTATCTCTTTGTTATTTAGACTGATAGTTTTATGCTGCATCTTCTTTACAACCTCCTCCTCCTCCTCCTCTCACTTCTCTCTTGAATCTCAAGATGAGAGGTCAGCTTGGAACGCTCTTCCGAAAGAACTATGGAGCAAGCATAGCTGCCTTTCTTTTCTCTAGGCTACTTAGGTTTAGTGAGACCCAGTGCTTTCTTTCAAAAAAAAAAGTTTAGGGGTCCTCTCATATTCCTACTCATATTGAAATACTGCCCCCTCAGTGAGGCCAAACTTAGATTGACAACATGTTTAAGGGTATGTGTACCCCTGTGTCCCCCCAGAAAAAAGCACTGGGTAGACCTAGTAACCTTTTTCTAGGCAAGTTATGTATTTCCTAAAATAAACAACCTTATTGGTGGGTGAGTGATTGCACTGCTCTCCCCCTCATAACTCGATTTTGCACTCAAAAGAAATGGGAAAAGTAAATGGGAAGAAGAACAATGTTTGAACATTTGCCCAAATCACAGCATCTGGATCCTCCAATCACAAAACATACTTTTTCATCAGGTAAAAGGGTGGCTCATGGTAGTCATATTTACCAGGAAATTCGAATACACCAGGTTTGTCAGTGTGCTTAAACACAATAGCTGCTTGTTTGCAGACACCATCCCTGGAAAAGAGAGCTAAGTGAAAGCACTTCAAAACCAGATACCCAGCCTGCTTCTGCCTTGCTTCCCCCATGTGTATTTTTAGGGTGTCAGAGCCACTGATGGAAGAATACATTACCAGTAAGATGCCTTAGACTTTACCAGAGGGAAGGATAGCCAGAGTGTCAAGAGGAACGGCACCCTGTTGCTATCAATGCCTTCAAAATGAACAGGCCTTTTTGGAGGCCTCTACATTATCAAATGGTTTCCACAGGATTACTCAATGTCTCCATTGGCATTCCAGCTATGTTTTATTTATATCACAATGCCCAACCTAAGTGGCTCGTTATGATATATTAAGATAAAACAAGACACACAAAAAAGAGAGGTAATACGGGATGGGAAACATGTGGTCTTCCCTAAGCAGCAGCTCTGTACAAAATCTGGACATTGCTGCATCCAGCTCAATATTGTCTACACTGACTGGCAGTGCCAGAAACTTTATGCCCTTTCCAAAGCATCTCAAAACGATTTCAGGGGAAATCAAGGACCCCGGGTTCAATTCCCAGCCTATGCATGATGGGAGGAGAGGTATCAGTTGTAAGGTACTAACGACATATAATTAGCGGTGACTGTCACATCTCCATCCGAAACCTCCACTGTTTGGTCCATTGGTGATATTTTCTGATCATGCTCATTCAACTCAGGCAACTTGGAAGCTATCCCGATGGGGTGCCACTTCCCGATAGCCTAAAACAGAAGAATTTTGATTGACATTTTAGGGGGCAGCGAAAGTTGACAAGCAACCCACTTCATCTCTAGCATTTTCCTACCAGAGCTAGGAGCATGTATCAAAATCAGGCAGCTTGCTGATCACCAAGCTTGTGGGTCTGGGGGAGAGGAGAAGGGGTACACAAAAGCAACAGGGCCTTTACTCAAGAGCAAAGCTGCTCTAGGTAAGGCTTCCCCATCCTGTTAATGTGGCTGAAAGTCCCATCTGTAAACGTCTTACCTTTTGGGGGTCAAAGTTTGGGTACACAGGGATGTCAGCACTGACAGGAAATATGCAGGCAGGGGTCAGTCCAAACACCACCAGCAGCACAGCAATCATCCTGGAGCTGGTTCTCTCCTGCTCTTACCGTGAACACCGTGTGCAGGGGGAGAGAATGATGGTCCAGGGTTGCAGCAGCCCAGTTTAAATATCTGCCTCCAAAGGTCTTCAAAGCACATCCCACTCAGCAACTTATGCAAAAGGGAAGAACAGAGTGGGAGCAACAGGGTTATTTTTGAAGGGAATTAGTTTTATTTGTGGTGTGGAACAAGGTGGAGTCTCCTTTGTGCTTCAGAAGAAGGGAACAAACATGCTTGTTCTCTTGGGTTGTTGAGGGGGATGTTCTTGAGGGGGGTGTTCAAGGCTGGCACATTCCCTTCCTGGGCAAGTACAGAGGTCACAGGTGCTCCATGGCATCTCCTCCGCCCGCCCGGCCCCATCTCCACAAGCTGGCCCAGCCCTTAATGACTTGTGGTCTTTTCAGCAAAAGGAGTAGAAGACCTATCACAGAATGAAATACTTAAGCTTATCCAGGATATTAGATCACTGGACCACACATCCCAGGGGCTGGGGGTGGGAACTGCCACCTCAAGGACCTGATCAGGCCCACCAAACTTTCCCTGGTGGCAGCACTGCCACAGGTAGGGGAATGTGCAGAAGACCAGCAGGTGCGGAACAATTATCCTAACCATGGTTTGCAACTAGTACACCCAGCCCAGTGCCAAAATGGAAATATAGATCATCCCTTGCCACCCACCCTGCTCCCAAAATAGATCTGATGAGCGATGGGGAGATGGTCATCTAGTATTGTGGGAGAAATCCACCCTAAGCAGTTCATTCTGTGAAAAGACTTCTACCTCTTTTGTGGGGCAAGGGACGGTGGCGGATGTAAGTCTTTAAGCTCTGGGCAAACTTGGGTGAGGGGAGGAAGGCAATGCCTCAGAGATCATGTTATCTTTGCCCCCACCCGGGAACGGAATGTGCCAGCCTTCAAAAACATCCCCCTCAACATCCCAAGAGAACAAGCATGTTTGTTCCCTTCTTCTGAAGCACAAAGGAGTCTCCACAGGCTTCGATCAAATGCCAAATGGCCACTTGGGCAAGACGAATCTCCAGCCACATCTTTGTTCGTGAGAGGTGGGATGGAAGAAAATCAAAAGTAGTGATGTTATTCCTCTATAGGCTGCCATTGAAGGTCACTCCTCTTAGTTGCTCAGGGAATGGGCTGCAATGTACCTTGTTCCACCCACCCCACAAATAAACCAATTCCCTTTTTAAAAAAATAGGCCTGTTAAGTAGCACTCTGGGTGGAGACAGCATTGATATAGTTAGCATAACAGAAATCTGGTGGAACACAGAGAACCTGTGGGACAGAGTTATTTCTGGATATAAACTCTGTAGGAAAGAGTGGGATGTACCAGAGATTCTGCAACTCTGGACACTCTGAGTCCAGCAGGCTAGAAATCCCCAAAAGGGCAAACTTCTCCACAGAATTATTCAGTAATTCAGTACCGGGGATGTGCTATTGTCCCCCCTGATCAAAACACTCAGGTATATTTTGAGCTGAAGTATGAAATCAAGGAAGAATCCAGAACAGAAGGCGTTGTAGCAATGGGTGAGTTCAACTACCCCCACATCCTGTTCTCACAGTGGCCAACCAAATGCCTGTGAGATGCACACAGGCATAACCTGTGCAATGGCACTCTCCTCTCTTGCAGTTTCCAAAAACTTGTATTCAGAAGCATCTTTCCTTCAAGTAAGCTCAAAAGAGCCATGTTTTGGTGCTATATCTGAATTGGAAATCACAACAGGAGTAGGCTATGTGTGCTGGTCTTGTCTCTGCCCCTAAATCCCCATTCCTAGCCTGCTCCATCCTCAATGACCGGAAACCCCACAGATCTCTAGACCTGCAGGCTATTATTTTGAGTAGAAACATGTAGGATTGCGCTGTCAGTTTCATTTCCTAGGCATTGCTTTAGCCAGATTCTCATAACAGGAGCTTATCACCATTGTATGGGGAAATCGGTGGTGAGGGGGATGTTTTTGCCTCAGCACTGTTCCTTTTGTTCCCTTGACTATTCAGAACACTTTGTAAACTCATTATTTTATTTCATGATAGTTTTGCAAACAAGTAATGGGGGGGGCTGGGGCTTTACACTTCACAAACATCATCTAGCCCAAAATGAAGCACTTTGATATTTCATTATGTATAATTATAAGTTGCCCCATAACAGGATGTTTTCCCGGCAGCTTTCCAACCACAGAATAAAGCAAATTAAAATTCATTGATAGCAAAATGAAAGTGAACAGTACAAAAATAATGCAGCCTAAAACTCATGGCACAAGGGATGACTCAAGAAATCTAGAACAGTGTTACAATCTATACAGAAAGTATTAAGATGCCCAGGGCGGGGGAGGCTTTGTTTGCTGCCCAAAAGGGAAAACCCCAGACACTAGGCTAGCTCTGCTGCAGAGGGTGTCCCAGAACTGAAATGCCACCACTGAGAAGTCCTTTTCACTAATAGCCACCTGTGTTTTTCATTTGATGGGGCAGCTAACAAAGGCACTCCAAATGGGTCTAGGCAGGGTATATTGGAAGAGGTGGTCCATCAGGTTCCCTGGCCCTATGCAGTGAAGGTCAAGACCAGCATTTAGAATTAGACCCAAGGCCAGTGGACAGAAAACCAATGAAGATGATGAAGCACTGACATGACATATTTATATTACCCATTCCCAGCTAGCAATCCCACAGGGATGGGGGGTGGGGTTACAAAGGGTGTATTAAACTACTGTAGGGAACTGGGTCTACACTTTGCCAGCAGGTAATGAATGTATGGTGGGCAAGGCACCGAGCATGGGCCCAATTTATACAATAACAGGCCAACATATCCTCCCTTTTCATCTTTTATTCAGCGTGAGTGTACTGGGAAGAGTTTGGTCTCAGTCAAATCACCATAGATCTGGCTGGGTTCATGATGCCAAGATTGTAAAGAGAAGGGAAGGGGGACTAGGAAAGCCTAATTATGCCCTTACGTACACAATTGCCTTGTGAAGTAGGCCAGGCATGTGCCAAGCTGCCTGGTAATCACTCTCCTCCAGGCCCCAAATGAGAGGGAATTCTGGGACTTTCCAGAAACTCTTAAAGATAGCATCCAGTTTACTTGACACTCCCTGAGGTAAAGTAAAATTGTTTCACCACCACCACCAAGATTCCTCTCCATTTACAAGGCAAGCAGAGCTGGTGCCCACCTCTCTGTCTGTCCCAGTGAACAGAGCAGCCTGCTCTTCTCTGTCAGCCCCAATTCCTATAGCTCTGTAGCATGAACAAGGTGCCTTAGGCACACGGGGTTTTTTTCTACCAAGCCTGTGAGTTGGCAGCTGTGAACTCAAGACCCAACTTGTCAAATTACATAATGTTTCTTAGGAATGAAAAAGGCAAGGGAGAGAACAAAGGGACAAAGCAAAATACTGAAAGCAAAAGGAACTCTCTAACTCTATCTTATCCTGAACAAGACAAATTGCTCCACCAACTAAGAATGGTCTGAACAAGTTACTGACAAACAGGCTTCTGTCTCCTCATGAGTAACACAGCATAGCTGGCCAGTTGCAGAGTTTTCTGATGATCCATGAGGGACAAAGGACCATTTTCCTAGTCCTTTTTAAAAGCATTTTAGTGGCAGCTGGCATCTTCTAGCCAATTATATGCCAGGTCACATTTGTCAGGCAGTCTGTAAATACCTGTAGGGAAAGTGGGGCTGGGATGGCTGACACATTATGGCTACATTGATGTTAATCATTAGGATTTATCAATCTTCCTCCAGACAGGTTTTAATTGAGAAATTCTGGGGTGCTTAGGAAGGAGCATGCATTACTCTTGAGGCGTAATGGAGTTTATGGGTCCAGATTTTGCCACAAAGAGACATTGCAATATTCTTTATCATCCCTTAATGCAAATCCTTTCACGAGCCTTTAGCCAAAATCACCCGAAAGGAGTGCTGTTGTTTTCAGAGAGTCCTCATGCCTAGTTCTGTTGAAGGCCTTTTCCATCTGTCTTGTTCATAGTCAGCACAATGAGTGGGTTCTTGCAGTCTCCAGACACAAAATGGAGGTCAGTTCCCTAGCTTTTCAAACATGAAAGAAAATAAAAACAGTGCATGTTAATTAAATGTGTCTCTCGTAATAGCGGTGCTTTAATTGCTTCTTTGTCTTTCTCAGTACTAATCCAATTCCCTTTGGTCTTCCAAGTTTAGCCACATACTAATTGGGTTACTGCCCTCAAGATGAACCAGAGGAGTAATTAATTTTATCACCTTTAAACCTTCAAACAGGCAGCTAGTGAATAAAACTGGGATACTCAGAGCATAGGATAATTTGTTTCTGATTTTCAACACTGGAAGATCCCAAACAATATTTCAATGGGGGAAGATCACAATATGGATATAGTTGCACACTAAATAATGAGCCAATATATTCCATAGTGCTGGAAATAGACATAGAAGAGCCTCCCCAAACCTGGTGCCCTCCAGATGTTTTAGGATGCAAGACTCCCAGGCAGCATGGCCATGCTGCTTGGGGTTGATGGGAGTTGTAGTCCAAAACATCTGGAGGGCAGCAACGTTAGGAATGGTTTGAATAGATACGTCTGATTCCTCTACAACTCTCTCTCTCTCCCTCTCTCTCTCTCTCTCTCTCTCTCTCTCTCTCTCTCTCTCTCTCTCTCGTGTGTGTGTTTTCTTTGCCAATTGACCAATCTTGAATTGTTCAGCAGGAAAGATGCACCCTTGACTTAGGTGCATTCCTGCATACCTAGGTCCTTCATGAGTGCCAGCTTCACAAATTTTTGTGTTGCTGTTGTTTTTAAAAACCCTCCAAACCTGATGTGAAAATGTGGAGAACTAAACTAAAGACTAGAAAAATGAGAAGGTGACAGAAACCACTGTCAAACCACAGAACATGGCATATTTACACATCCCAAGTAGTTCTGGGCCTGTCGGTCATGCACTCTGCAAAGGCAATGGAACCCTCCCGGAGCATCAAAATGGCAACGCCCACAAAGGAGCAGCTGGCTTCCAACTGGTTAGTAGTTGGAAGACTTTAGACCCCACTTTAGACCTCACATGTAGTCTGTATGGCTTGAAGCTGCAACATTTGTGTATGTTGCGTGGGTGGCATGTTGCCTGCAGAGGACAAGAAATGATGTGGCGTGATAATGAGTAATGAGTAGCTATTTCAAAAGAGAATTTCTGAGAAGCAGGGGTTGCTGAGTAAGTAAGCAAGAACGGTTGCTTTTCTAGACTGTGTGCTTCAGCCTAGCTCCCATTGGCAGTGCCCTTCTTGTCTGTGTGGGATATAATGTGACCCATCCAGGTAATTTTCTAACTAGTACCCTTATATACACTATTGATCCCAAAACTATTTTCAGTAACTTACACAAGAAAGCATAGCAGCCTTCTCTAGGGGTTCTGTTTTGGAACTAGATAAGCAGCACTTCCTTCAGCAAAACAAAGATGAAGGCATGTTCAGACTATCCATTTTTATCTTGTGTTCAGGGGACAGACAGGGAGAAGCAAGTGCCCAGTAAGATAGGGTTCCAAGTTTCCTTTGCAAGTTTCACGTGTGCACAGGGAGGGTGATACACATTGCTTATGTCAGTAGTGGGCAACTTTTGGCCCAAGTTCCAACTCTATGGCCTTCCACAAACTTTATGCAGCCCATGGCCCATTTTCAAAAGCTCTCTACACACGAACAGTGCAGACTTCTGCCAAGATCAGTCTGCTGAGTGAGGTGGGAGATTGGCAGGTACCTTAAAATCCAGGGTTTCCCCTGTGGATGTCTATGGGCAGTTCTCATGTCTATCGCGTAGTAATGAAATAATATTCTAGTGCTGCCCTTTAGGGCAGCAGGGGAAGGCACTCCAATGGGCTTCATCCAGCCAGTCTGGATAAGGTCCACTGGATTTCCCAGTATTTGGATTTCCCAATACAGTGGTACTTCGGGTTACATACGCTTCAGGTTACACACTCCGCTAACCCAGAAATAGTGCTTCAGGTTAAGAACTTTGCTTCAGGATAAGAACAGAAATTGGGCTCCAGTGGCACAGCGGCAGCAGGAGGCCCAATTAGCTAAAGTGGTGCTTCAGGTTAAGAACAGTTTCAGGTTAAGTACAGACCTCCAAAACGAATTAAGTACTTAACCCGAGGTACCACTGTATTTTATTTCTGAAAGAAATGCAGCCATGGGAGCATGTTATATTACTGCCTATATTACCCTCCCTCCACGGGACAAATAACTTTTCTCCAGAAGCAGGGATATACTTGCATCAGTCCATACTGGAAATGTGTGTGTACTTTTATCTCCTCCCCTCAGAACTGAGACAATGTTATCCATTCAGAGTATTGACTCACTTAACACAACAAGGAAACTGTCCAGGATCAAAGGGCACATGCAAATGATAAGGCAGATATTTCATACCAGGCATAGAGTGATCATACCAGGAGTGGAGGTTTTCCAGTTGGCAACTATTTGCTTTCTCAAAACACTCTGTATTGGAGGCGGGGGAGGGCAGGGGTTGTTAACAGCTGTGCTAGGACATGATTTGTACTCTCTTGCAGAGTTTGATGGTGACAGGGCTTTAGGGAGTTGTCAAATAACGCCACCTGGCATTTACCCTTAAATGTGGGCATAGGAGCCAACTCAGGGGGGTTGTGGGTGCTTGGGCACCCAAAGAATATAATTGTGGGGGCCTGACACCCACAAAGTCAGTGAAAAAAGGCAGCAGGCAGCAGCAGTGCTGCCTCTGAGAGAGAAGCAGTTCAGCTCCATCCTCCTCAGCCAGCTAGTGAGGCTTCCTAGCGGGGACTGGGGCTGGGGCTCAGATGCGGCTGCCTTGCTGGCTGTGGATAGGAGATGGAAGAGGAGTCCCTGCTGCCGGCCACCACAACATAGAGGAGGGAGGCTATGGCTCTCTGGATGCTGCTCCCATCATTTCTGGCTGGGGTTGATGGAAGCTGGAGTCCAACAACATCTGGAAAGGCATAGGTTCCCCAGTCCTGTGATATGCCATGCAACTTGCTCAGCCTAATAGCAGTATCAGAATGAATCCTGGAAGCATCATGTTCATGCCCAAGCAACATATTATTAATGCTGGAATGAGAGTAGCTGTTTACACATCACCAGGAGAAGGAGAAGGAGAAGGAGAAGGAGGAGAAGGAGAAGGAGAAGGAGAAGGAGGAGAACAACAGCAACAGCAACAGCAGCAGCAGCAACAACAACAACAACAACAGGACAAAACAGGATACAGATTTGCATAGAGGGTTGCCATATGTCCGGAATTTCCCAGACATACCCAGAATTCTGTAGTCAGAAGCAGTGTCTGGGTGGAAATTGGCAAAATGTCTGGGGAAATCTGGACGTATGGCAACCCATGTAGGCTGGTGTAGTTTTTGCCGATTTCCCTTAAAAATCAAAACCGTCATGTTTTTGTGATTCTGCCAAAAAAATCTCAACAATGTTGGGCATAAAGCTGTGTCCGGATTTCCACTCTTTGAAATATGGCATCCCTATATTTGCACATGGTACTAATGTATAGCCGCACATTTAGAAATAATCACTTTATTTAAATAGAAGTACAATACTTCTCACCACAGCAGGAAAGGCTATGACTAGGTAATCTATGCACCTGCTCGGTCTGCCAAGTGCTAATTTGCTGTTGATGAACATCTTTTCTTTGGGGGCTCTGCTCTCTGACAGCCCCTCAAACAGAGGACCTTCCTCGATAAATAGTACATCTGATCACCCTAGCAACAACCAGACATTTCTGATGTAAGCACGAAATTCCATTCAAATTTGTCAGGAACAGGAGCAGTGTTTCTTTTGTGCTTCAAATCACTAGGGGAGATTTCTCAGTCTCTCTTAAAGGTCTGCAATTTGCCACTTCACCAAGACTGCAATCCTGTACGCATTTGCTTGGGAGAGAGACTTGAACGCAGGTGGGACTCACTTCTGA
Source organism: Podarcis liolepis (assembly GCF_965112155.1). NCBI lineage: Eukaryota > Metazoa > Chordata > Lepidosauria > Squamata > Lacertidae > Podarcis > Podarcis liolepis. The sequence goes on along the minus strand of NC_139555.1, from coordinate 61,089,329 downwards.
ATAGGGATGTATGGGATTGTCCTCTAATGCATTTTCCTTCATCTGTTGGTTGACTTATCTTCAATCTGGAAAGGGCATTTTGCCTTCAAAACCATTAGCATCATTATTCAGATTCACTATGGGTAAGGCAGAGAATTCTCAGTTTAAGAAAGGACATCACTTTATGCATTTTAAATTGAAAGACCAACCCCTCTGACAAAAATACTTCTTCTCTCTTGGGTAAATTAAGACACAGGCATGAAATAAAGATGAAGCAGATCTCCTAGGAAAACAACAAAGCAGGAATTCAACTCAGTGCCCTCTAGAGAAAGGTTACCAGATTTTTTTCAATGAATCGGGGGACACTTTTAAAAATAAATTTATTTAATCATTTTTTCTATACAAACATCAACCGCAAAAGACACATACAACAAAAACCATAATAACAATAATAACACAATTTGACAATTCAGATTTGAATATACTGATATGTATTCATTGACTACCCCTTTTTTAACAATATTTCCCCACCTCTCTCTCCTCCCCCTACTTCCCACCACTATCCACCTTATCGCTTAAATATTTATTCCAGATTTCTTTATATTTATCCATTCTTATTTTGCATCAACATGCAATTCGTTCGTATGTAGCTAATCTGTCCATTTTATCAATCCATGTGCTCAATGGAATCTTTTTGCGGCTCTTCCAATTCATCAAAACAATATTTTTTGCTTCTAATATAGCATGGTACATCCATATTTTTTTTACCCCGGTGACACTTTTCAACTTTCTACTAAATAGATGGAATTTGTCAGGGACTGATTTGTAAATCCAGGGACTGTCCCCAGGAAACCTTACTCTGGAGCCTAAGATTACAGTAAAGTAAAGGGATCCCTGACCATTAGGTCCAGTCGCAGACGACTCTGGGGTTGCGGCGCTCATCTCACTTTATTGGCCGAGGGAGCCAGTGTACAGCTTCCGGGTCATGTGGCCAGCATGACTAAGCCACTTCTGGTGAACCAGAGCAGCACACGGAAACGCCATTTACCTTCCCGCCGGAGCGGTACCTATTTATTTACTTGCACTTTGATGTGCTTTCAAACTGCTAGGTTGGCATGACCAGGGACCGAGCAATGGGAGCTCACCCCACTGCAGGGATTCGAACCACCGACCTGATTGGCAAGTCCTTGGCTCTGTGGTTTTAACCCACAACGCCACCCGCGTCCCTTAAGATTACAGTAGCGCCTTTCAATTTTGTGTTCTAGATACTTATCTCAGTTCTAGTTGTGCAATTCCCTTTTCATTAAGGCAGTTAAACACGACTGAGATCCCAACCTTTGTTTTGCCTTCCTAAAGAGAGGCCAAAGTCCAGTCCTATGAATGTCATGATATTTCCTTTGTTGAAGGAGAAGCAAATTCCAGGAAACCTGCATTGGTGTTTGATTCAACAGGCAACTCGCTCAGCTTGTTAACATTTTCATCTTTTTTCAGAAACATGGAAACTGATCCAAGAAACATCCTTTTCAGGCCAGAGCAATAGCCAGACAGCTCTAATTAAGTGTGATGACAAAATAGGAGGCCTTCTGTGTAATTACAGCAGCTACACCACCTGCCTGTAATTAAGCTGCCAAAACATTTGGTGCGAAATGGCATAAAGATTTTTTAAAAAATATAGTAGGTCCTGCTTAGTCAGAGCATGTCCATCCTCACATAATTAACTTTAACAAAGGGCATATCATTTAATTTCTTGATTGATTGACTATTTATCGTAGCATTTGAACTGAACAAGATGCCAGCCTAACGCTGATTGAAAGAGCAGAAACAGATTAAAGAAGTGTAGGGAAGCTATGGTGTGAGTGTGTTTAAAGAAGGCTTCATTTCATCCCTGAGTTACATTTTTTACATAGTCCCAACACAGAGAAGCCTTGAACCCACAAAGAACTTGCTGAACATTATTAAGAGAATTGTCGGGAAACTCAACTGTGTAGCATCCTGGGGTGGAGGGAAGAAATGTTAAAGTCACAGCTTAGGAAATTCAAACTTCAGCATTACTATTACTACTATTAATTTATTAAATTTATATCTTGCCCTTCCTCCCAAAGGAGTCCAGGGTGGCAAATACCAAAATGATAAAACAATACCAAATTTAAAAACATTTTGTTTAACCCTAGAAATGAAGAATATCTAAAAACATGTAATACAGTCACATACCCTCACAATCACTGCTATGTTTCTAGAAAAAGAGGTGCCAAATCTCACCTTGAACACCTCCCTTGCTCTCTTATAATGGCAATGGTGCCCACCTGAGAGGTGCCAGAACTAATTTCCAGTGAGTTCCGGCTGAAACAAAGCCCTGTTCACAGCTAATATTTTATCAGCCATCGGCCACCAATCTGGTGCTCTCTGTTAATTTATATTCTAGGAAATTTTCCAAGATGCAGCATGACAAAGGATGATGGGATTGTAGAAGGTCTACTGGGCATGTCTGATTTGAGCTCAGTAGCACTCACTGTATCAGACGCTGCACGCAACAATTAATGTTCTTATATGAAGGTGTAGCATGTCAGAATGCCTGGTGGCATCTGCTTTAAGCTTGCGTTCATTTTGGCACAATCAAACAAAATGGAGATTGTTTTCTGCAGTAATCAGGAGTACAGAAGCAGGCTTTTAAAAAAAGGAAGGAAGAAAGACACCTGGTCCAGTTTCTGCCAAGTCTGCATCATGGTAAGCCTAGGGCTGCAGGGTTCCCTGTATCATCACGTCTGATGAGATGAGAACACCTAATCTTTTTTCATTAGAAGAAAGCTAACAACTGAGGCTGTGCCTGGCAATGCTCCTGTGTTTGGCAGCTACTTGCTGTTACAGCAGTAGGTGAGAGAGCAGTATTTGCTCCCTTATTTTACTGTTGGAATGCCTCTTGAATCTGTCAGGTTAGATAATCAATTATAGTCCATAGTTCCTTCTGAAACTAGTGGCTTTGATTCTTAACTGGACCCAGAATAGATAGATAAGCCTCTGACAATCACTTCAAAGCATTTATGTGCTAGCTTTAGACTTTAATTCCACCCCCTCCCCCCCCCCACACCTTCATTTTCCAGGCTCAGATAATGTGAAAGAACGAATCACATTCTTCAGCCAAATGATTTTTCAGGACTTGGTTTTTTGGATTGCTGCATTGATAATATTCACCCAACTTTAAAACTGTGTAGGAGACTTTGGTATACTCAAAGAAGATCAGCACGTAATGTGGACACACCTGTTATACAAGTCAACATTTGAAAATATGCTATGTGCCATGAATGCAAATAAGTTTAAGATATCCCCAGCAACATGAAAGGCTGTGTCCAGTGAGTGGTACCACCATTAGAGTTGGAGGAGTCTTTTGAGGAATGCAACTTACTTCTCAGGAAATATTATAGAAGGATTCCGGCCTTTGGGGATGAGCACTGCTGTATATAAAGATCTATACTGTGTCATGTGGCTGGACATCTTAATTCCATTCCCAACTGATGGAAAAGCAATGTCACAGCAATGCTAAAAGATCGCAGTGTGAAGAAGCCAGGATGAAATCAGAATGACAACATTGCTGAAGCAGCTAGAATATAGATTTATGAAACCAAATATATAATTGAAAAGAAAAAAAGTGGTTGTTAAAAAACTAAAAATTATCTGGATCTTTCTTGGACTGCTTTTGGATCTAAATTTCACTACTTCCTACCTATTTCCAAGTTAATAGAGTCAGCAATAATACTGGAAATGGACCAGTGCACTCTTCCCATCTGTTACTTCCTGCTTACCAGACAAACTCCTTCCTCCATCAAGCTGGAGACTGAGGAATTGCATACCCTCCAACATTTCTCTGATGAAAATAGGGACATCCCCCTCCATAATGATAATTTTACATCTAATTGGGTTGCCCCAGCATTCTGGGCAGCTTGCAACATATATAAAAACATAATATATTATTAAACATTTTTAAAAAGTTCCCTATACAGGATTGCCTTCAGACAGCTTGGGGATTGGATAGCTCCATTCTGTTCAACATTTCTCCAATGAAAATAGGGGCACCCTATGATACCCGTCAAGATTTCTCCAATGAAAATAGGGAAAAGTGGGATATTCCGGGATCAAATCAGAAACTGGGATGACTTCTCTAAATCAGGGATGTCCCTGGAAAATAGGGACACTTGGAGGGTCTGGAATTATCAAAGACCTCATTACGTCCAAGGTCATCCTTTAGCTTGTAACAGTATCTTTACCAGAAGGAATTCCTGTGCAATTACAGCATTTGTACAATGCTTCTTCTCTGACCACCATCCCTATTGTGTTGCTTTCCCTTCCCTGTAATGCAGCAAACTAAGAAATAATACAAGAAGAATTTCCCCACTGTAAATAAGCTGCCTTCTTCAAAATTACAGTAATCTCCAGGCATCCTGGGGCAGTTTTCCATTTATCAGACACATTACTTATCTCCAACTCCCTTATTGCAAATATTAGTTCAGCTGTGTTGTAAACTTTAATGGATTTTCTAAATAAAAGTCCAAAGAGCTATGGCCTCGTGAAAGGTGGAAAAGGTTCCCCAGTGTCTTGGAAATTCTTCCGCTACAGTACAAGGTAAATGTTATAGAAAGCCACGTTAAAGTGAGGTGGCATTGAACAAGAATGCAATGAGAATAATGTTATGATCAAAAATTAAGTAATATCTGCACCTCAAAAGCATGAAATTACTAAGGTCTTATATACATTAGAACCCATCTATTCAGTTATGTTTCAGTGAACAATCTTTTAAGATCGGTTGAGAATGACCTCTCAATTATTAGATTATTAGCATTAGGAAACAGAGCTAATTTAGCAACAATAACAGGCACTCCCATAGATACCCTGGTGACCATTTTACAATGAAGAACACTCACTTGAACAAGGAAGAATTGGCGCTTCAAGAGCAAAGTTGCAGCTTCATGGGTTTTTCTTTTTTTAAGAAACAGCACATTAATGCAGCAACCAAACAAAACGGACTTGTGGAATTGATGGGGACCAGAAACAGACTGATCTGTCCATCTCTACTTGCCACACAGGCTATCACCACCCATTCATAATTGCTATGGGTTGCTCATAAATGCCCCTCTAGGGGAAATGATTTGTTTCATTTACCTTTGCACACATTTAGTTCAGTGTATGAACTGGTAATGAGATCTTGCTCCTTCTGACTCTCCTCTTCCCATACTGCAACACTATCTTCCAACAACTGTGTAGTGAATGATACATTTGTACAGGGGCCAGAGAATACACAGATCAATTAGTGTGCTGAGTTATCTGTATTCTCCACTTCATTCATGCTAAATGGGACTTACGTGCATATTTTCATATCCAGCATGCAGACACTGGGGTGGGGTGGGGATTCCAGAATTTGGTTGGCTGCCATAATCCATTGTGCCCCGAAATGAAAATTTGCTTAGGGAGCTTTTAACTCTCATTTTAAAGGGACTTCCGGAGGCGGCGCGCTCAGCAATGGCGGTCCTCTTCAGCTGCTGAAGAGGGGCTCCGCGGAAAAGGGTCGTGCGCTGCGGCACAGCGACGACCCATTCAGATAAACCACGGGTAGAGTGAGCTCGTGGCCGTGGGGTTCGGCGGGCACCAGAAGCGACCTCGGATACGCAGAAGAGACCCCGTAAGGGGTATCGGAACGTGGAGGGGGTAGCGGTGCTGTGAATCCATCGCTCTTTCCGCGGAAGCGAAGCCGCGCGGCTGCTGCTGACTAGCGCTGACCTTTCTTCCTTCAACAATTGAATTGAAACAACTTACTCGTGAGTAAGAAATCTAAAGTTTTAATCGGAATTAATTTGGTGAAATTCGGCTGAAAGCGGGAGACGCTAAAAAGGAAGTCAGTCTTCCGGCTCTGCCTAAAGTGCCAAGCAAAGACTTTTCTAAAGCGGAAGCATTGAAAGGAGTTTAAAAGATATTGGAATTTACTTTGCAAACCTGATTTAGACTGTTCAAATTTTAAAAGAAGTTATAACAGCTTCGTATGTGGATTAAAACTGTGGTCTCTCCTCTTCCCCATCTGTGGATTACAAAGTCTCGAAACCCGGCTTACGATCTGCTTGGATATAAGTTGTATCGGACTGCGGTAACTGTATATAAATCACAAAACTAGATTGGGCTATTTTGTATCTGGAAAAGAAAAGGGAACTGTTGCATGCACCTTCGTTAAGAACTATTTTTCTCTGCAGTTAAAATTGAATGGAAGATCCCCCTGTTTTGGATGTTATTTAACTTCTATTTTTTTTCTTTCTCCTTCTTTGTGGGAATTTAATGGCGGAAACTCTTTATCCTTCTCTTCTAAATTTGCCTTTGGGAGCTCCCCCTACTGGATTATAGAACTAACAGTCTCTGAGAACTGCCGGTTTTTCTTTTTTGTTTTTTCTGGATGTTTACTCTCTCAGGATTGTTTCCCATGGGATTTACAATTTGACCTTGATCCCGGGACAGCTGTGGAATGAGTGGCGCACCAAAAACAAGGGCTGCAAAGAAAGCAAAACAATCTGAACTTGTGCAAACAACCTTGCCTGGACAGTTACGCAGATCGTCTGTTCCAATTGTGACAGGTCTGCAAGAAGGACAATTTACACAACCATCCTTTGGGGAGATGGCTGCTGGAGGGATAGATCCTGTCTCTAAAGAAATATTGGATCAACTGGCAGCACTGAATAAGAAAGCTGACGAACAGGCAGCTAGATTTGATGAACAATCTGTTAAATTTGATCAGGTGACAGCTTCCATTAATAAATTGACAGACCAGGTCACTAAAAATACACAGGCAATAAGCAGTATTGAAAAGGTCACAACAGAAAACCGAAAATTAGTTGAAGAAGTAAATACAAAAACAGATGAAAACAAAAAGAGGATAGAGGAATTAAGAGGGGAGGTGAGGCCACTGAGTAGACAGGTAACTGAACAGCAAGCGTACCTGTCCCTGGCAGAATTGAAAAACAGGGAAAATAATCTCAGATTGAGAAATATCCCAGAATCTGAAAAGGAGGACTTGATCGGCTTTTTGACAACAGAAATCTCCAAATTTTGGGGATTGACAGAAGAGAAGGACTTTAAAATAGTCACCGCTTTTAGACTAGGAAGAGTGGTCAAGAAGGATAAACCAAGAGATTGCTTGATCATTTTGAGATCTAAGCAAGAAAAAGACAACATACTCGGCCTACATTTCAAAAATTCATTGGTGATTCAGGGAAAGACGGCAGAAATCTTCAGAGATATACCAAAACAGCTTTTGGATTTAAGAACTACGTATAAGGATCTAGCAAGCCTACTGAGAAACAATAAAATCCCTTATAGGTGGGAATTCCCTCAAGGATTATCTTTTACCTTGAAAGAGAGGAAGGTAAGAATCAGAACAGCAGAGGAGCAAGAAAAGTTCCTAAACGACCACGGGGAGGATCTTCGGAAAGGAGTAGCAGGACCCTGGCCACCTCCTTCGTTCGGCTTCAATCCGGTTCCACCTCCAGGTGAAGAAGCAAAAAAAGACACCCCTGCTGACAAATAAATTGACCCAGGATGTCTCTGCAGCTTCTTAGTTGGAACATTAATGGCGCAAATTCCCCCGAAAGAAGGAAGAAGATTTTTCATATATTAAGAAAAGAACAATTGGACGTCATTTGCCTTCAAGAAACACATGTGACTAGGCTCCACAGGAGAGTGTTAACCAACAAGAGACTAGGCCAAGAGTTTATTTCATCAGACAAGGTAAAAAAAAGAGGAGTAGTGATCTATGCAAAGGAGAGCCTGGCACCAAAATTGGTATTTAAAGACGAACAAGGAAGAATTTTGGCGATTGAAATACAGTTACAAGGAGAAAAATTTTTGATAGTTGGAATATATGCACCAAACGATGGGAAATCGGAATTTTTCAAGAGGCTGCATGAGACAATGCTGGATCATATTGACTATACCAACATCATTTTGATGGGAGACATGAATGGGGTAGTCTCTACCTACATGGATAAGTCACAAAACCAAAATTTGAACAAGGATGGCAGACTTCCAAAGACTTTTTTTGAACTTACAGACAATATGGACTTGATCGATATTTGGAGGACAAAGAACCCTCTAGGTATGGAGGGAACTTTCTTTTCTGAGGCCCACCTATCATGGACAAGAATCGACCAAATCTGGATATCAAGAGGACTGGCACCCAAGACAAAAAAAATAGAGATCTGCCCTAAAACTTGCTCCGACCATAATGCTCTGAAAATGGATTTGAGACTTACACCAGCTGGATCCTTCAGATGGAGAATGAATGACCATTTGTTTAGAGATCAGGAGATTGTGAAGAAGGCCCAAAAAACGTTGAAAGACTATTTTGAAATAAACTTGAACACTTCGGTGGAAAAGAAAACAATCTGGGACGCGAGCAAAGCCGTTATGAGAGGGTTCCTGATACAACAGAACACGATTAAGAAGAAACTCTGGAATGGTAAAAAGGACAAGATTTTGGATAAAATAAGAGATGGAGAAAAAAAATTGAAACTAAATCCAAAATCAAAAGAAGTCTTAAGAGAAATAAAATTCTATCAAATACAATATACAAAATTGATAAACCAAGAAATTGAATGGAAAATCAAACAGATGAAACAAAGATCATTTGAATCGGCGAACAAATGTGGGAAGCTGCTGGCATGGCAGCTGAAGAAGAGACAAAAATTGAACTTTGTTACCAATCTGGAAGTTGAAGGAGAATGTATTCAGAAACCAGAAGAAATTAGAAAGTGTTTCCAGAGATACTTTAAAAAGTTGTACACCCAAGGACCACAAGCAGAGATGGAAATAAATAATTTCTTAAAAAGTCATGGCCTGCAAAAGTTAACACAAGATAAACAGACAGCCCTGAACTACAGAATAACACAACAGGAAATTGAAAGAGCCATTCAGAACATGCAATTAGGCAAATCCCCAGGCCCAGATGGGCTTACCTCCAAATATTATAAGACACTGATGGAATATTTGACACAACCATTAATGGAGGTATGCAACCAGATCATGGAAGGGAAGGGGGCACCAGAATCGTGGAAAGAAGCATTTATCACTCTGATACCAAAACTGGAATCTGAAAAGACTCAACTTAAAAATTATCGTCCCATCTCACTCCTAAATGTGGATTACAAAATTTTCGCTGATATTTTAGCAAATAGACTGAAAAAAGTTTTGAACGAAGTAATTCACAAGGACCAAGCAGGCTTTCTCCCTGGTAGACATTTGTCTGATAACACTAGGAATATTATCGACGTTTTGGAGTTACTACAGACAAATATGAATACAAAAGCAGTCTTGATTTTTATAGATGCGGAGAAGGCCTTTGACAATATATCCTGGAAATTTATGAAGAAAAATTTGGAAGGGATGGGAGTGGGAAGGGCGTTTCAAAATAGTATTGAAGCAATTTATTCAGAACAAAAGGCTAAATTGATAGTAAACAGTGTGGTGACAGAGGAATTTAAAATTGAAAAAGGGACACGACAGGGGTGCCCTCTATCACCCTTGCTATTTATTTCTGTCCTGGAGGTTTTGCTGAACTTGATTAGGAGGGATCAGCTGGTGGAGGGAATACAGGTCGGAGAAAAGCAATACAAACTTAAGGCTTTCGCAGATGATTTGGTTTTGACACTACAGGAGCCAGAAACCAGCACAAAAAGAGCTCTTGAACTAATTTCTGAGTTTGGTCGGGTGGCGGGATTCAAGTTGAACAAACAAAAAACTAAGGTTTTGGCAAAAAACTTGACATTTGCAGAAATAGTAGGGTTCCAGAAGGAAACAGAATTAAATGTGGTTACAAAAGTGAAATACCTGGGGGTTAACTTGACTGGGAGAAATTTGAATTTGTTTAAGGATAATTATGAAAAATGCTGGTCAGAAATTAAAAAGGATTTGGAAACTTGGTCAAGATTGAAACTTACCTTGTCAGGAAGAATTGCTGCAGTAAAAATGAATGTATTGCCAAGAATGTTGTTTTTGTTTCAAACCCTTCAGATCGTGGACAGAGTGGAATGTTTTGGAAAGTGGCAGAGAGATATCACGAAGTTTGTCTGGCAGGGCAAAAAGCCCCGAATAAAATTTAAGATTTTAACAGATGCAAAAGAAAGAGGGGGGTTTGCCCTGCCGGACTTAAGACTGTATTATGAAGCTGCATCTCTCTGCTGGATGAAAGATTGGTTTCTGTTAGAAAACACTGATGTCCTAGATCTGGAAGGGTTTAGTAATGCTTTTGGGTGGCATGCATATCTCTGGTACGACAAGGCAAAGTCTCATAAACTGTTTAAAAACCATATTGTCAGGAAAGCTCTACTCATTGTCTGGACTAAATACAAGGACTTACTTGAAAGTAAGACCCCGAGGTGGTTATCACCGGTGGAGGCTAAGGCTATAAAATTACGTAATATGGAGAGTGGCTGGTTGAAATATTGTGAGATAATTGAAAGAGATGGTGATACTTGGAGGTTGCAGAGTTTTGAAAAATTGAGAGGAAAGGTGCGAGACTGGTTTCATTATGCCCAAATCCTAGAGACTTTTAAAAAAGACAAAAAAACTGGTTTCCAGGTGGAAAAGTCAAAATTAGAAACAGAATTACTTGAACCTAAGACGAAAGTGCTTTCAAGAATGTATAACTTGCTGCTTAAGTGGAATACTCAAGATGAGATAGTCAAATCAGCAATGATAAAATGGGCACAAGACATAGGGTACAACATTATGTCTGAAGACTGGGAAAGGTTGTGGACCACCAGTATGAAATTCACGGCATGTAGTGCCTTAAAGGAAAACATTATGAAAATGGTATACAGGTGGTACATGACCCCAGTCAAACTTGCAAAGATATATCATCTGTCTGATAATAAATGTTGGAAATGCAAGGAGGCTGAAGGAACTTTTTTTCACCTCTGGTGGACATGCCCGAGGGTGAAGGCTTTTTGGGAAATGATTTATAACGAGTTGAAAAAGGTGTTGAAATACACCTTTCACAAGAAACCAGAGGCCTTCCTCCTGGGCATTGTGGGCCAGAGAGTGCCAAAAAAAGATAGAACTTTTTTTTTATATGCAACCACAGCAGCAAGAATCCTTATAGCTAAATACTGGAAGGCACAGGAGTTACCCACGCTGGAAGAATGGCATTCGCAGCTGATCGACTACATGGAATTAGCCGAAATGACAGGCAGAATCCGAGATCTGGGAGAAGAGGCAGTGGAAGAGGACTGGAAAAAATTTAAGGACTATTTACAAAAACACTATAAGTTATATGAATGTTGAGAGTTTGCTAAGTGCTTTGGAAAAATACGCCTCAGTATTGAAATTGGTAAATGAGAGAAATTAAGTTTAAGATTTAGAAATGCATAAATTATGGATAATATAACTAAATGAAAACACAAAAACAACTGAAATAAGGTATTAATTTGCTGTTTATTTTATTGTAAAGAAAGCAGGGGATGGGGGACGTGGGGAAGTCTGGTTGATTATGAAAATTGATTTGAAAAAGTGAATCTTTTTTTCTTTTTTCTTTTTATAACTTCTTTTCTTTTCTGTAAAACCGCTTTTGTTGTGTCATTGATGTTGTATTTTTACCCTGGAAAAAAAGCAAATAAAAAAATTATTATATAATAAAAAAAAAGGGAGCTTTTAACTCTCATTTTAAAGATGAGCAAATTTGGGGTCATGAAAGTCCCATAACTTTCACACAGTTGGGCCACTGTGGGACCACATAATTTATGTGAATAAATTATTTTTCAGAGAGAGAGAGAGAGAGAGAGAGAGAGAGAGAGAGAGAGATTATTTTGCCTCCTTTATTTTGGAGGCACGTAGGGGAAGCATCTTTATTCAAAAGGCACAAGCTCATTATAGGATTGCAGGAACAGGCATTTAAAATTGCTGGAGGAGCGTGTTTTTGAAATTATTTGCCTCTGCCACTGGAAAACCCATCTGGTGTGTGGTATGCATCTGTGTCCCTTACTTATCTGTCTGGGCAAGCTGTTTTGCTATTAGTCACTGAGTAGCAGCGTCTTATTCTGCCCAAGTAATTTGTTTTGCCCATTGTTGATCATCTTCATAATTAACTTGGCCAGCCTAGTACTGGCTGGCTGCCATAATTAACCAAATGTTTCTGGCTGTGCTTGGGTCCATGTTTAAGAACAAATCGAGTTATTTAAAGAGCGCCATGAACATCACCTTCAAGCCTATAAACAGTTGTCTCTGAGTATGTCCCTGTGTTCCATTCTGCTTCACCCAAGTTTCACCATCATTATAGTTGTTCCAAACTATCTGCTTCTTTGTAAGGTCAAGAGGGATGTCCTCCAGGTGCCTAAATGGATGGAGCAGGGTAGGAGAGTCTCTTCTTGGTGTTGAAGACTAAGACTTCTGCACAGACTGCCCAATTCATCCTGTGGGCCTGATGTGTGGTCCCCAGATCAGGCGGATTTGCCCTATACCATCTTGGTAGGTGTCCAGCCCACCTTGGACCCATCATCAAAACAATTCAGGGACATGGATAAGGGTTTTTAAAGGGTTTAAAAACCACCCATCCACTCCTTGGATACCATTTCCATCCCATCCACCTCTTAAACTGGGCCAAATATTCTAGATCCACGTCAATGTCTCTTGGGATACATGTATACCACAATCCAATTTTCTAGCTAGTTGTCAAGGACTGGCAGTGGAGGGTGAAGGAGGTAGCAGGGTCGGAGGCTGATCTAGTGGAAGGAGGTAGTGATTTATGGGATTTTGTGCCTCCCACAGGGAAGGAGCCGGAGCTGGAGGATGGGGAGGGGTCTGGACAGTTGGCGATGGGTGTGGTTTTTTTGCAGGACACAGGACAGGAGCTGGAGTTGGAGGAAGGACAGGACGTGTCAGGAGCAGAGGGAAAAGGGAGTACCTGAAGGGAGGGAGCATGCAGAACCCCCTCCATCCCCTCCTGTACTGTCCCCCAGGACCAGTGGGGCGGGCTTGAAGAAGTGGTCACAGCAACAACTGTGTTGCAGGTTGCTTGCACTCAAGCTGTCAGATGACAGCTTAAGGGTACTTAAGTTTGGGTGTAGGTTGGCCACCCGTTGTTCCAACAGTCTAGCTCTGACCACAAGTCCAGGGAAGGGCACCAGCCACCTAGCCCCCAGAAGCATGTGTGCGCGCGCATGTTTAGTACACCTCAGGAACTACTGTAAGTTGATGCTTTGTCAATAAAGGAAACTACCCATTTGTGCTGGATGTGCTCAGGGCTCTAGTATGGGAATGCTAAAAATTTTTTGATCAGGTGACCTATAAGAACATCTTCCTTTTAGTTTTGAGGAATTCAGGTTACCTAAGGTTAAAAAACGTCTCCAGGTCATCTGTTATGGTCCTGAGCCTACCCAGGTGACTGCATTTTTGAAAACTTACATGCTCATTTCTTTGATCTGTTTTGGCCCTCTGATTTCCCTCATTCTGAGGGACAGGATATCGATTTGTAAAATTGCCCACGTTTTCTAAATGGATTGGAATAGCAAAGATATTTGGATAGCGAGATTTGCATGGGGAGAGTTGTTTTGTATTGCCACGATGTGATGAATCCCAACTTTAGTGTCTTTGTTAATATGCTGTAGTGCTTGCCTCAATGATTTGTCAGCATGCCTGTTTTCCTTTAAGCGTAAACTCCCTGGGAAAATCAACAAGGTTTGTCTTCCATTTGGAATGCATCTCACATATTTACTACTGAGAACAGAATAGCACAGGCCTTGGATTTATGATCACATCGACACAGAATAATGTGCACTGAAAGGTTTGCACGGCTGTTGTTTGTCTTTCCCTCTTTAATGCTCCTTTTCATTTAAGGCTTAACCAGATTGTGTTTAGTGCTGTCCAGATTTCCCCTTGCTTTTATGGCCTCCATTGAACATCTTTGTTACCCAATCAACTCTTGATGCTTCATCATATCTAGACTGATATATATTCTTATTACTATCACTGGGTTGTTGGTTGTTGTTTTTTTTTTAAAAGCAGGCCATTCTAAATCCGCATACCTACTGAGAACTTTATTTCTACTAATAGTGCTTTCTAGTTTGCCCTGATAGGTTACAATTCTTCTGTTGCTAGAACTTTTTTAATGCCTTTATGCTCTTTGGGTTTTACTACCTATTTTATTTTATTTCTCACTGCTGCTACTGTTTCCCGGTTGCTTGAAATGAATACTGAATGTAGTCTTTTCTCTCCACTCACTGAATTCCTTGCGTGCCACAACCATTACAAATTTCTATTCCTGATCTTACTTTTTTTTTCTATATCGCATGCCCATTGAACTGAAGGCAGTTCAATGGAAATTCATTTTCACACACACGCTTCTTTCCCATTTTTATTCTGTGCCTTTTCTCCCCCATATGTTTGTGTTGTTCTTTTCCCCCTTTTGATGGCTTGATAAGCAAAAGTTTGTCGATACTCTGTTCTTCCCCCTCTTCCTCCCTCCCTTCAGCTCCAGGAAAATACCTAAGCTCATGAGCAACCTCCCTCCAGATCTCCAAATCTAGAAGGGGTATCAGCAGAATCAATAATTGCTTTTTTGTCTTTTTTTAAAGCTTTCTTGGGACAGAAAACAATACTACAGGAAAACAGAAAAAGACAATGCTTTGTACAGGGAGGGAAAGGGCTGAACACCCTTAATGGCTGATTTTGGAGAGGTCTAACACAATAGAAAGGACCCCTTGTCCCTTGTTGACAGCTAGCTGACTTGTGCCTCAACTACACAGAGTTAAAAGAAGTAGAGGAAATAAGCATTATAGATCTAAATGATCACTAAAAATTGTATCTTTTCCTTTGTGTTATTGTAGGGCTGCCATATTCCCGGATTTTCCTGGACAATACTGGGATTTCAAAAGTGGAATGGACATCTGTGGGGAATTTCCGAGTTCAACAACTTTTCGGATGTCCTGGTTTTTACTTTTTGAAATATTGCAAATCTAGATTGTGGAGGAACTACTAATCATAGGCACATTTTTAAAAAGTTGGGCTTCAGAATATCTCACATCAGTACTATGGAATGAAAGGGTTGTATCCAATGTTACAGCAGACCCACTGACATTAATGGCCATAGCTGACTAATTTCAATTATTTCCCCTGAGTTTACTCTGAGTAGAACCTTTTTGAATACAGCTCCATGTTTACATAATTTGAACTATCTTCCCTTTGAATGGAAGATAGCCCACCATACCCCCTTCTTCCTCTTGCTTGCTCACTCAGACAGAATCACACCACAAGATTTAATGCCAACAAATCAAAATACCAAGTTCTCTGGAGCTTGACTAACAAGACATTCTTTCTTAGTGGAATGTTCGTCATTCACTTAGAATCTCAGGCACTCTTGGGACTGCAGTTGACAACACAGAATTTGTACATGGTGCCTTGTTTACTGCTAGATACTTTTGACAGATACCCTTTCTGGTCATCCCAGATACAGCTTCTGTTAGAGGAACTGACTGAACTTTGTAATTATTTTACTCCTTGCCCTTGAAGATAAAAAAAATCTTTCTAATGGATTATTTACTTTCCTTCGGTACTTCTCTAAATAAAAATGTATTTCATTTGCAGTTTAGTATAGGTTGACTTCAGGATAACAAATTGAATGAATATGTGTTTATTCTTATTAGAATATTTATTTTTCTGCAGAAAGAAAAAATATATGAATGTTTCTTCTATAACCAATTTCTTCTACATTTTTACAATCATAAAGTATCTTGGCTTGGTTAGTTTTTTCACTCTCTCATTTTGCTAGAGATGTCTTCTGTAAAATCCTCATGTTGACATCACATGTCTCACCGGTGTATGATTTACAAAAAATATATTAAAATCTTATTGATATTTTTATCAGTTTAAAATGCTCTTGTTCTGTGAGAACACAACTGTTAAATATTACTGGACACCACTGTGCAGTACCTCTAAATATCTAGTGTTTCTGCCACCTTTTTGCCAAGAAATCGTGTTCAAGGATACTCACAATATATGCAGTAGACAAACAAACAGCAATACATAAAAATAACCAAATAAGAATTCTGTAGCAATATGTTCCTAATATAGTGTTAACATTTCCAAAAATTACAACACTTTTTTAAAAAATTAAATCAAAATATCTGCATCTATATGAACCTTATAAAAGCACCATCAACAATCAGCTCGGTAATATGAGTTATTGAAAACTCAATTAGCAACTGTCACATACTACATGCAGAACTCATCACACCTCTCTGCTACACACACACACACAGGCACCCCCCCCCCCTGGTCATCTGTGTTGGAAAGGCTTCATGTGAAATCTGCCCTCAGAAGCCAATTCCAAAGCAAAATTTTCCTCTCTTATTTGGAAATTAATCTTGTTTCCTCCAAGGACATAATTGTTGCAGTAAAAGGGTTTATACCTAACCAGTGCAAAAATGAATGTTTAAACAGAACATTTAATGATGGCTGATGTCCTGCTTAACAGGATCTCCAATTAGCAGCTTCATTGAAGTTTCTTATCAGCAAATTAGATTACTAGTGTAAAGAAATCTGTTCTGCCTTATCACTCCCATTCAAATTGCATAATTAGTGATACACTTGTTACTATCACTTTGCTACCATCTGCAGAACAGAGGAAACATAAATATTCATACTACTGATGAGCCAAAGTTTGGATATTCCACAGATTTGTCTGATTTTATTCAAACAATGATAAATACTCCCATGTGATAAATCTCAAACCAATGAAGTTTTTACCAACAAAGATGTGGTTCACTGATAAACAAAGCAATCTAGAAAAAAGTCCATTCCACATGCTTTAAAAAATGTGATACCAACTCATTATACACTATAGGACAGATCCTGAAGCTGAGGCTCCAATACTTTGACCACCTCATGAGAAGAGAAGACTCCCTGGAAAAGACCCTGATGATGGGAAAGACTGAGGGTACAAGGAGAAGGGGACAACAGAGGACGAGATGGTTGGAAGTGTTCTCGAAGCTACGAACATGAGTTTGACCAAACTGCAGGAGGCAGTGGAAGACAGGAGTGCCTGGCGTGCTCTGGTCCATGGAGTCTGGTCTCCTTGTACCCTCAATCTTTCTCAGCACCAGGGTCTTTTCCAGGGAGTCTTCTCTTCTCATGAGGTGTCCAAAGTATTGGAGTGTCAGCTTCACTATTTGTCCTTCCAGTGAGCACTCAGGGCTGATTTCCTTAAGAATGGATAGGTTTGATCTTCTTGCAGTGCATGGGACTCACAAGAGTCTCCTCCAGCACCATAATTCAAAAGCATCAATTCTTCAGCGATCAGCCTTCTTTATGGCCCAGCTCTCATTTCTTTTGCAACTATTCTTAGTGCTGTTTATCTTCTGCACAGATCCCAGGCTGGAGCTGTTCTGTCCAGCCAGAAGCACTAAAGTCCTATTCTGTATTATAATGTTCAACTTCAATGAATCACATCCCATGAATTCCAGCTGGTGGTCACCATGAGCAGATTATTTCCACAGAAGCTTTGGGCTGGAGTAAAATTCTTAGGCGATACAAGCCCTCTGAGCTGTGGTCTGAATTTCTTGTAGCTATCCCAACTGAAGACTTTTGTTGAATGGCCTGAAAAACAGCTCATTATTTCATCCTCCTCAACTGCACCATTGTTCAAGTCCAGAGAGGAAAATAGAAACTGCTCTGTGAAGATGAGATTCATCCCAGATAAGAGGACATTGGAATTAAGTATAAAAATAGTCTGCAATTAAAAAGGCCACCACTTGTCCAGGGACCCCGTCAATACATTTGTCATCAACAAATTCTACTTTTGTTTGTAGGGGGACTTTTGTGACTTTTATCACGGTTACATGAGGTCACCTTTGCAATCACACATTGTGTCCTTTAACTTAGAACTTCACACATAGTTAAAAATTGGCATTTAAGTGCAATCTTTCTTGTACTTTCTCTCCATCCACCCAGTATTTCTTTTCCTCCTTTTCTAGAAGTTTTGTAGCCTTTTCTTGTCATTTTTCTCTGTTAAACTTTTTACTTATGAAGTGATTGAAACATGTTTGCTGATGAGGGGCCACTAGGGGCGCATCGGAAGATGGCTGACAATAACATCTCTCCAACCCACACGAGGTAATTAGGAGGCTGTGATGGGAGTAAATAGCCTCCCTACCCCCCCCAAGGTTGTGGGGGGGCTGCCCTTGCCTGCTGTGCCCTATACCACCCCCGAATTTGTGGGGATGGGGGTACTAGGCAGAATGCCCTCCTGTGGATCTCGGCGCTCCTGGACGCTGTCTCTGATCCGCGCCTCTAGCTGCAAGAACTTCAAAAGAAACAATTAGGAGGAAGAGAATGCACATATTTCAAGGAAGGAGGGGGAGTAAAGACTGCTAACTGAAGAGATCTCTGATAAACAAGACAGGTCGGAGGAACAAGATAAATCATGAGAAGATACGCCAAGGCTCGGTATGGCAAAAGGACTGGATGGGGGAGGGGGAAAAACTTTCCTTTTTTTCCCTCTAAGTGATTAACCAAGAATCCCTACCCCCCACAAGTCAGAAATGTTGTTTTAATGACTTAAGCTGTGGATTTATGACTGTGTGGAGATAAACTTTCTAACCAAAGCATGTTTTAAGAAGAATGTGGAAAGTATAAGAGCTTCGGAATGACGCAGTTAAAAATACCGTCGACATGTTGGCAAGTTCTGTCAGAGGACTTCAGTCTGGGAGGAGAAATAGAGATGTTTTTATATTGTGGGTGAGACTCCTCAGAGGGACTTAAGAACGACAGTTTTGCGATTAATGATGGAAAGAGCGATGTTATTTATGAAAGTGATGATATATGGAAACCATCTCGATTTGAGGATTGGACGAACGGAAAAATTCACACAGGATTATAACTGGTGTTTATCTGCTTAAAGAGATTATCAGAAGAGATCATAAAGAAAAAAGAGAAAAAATATATGGACAAGATGAGATGTGGAAACAGCAAGATAAGACTGGATAGAATTATGACCTTTATTTGGACTGATTTGGATATTAACGCAGTAGCAAGAAGATGATCGGAATCCCCCTTCGGAACTTGAAATATGGGTCCCCTCAACAAAAATTTAAAATTTGGCTTTGTAATTCGGAATTTATGTGATGTGATGTGATTTGATTTGATTTGATTGGTCGGTTAATAAAATTATTTTTAAAAAAGAAAATAAACATGTTTGCTGATTATCTTTGTTCATTTGACTAGATCTGCTGTTTCTTACACTGACCAGCTGCCAAATATTTTCTTCTACTGCTCTTAAGAAAAAGGCTACAGGAGCATTAACAAAGTATACAAAGTTCCAAAAACAAGTACAGTTGCCTCCCTTTGTAATGAGAGTCTGCCTTTCATTTATCATCCAGTTGACTCAACTATTTCAGCATTTCAGTGCTTTCCCCTATGTAATCCCATGTGGCTCTCTATCAACCCAGTGCTGTGCTCTATTGTAGAAAAGGCAACAGAGCGTAACATCAGGACTAGATTCCCAGAGCTAATGCATAAGGCTATTTCATCTGGGTTTTGCAAGAAGGGAGTTCTGTCATGTATTCTGGGGGCATTAGGGGCAAATGGTACTGATACTTCAGGAAACCATCTGAATAGCCAAGGATCAATTTACAGGAGAGCTGTTTTCAACTAAAAATTAGTAAATCCTTTTGCAAGCAACTGTAGCTCACTCTTCCTTCTTCAGCCATAGCCACAAAATAAGGGGCCAAATGCAGAACCCTTTCCCAATGAGAGCACAACACAAATTTCTGGATGGGTAAGTTGCCATAGCAAATAGAAACGTAATTGCATATATATTTAAAAATGTATTCCGAAAAGGGAAAAGGGAAAAGCAATCCCCCAGTGGTGGATTTGCTGTCAAAATCCTTGATGGAGAATCATGCTGTTAAGAAGCCTTTGCTTCACAGTTTGATGCTTGCATTGCAATTAGCACATCCTGCATCACAAGAGCCAGGAACTTGCTTCCGTCTCCTTCCCTGACACTGCAGAGCAAACCTTACACGGAGGCATAAGGCAACCCTGTAGCCCAGTAGGCAGGTAAGGTGAACAAGCCGAGTAATACCTGGGCCACCTGAGATGCTTAAGGAACAGCACCTGTGAGCATTTTATCTATGAGATCAAGCCTTCCATATTTGTATAAAGCAGCTAGAAAATATTAACATGATGCTGTGTAGTTTCAAGGGTGGAAACTGCTATTTAGAAAGGAAAAGAAAAACAAAACAAGTGCCAGTGCTCCTGGGTCTTGTGATGCAGGAGGTGCTAATTGCAATGCAGGCATCAAACAGTGAAGCAGCCAGATGGATCTTGCTTCAGACGAGCAGCATGGATGGATGCCATATAAAACTGAATGCAGGTGGTGATGTATAGTCCATGTGCAGCAGCACATTATGTGACTTGGCTGCTGTCCACAGTGTAGCAAACCATAGACAGGGGGGTTTGTACTGGTGTAAGGGCAGGGGAGCAGTGACATAGGGAGATTTCTGTAGCATCAGCACAAGCGGCCTTGTGGGTTCATCTCCAAGAGCAGAGCTTGGAAACATCAGTTTGTGCCTGGGTGCAACTGGCAACATTTTGCACGGCATAAAAAAAAAGTGCTTCCTTCTTCCCTCTCATGTGCCAATTCCATATTCCCAAGTAGGCATGCAAAATTTGGAGGCAATTTCAAACCAGATCAGATATGAGCGGAAAACTAACAAGTTTTTGTCATCACAAACTATACTTATGACAACTGGGAAAGAATAATATGTCCAAAATAGGGGAAGAGGAACCCAATGGCATATCCCTAGTCTTCAGACATAGTTTGCAGGTTCACTGCTCAGTAAGAACTAAACCTGCTGCCACTTTGCAGTGTGTTACTGACAAGTGTAAAGGCATTGGGATGGCCGGTGCTTAATCATTCTATACAATTAAATTGTATATTTATTAATTTGAAAGAAATTAAAGAACTCTCCCCCTGTCTGGCTACCCATATTTGGGTACATTGTATAACTGAAGAACCTCACCACAGAATTTCTGGCAGTAGGCCTATATACTGTCTCACCAGTTTCCTAAGGTGGCTTATTCATGCCAACTCAAATTATGCATAATAAACACCATCACTTCAGTCGTCTTTACCTAGCTAAATAGGCTGAGGGTGTATAAAAGCAGCTAAATTCTGAGACTGGCTAGTTCCTGACTGCCTGTAAAGCCTCTACGTTCAAAATGAGTGCTGTTTATTGCAGAGCTCCTACACCCTTGGGGGTGCAACGATGAATGTACCCTGGGCAACATGACCCTTTCCCGCTCTTCCGACCCCCAGCCCAGCAGAAGAAAACAGCAGCTGCCCCAGGCTTAGGGCACCGTCGCCTTCTCCTTCCATATGACCGACACGGGGTTTTTGTGAGGCAGCCAATTAGCGCCTGTCCTAAAGGCGCGAGCCACTGAAAACCCGCAAATGGGGCAAAATAGGGCGGCGGGCCGAAGCTGGGGCGCTCCCTTCCCCTATTGGCTGCCGGCGCCTACAACGGCACGCGCCCGCGAGCAAGCCGCGCGCTCCCCTTCCGCTCAGCTGAGGTGTGTTTTAAAAAGGCGGGAGGGCCCAGCACCGTGCCGAGCTTTCTGGACACCGACGCCGCGGTTTTGGCGCGCGGCAGCCAGGCGGCGCTATGCGCTCCGCTTGGAGCGGCGAGGTGCGGCACGCAAGTGGAGAAACGCAGCCTCTTGCAGCAGCAGCAGCAGCTCGATAAGCGCCGTGGAAGCGGATGGAATAATAACCGGGCACGGGCGGGCGCCTGAGGAGACAGCGCGCGCGGAGTTTCTGGGCACCTGAGCAGGAGGAAGGAGGGATTCGGTGGGGATTGTTGCAAGCGGCGGATGCGGCCGAGGATTTAACCCCAGCTGGGACTTGCTGGCTGCCCTCGATGCCCATGGCTTGGCACAGCGGGGCGGGGAGTGCGTAGCTCCGGTGAGTGCAGGCGGCTTTTCTCGCGTCGGACTTCTTCTCTCAGACTGGGAGGCGAGGAAAGTGGGTGAGCCGAGGAAGGAGAGGTCTGCGTTTGGGGGGGCGCATTCCAGATCCGTTTCTGGAAACCGAACGCGCGCGCACCTTCCTTTCCTTCTGTCCAGATCCCACCTCGTTAGAAGAAGGCAGCCCCGCTTGAAAACTCCGAGCGGCTGGGAACGTGGCGAGCCTTCCCTGCCTCCCGCAGAGGCGGGCTGCTGCCGCGCCGGCTTCGCGCTTTTGCTCGGGTGGGCGGCGTGGCCTCTGGAGGGGACTCCGCACCTTGCGCAGGGGGAGCGAGCGAGCGAGCAACCTCTCGGCTGGGCAGGCGCGGGGCTCGGAAGCGGCGTTTGACCGCAGGCCAAGTCCCGACCCCGGCCCGGTGGGCACGTCCATTCCAGGGCATAATAGACTGATCCAGGCATTGTTTGGGGCGGCCGGGGGCGGGCACGCAGCTGGGGAACGTGGCGGGCCTTTTAACCCTATAGCCATTACTCAACGGCGCAAACTTTTAATTTAATAATGCACTTTCCGATCGATTGGTGCTTGCAGCCCGAAGTGAATTAGCAAAAGCCAGCCGAGGGTGTGTGTGTTTTTTGTTTTGTTCGCGTTCGTCTTCGAGGTTGGTGGCGGCGATGGGAGATTAATGAGGCTGACCTCCTGGGTGTTCTCAAGGAAGGTGATGGGAACTCCTTCCGAACTGTGTGACTGGAAAACCCGTAATGTATATTGAATTAAGTTAAATCAAAGAGGGGATCGATCTCCGAGCTGATGCACTAGGGCTATAGGCTCTTATTGCTGTGTAGAATTAAAAGTTTCTGACCCCAACCCCACCTCCTTTTAAAGGTTATTTAAGAAGTGCTGTCCTATAATATAATGCACGACTCCTTAATTCAAAACGCTACGCTTCCATCCGTCAGGCTGGACAGCCCCACAGGGTTCTTTAGCTCCGAGCCGTTCGTGTGCCAAACACCAAGCCCCGATTATTTGCATGTGGACTTGGGAGTGAGCCATTGTGTTTTCACGTAAGAGTGTGCCATAGACTTCTATATACCTGTGCCTTCCTTTGAGTCTTTTAACACCTGTTAGGCACCCTGCTTCTAATCGCATTATGCGGAAGTAAACACAACGAAGTCACGGGGACTTGCTTCCGCGGTAGGTGTTTCAGGCAGGGCTGCTGGGAGAGACATGCCAATCCAAGTATTTGTGCAAAGGGGAGAGATGTGGCGGCGACTAAGATGTGTGTTAAAGGATATCTAGCTTACAAAAAGATCACCATGATACTAACTGGCTGTGATCTCTGCCTTGGTCTGTGTGGTGCAAGCCCTTTTTAACAGCAGCATTAGGAGAACAACATCCAGTCGGTTTGCACTGATAGAAATACTGTCTTTATTTCTGCTGTAGATCGTAATTGCAAGCAGTTTATATTTCAGCTTTGAAACATTTGTTTCACGCTAAATCCTGACATGTACAGTGTCAGATCAGGTGTGATTTTTCCAGAAACAAAAATTGATCTGAATCTGACTCAGCTGTTATCAGAAAGCACAGGATAATCCCCCCTCCCTCTCACTGGAACTGTGCCTCTGGTTTGCAGACAGCTGGATGTATGTTCCTAAAAATGGCATTTTATAGGATCATCAGAATAATCTATTGGTGTTTTTGAGGGGAATATTTTAAAAATACACACATGGTTACATTCCGAAAACAAACCTCTGGATGCATGCTTTTAAATTCCTCGTTTTGCTATGCTTCTCAATATGAAACCCCTCTCCTGTGTTTTCATAATTTGGTATGGTATGAATTCTGTAAATGGTGTTCTGCAGAGATCTGCTTAACAATGTGAGCAGGAATAGTAATTACTACTGCAAAGGGCCAGCTGCCCTGTAGTTTTAGTGGCTACTTTAATTCTACACTGTACATAGTGGAAACCTAGAGTGTGGGGTGATATGTGTAAATGAGCTGGGGTCACATCAGAGGTGTTCTGATACAGTGAGGTTTTTGCCCATATATTCCTTTCATTTCTGAACCCTTGTTTTGCTAAGCAACTCAATGCTAATCTCATACACTTGTTGCATAATTATATGGGGGGGGGACGACATCTGGCACTAAACATTGTATTTAAGGGTGGCTTATTTCCCTTAACAGTGGGTTAGGTCATGAGATTTGTTCCGGCTGGAATCCTTGATGATGTTATCAGGTGTTTTTAGGACAAACTCTCTTTATCATCATGTGAAAGAATGTAACTTTTATGTGTGAGGGAGAGAAAAATAATGTAATTGATCTCTTAAATGTATTATGTATATGAAATGTCATACTTCTATCCATGCAACTACATGCAAGACAAATTTCCCCCTTGCATTTTTTAAAATCTTTGTTTTTATCTCTATGTTCACTAATGGTTTTCCCAGGGGTTGCCAATGTGGCCCCTGTGATGGGCACAATAGTGCCCCTGAAGCCTTCCTTCACTGCCTACATAGTCTCTTAGCACCTCTACATTCAGTGCCCCCTTAATCATGAGCTGGGAAGTGTAGTCACTTTCCTCCCCCCTTGAAAAGTACATTGAGCTGAAGGAGGTATTTATAAGGGTGATGATGCTCTTTCCCACTTCTTTTAGCTCTGTGTACTTTTCAAAACTCAGATTAATTGTGAGTTTTGTTTGGGATCTGACTTCTATCCAGTGCCCACAGCTCTTACTCAAAAATCTGAACGCTCCTACAACCTAAAAAGGTTGGCAATACCTGACTTTACTATGAAAACCAATGTGAGAAATAAGCTCCAGGGGCAAGGTAAAGGTAAAGGTACCCCTGCCCATACGGGCCAGTCTTGGCAGACTCTAGGGTTGTGCGCTCATCTCACTCTAGAGGCCGGGAGCCAGCGCTGTCCGCAGACACTTCCGGGTCACGTGGCCAGCGTGACGAAGCTGCTCTGGTGAACAGGCACCAGAGCAGCACACGGAACACCGTTTACCTTCCCGCTAGAAAGTGGTACCTATTTATCTACTTGCACTTAATTGTGCTTTCGAACTGCTAGGTGGGCAGGAGCTGGGACCGAACGACGGAAGCTCACCCCGCCGCGGGGATTCGAACCGCCGACCATGCGATCGGCAAGTCCTAGGCGCTGAGGTTTTACCCACAGCGCCACCCGCGTCCTGGGGCAGGTGAGGGTTAATTCAGGCTGCAGTCCTGTGCACACCCACTTGGATGTAAGAAATAACCCACACCAATTCTGAGCGCTTCACTGGCTAAGCACAGTTCTCTCCCCCACCCCGGGTATTTATTCATGTGAGAATTCATTTGTAGAAGATACAAATATGTTTAATGTGCAAGGTTATTTATGGAAACGTGGATGATGCAAAAAAAAAAAAGTCATCTGCACATAATGTGACAGTCTATGCAGTTGTGTGCACAGGTAAGCATAGATCCTCTTAGTATCTGCAGACACAGAGGAACAGTCACTCCCATCATAAAATGCAAGTTAAGTGAAAGCTGTGCAAACAAGCCATAATTATGCCAATAATAATAGTAATAATGGAAGTGTGTGGGTGCATATAGTGGAAGTGAAATCGTTTCCAAAGGAGTAAAGCAAAATCTGAAGAAATTGCTCTGGTGAGGAAATGTTATGTTTTACTTAATGTTTAATGCATAGAGTATTTGGTTGCAATGGGACTCCCTCTTGAGAACCCTGTTTGTGTGGGAGACGGGAAGCATTTTCCTCCATGTGTTCCAAAAAGAGATGCACAGATTGGTTCTTCCTAAATTCTACCTTTTGTAGTCACTATTGGGAGATTCAAATGCCTGACTCCTACCACCCCCGGACACTCAGATGTTACATATAGAGGTCATGAAGCTGCATGGGTAACTGTCACCTGCCGCCACCATGCCCAATGCCTCCCCCTCTTCACTAACCATGTGTTCCATGCACTTGAAAAGGGATAGACTCTACACTCATATTGATCTGTGTGCATAGAGCTCCACCCACCATGTGTGTATTATCCTGGATCTTTCATTGTGTGGAGTTCTACATGTGTAAGTCTATAACCTCCACAGTCCCATGGCACATTTGAGGGGGACCGTCTGGATCCCCCATTATGAATTGCACAGCATCAGCTGATCCATCTTGGAGGTGGTGGGAGGCCACCTTTCCCCCCAATCTCCAGCCTACTTTCCATGTTAGTATGAAACTGTATTTTCATACTAAAGGCAGAACTAGCCAAGAAGGCTCTTGGGGGGGGGGTAAGTCTATCTGGACCAAGTTTGATTTTGCCAGTAGAGTCTGATGGAAAGGACAATCCTTTCACAGTCATGCTGCTGCTTG
Organism: Podarcis liolepis; assembly: GCF_965112155.1. Taxonomy (NCBI): domain Eukaryota; kingdom Metazoa; phylum Chordata; class Lepidosauria; order Squamata; family Lacertidae; genus Podarcis; species Podarcis liolepis. Next base: position 61,063,024 of record NC_139555.1, on the reverse strand, counting down.
AAACTTTACAGGTTTATAGCTGCTTTCTGGGCATGATGAAAATGTATTTCCTTATATGAAATGCAATCAAAGGTTTTCCTGCCCTGCTAATAGGTTTAGCCAACTTACATTTCTTTCTTTTCTGCTGCTGTAATTCGGCTATCTGTACATTGGTTGTCTTTGTTTAAACAAGGTAATATGTTGACTGTATTTTATTTTCCTCATTATGCATGGCTGCCCTGCACATCTTATGACTTAAAATACCACCACCAAGTTGTATGCTACAAAAGGAATATAGGGTGTTTGGTTTTGGACTCTTTAGCATCCCTGACCACTGACCATGCTCACTTGGGCTGATGAGAATTGCAGTTTCATGTTGGAGTTATTCAGGTTGGAGTACTTATACCTCTCATTTCTCTAAAACAAAAAAACAAAACCACACACACACACACACACACACACACACACCCTAGGTAGCCAGATAATAAAGGCCTAGTGATTGTCCACTGAAGTAGAGCCTCCCTAAGAAATCTCCTCTGAAGAAAGCAGTTACTTGATTTGGAGATGGACCCTGGCTCAGTAGTAGGGCACATATTTTTGATACAGAAGTTCCCAAGTTCAATCCCTGGTAACTCCAGACAACAGGATCATATAACAGGTGAAGGAAGGCGTGAGAACTTGGAGAGACACTTCCAATCAAAGTAGATAACAGTGGGCTAGATGGATCAGTGGTCTGACCTGATGCAATGGCAGCTCCTTAATCTTTCTTGTCTTCCTTCCCTAGCTTGGCTTATGTGTGTGGGTGCTTGTCAACTGAATCACTGTTGATGCTGTGATGGTTGCGTGCATATCTGCTTGTTGTTGTGACATCTAATAGCGCTAGGGGCCAATGGTGTGTGCGCACACTTCTATTTCAGAGGCCTTTTGCTAGAGGATTATAAAGCATTGCCTGTCAAAGTTTAGGAAGGTCTGAAAAATCATGTTAGTTATGATGGTAGCATACAGATTCTAGTGAGCTTTCCAAGCATATAACACACACATCCATCTTTATCAGGGCAGGGTGTCCCAATTTGCTGCTTGAGGTGAAACAGGATGTGCCGCCTTGGCCTGCTCTGCTGCTGGCACTGCTGTATTACCTGCTGCCACTTCTCTGCCCATCCTGAAGGCTCTGCTGCTGGTAAAGAAGAGGCGCTAACATTGGTGCCAATTTTATGTGAGATCGCGTGATATCTTGCATGCTCTGCAGAATCTCACACAATTTTTGATGTCCTCTACAGCTTCACAACTAAAGTGGCTAACAGGGCAGTGCTTCTGAGAGTCTCTGCCTAGTGCGACTGAAGTGGTCACACTCCCTTAAATCCACCTTTGCTTTAGTGTTCCGTTATTCCATGAAGCCAAGTTTCCTTAATGATCCACTGCTGAAAAGATTTTGAGTCAAGTTCAGAAAATATAATTAACACAAGGTTGGTTTATTTAAAAGCCCTTAGGAATAATTAAACAGTGCTAAAGTTCTGGATGATTCAATCTGTTGAGTGATACTTGAGGAGTTTTTCTTTTAAGTTATTCACTGATTTAGTATTGTTATGAGATTTTTTTGTGGGGGGAGGGTTAGGCTGAATGCCTGGGCTCCCTTCTAGTTCCTAGAATAGCCAAGCTGACTTCCTGCTGAGATAATGGGAGCACAAAGGAAGGGGTTCTGTCTGAGATGGTACAAGTACCGTAGTTCCTCAACTCACAGGTAGTTAGAAAGACAAAAGGCCAGAGTGGAGCAATGTGAGCTAGAAGCAAAGAAGCAAGCTGGAAACACAGTGAGAGCAATGTTTGATTTCTGTTTCAATCCAAGGTTGCAGCTATGGGGGAATCAAGGCCCCCTTGAGGTGTTATTGCTGTGAACCCCTCCATTGTAAACTCAGGGTGTGGGTGGGTGTAAATAAACCACATATTATAGAGACATATCAGTCCCCATTATACCTCATTCCAAGGAAACCAAACCCTGGGTAAGTGCCTGGAACTCCTGGAATCTGGCACCGCCTGGAGATTGGGGTAGCATGCAACAGTATGGTGTTTCTTATATGCAATACGTATAAGACTTAACGGAAATCAAGTTTTATTCTGTGGCCCATTGATTACCACAGGTTTTCTTGATAGGTATGCATTTTAAAATGATACCTTTCCATAGCTGGAAGCCAGTTTTGTTTGTGTTAATATTGATCAGACAAGGAGTGTTGCAAAAGCAAAGTTTTTTTAAAAAATAGAATACATAATTACCCTGTGGGCCTTATTGACACAAAATACTGGCTAAGACGAATGCTTTTCAATTTTAGTATTAAATATTTTCCCGATACTATTGAGCCACTTGTTTCAGGGTGGACATGATAACACACTTACCATTGTCACACAGATTTGGTACAAGGCATAAATGAAAGTGCACCCAGGCTAGATTTACTGGGGGAGGGGTGTGGGGTGGAACCTGGAGCAAAATTTTTCACTAGTCTTCCCCATAACAGCATGTAACTGCAGTAGCTCCATAGCACTGGAGAATACTATACTATAAGCATGAAGGGGGTACCGTAATTAAAAGTGCAAAGATGAGGAGGCTGTGGGCATGAGACCAACAGTTACTACTTGAGGAAGGAGAGGGCCGAGGAGGAAGTTATATTTGAGCCCCCCCCCCCCCAGATCTGGATTCAAAGACCAAAAACAAAAACAGGGAAAACGCATGGGGCAGGGAGTATGTGTAAAAATGCAGAAGAATTGTTAAGAACAAAATACTGCTTCATTTATTGTCAGATTGCAGTTGTATTCCCTAGCATGAACAATGCTAGGGAACAGTGACAGCAGTAGCTGGTGTGGTGGGGGAGAGCTGTAGAGCCCCATCCTGACAGTGGCATCCCTCCAGTTGGCCATCTGCCCCAGGGGTGGGGCAGGGCAGGGCAGTGGAGAGGCTGGGGCTGTATAGGCACTGGATTGGCTCCACTGGTGCCTCTGCACAGGTCCAGCCTCACCACCACCCTGCCTTTTCCAGCACCATCCAGATAGGGATGGGGGAAAACTTTGATTCCGTCCACGGTGAAAGGTGAACCTACCTAATTCGCACTTTTCTGAACAGCATGTGGACCGAAACCAACCCATCCTTCGAAATTTGCACATCTCTGAATTTTGCAACAGAGTTCTCTGGCCAAGAAATGTATGCAAAAAGGCATACACTGGGATTAAGTGTGCATAAAAATGCATATATTAGTGAAACATAGCCTACAAGAAATGCATTCTGTTAGGGAAATTTGCTTTGCAAAAATATCTGTATTGAGAGAAAATCAAAATAAAATGCTGATGGAAATTGTGAACTGATGTGGACATGTGGCGATCTGAGCTTATGGTAAATAAAGGCGAGAAACAGAGAGAAACAAAAATTGACAGATTCGCCTATCCCTGGCTGCAATTGGAGCTCTGATTCTTATTTTGGGAGGGCGGCTCTACTCTACCCCATTTACTGCTACTTAACAGTAAACTCCCCCCCCCCCAGGTTAAACTCACAGTCCCTAAGATTCCCTTCTACTCAGAAGTAAGAGTAGTGAGGAGGGTGATGGCAAGAGAGAGAGAAAGCATGGCATACAGCTTGCCTTTCAGGGCTGGTGCCTAGTCTTTATTAACTGCCCTGGTGCAGTTAATGACTATGGTAGTACTGTGCTGTGACAAAGTTTCTTTGTACCTCTGTGCTTCTTTATTCATCGATTGGTACCATTATCAAGACTCCTTTCCATTTTGGACGGAGTGGCATGTGTGTAACTTTGGAGCCGATGATGCAGGTAAACCTTAGGGCAGTGAAGGATTGGATCTAATGGATATTCACTCAGCCATCTCTTCTGTCTGATCTCAACATTGTCCTGCGGCTCTGTGTTCTGTACTTGAGGATGGCAGGCACTGAAGCAGGGAGGAAATGCAAGGGGGGGCAATACGTTGGTCAGTCTGAGCCAGCTTTAAGGCTGGTTGGCACTGAATGATATTTGCAGACAACACCACATTTATATATTAGGCGTACTTCAGTATTGAGCCAACAGCTAGTAGGCATATCATAGCTGTTTCAGATTTCTGACATTTAACTAATGTCATTTGTGACTCAGATCTTGCATTTTCTGCCTGGTTTTGTTTAGTTTTTATTTCAGCACATTCTGAACTGTATATAAATAGAGACTGGCTGAAAATTTAAATACTGAACTATCCGGTTGGCATTTTTCTCACCTACTTGTGCCTAGCGAAGTATGACTTCCTGACCGCTCTGGAAGGGGTTTGCTTTCTTCCAGGACCAAACTGGATGATATAAGAAATGTGAGGTCATGTTTCATGTGCCTTTTACAAAAAGAAAGAGATGGCAGTTACATGTCATTCAGGAACAGGGTGATGGCATGTGGGAAGGGAAATCAATGCGCTATACAGCAGTACCTCAGGTTACATATGCTTCAGGTTACAGACTCTGCTAACCCAGAAATATTACCTCGGGTTAAGAACTTTGCTTCAGGATGAGAACAGAAATCGTGCAGCAGCGGCGCAGCGGCAGCAGGAGGCCCTGTTAGCTAAAGTGGGGCTTCAGGTTAAGAACAGTTTCAGGTTAAGAACAGATCTCCAGAATGAATTAAGTTCTTAACCCAAGATACCACTGTAGTGGTTACAGGATCAAACTAGGACCCAGGAGACCAGGGCTCAAATCCCCACTTGACATAAAGCTCACTTCATTTTTTTTAGAAGCACATGCCAAATCCATTCTCTCTATAGAAACTTCAATTTGTCCCCTTCTAATACTTTTTAAGACCTGCATAGCTGATTTGGGGCACCAATTTGTCACTACGTCTGAGAAAAAGGTGTCAAAGAATAAGTTTAGTTGAGGAGGACCTAAGTGCGTATTGTGTTATGAATTGAAATTTAGTCTATTGTCTTCCTCCATTAGCAGTCTTTTAAATTAACAGAATCTTTACATTCGTTGTTTGTTATGTGCATTGAATGGACTCTTGGTTTTCCACCCCCTCTAGTAACAAAGCTTGTCTGTCAGTTTGAGAATGTAGCGTGTTCCTCCTTCGCACTACTACTAAGGCACTTAACACATTAGAACCTGATTACTAGACAGTAATCCTTTCTAAGGTGCAAGCTCTTCTATTGAACATGGAATATGTGCTTACCCACATGCATCTTTGCTGCCTATTTCCTCCGGGGGTCATTCATGACAAAAACTTTGAAACCGGGATTATGAAACGTGACAGCAGCTCTCATCCTGCAGATCAGCTTCATCCTGGCTTCTGCCACTGGTGCATTTTGTTTGCTAGGGTGATAATTACATCTGCTGAAAGCATTTCTGCCCTACTAAAAAAAAAATATCTGATTGGATTTCAAAAGAATCTCATTTGAAATCTGAACCAAAATATAGCCTTTCTTGCCACTTACACATTTCTTTGCTCATTCAATCCACACACACTTGTCCTTGCTTACAAGGTTATCAATTAGCTAATATACATATTTTTTAATGATTGGTATTTATAGTGTTGCACGCCACCCCAATCTGAACGGTGCAAGATTCCAGGGGTTCCAGGCACTTACACAGAATTCACGTTTCTTTCAGAATGAGGCACAGTGGAGACTGGTGTCTTTATGATATAAGATTTATTTACACATATGTGTGATCACGTTTCATGTGCCTTTTTTAAAAAGAAAGAAATAGAAGGGGGGAAACACTTGAGTCTATGATGGAGGGGTTCATTGCATTAACACCCCCAAAAGGGTCTTGTTTCTCCCACAGCTTCAGCCTTGGCTCTGTCTCTCTCCCTAGCTTGCTGCTTTTCTTCTGATTCATATCTCTGCAACTCTCAACCTTGGCTTTGTCCACAAGTTGAGAAAGGGGCCCCACCCATTTACCACCTTACACAGAGTCCCTTTCCTTTCTTCCCCTTAATGGCCCATCACCCAGGCAGTTGCTTCACCAGGAATCTAGCATGGCTTATATATTTAACACTTGCTGAATTCAGGGGCTAGAAAGGTCTTAGCAGACATCCTGCTTCCCTGCTTCAAACACATATCTATAACATCCAATGAGGTCTGCCCTCATTGGGACTTGTGGTTTATATTCTTCCCCCTCCAGACACCCTGCTCCCCCAAAATCTGCTCTTGAGGGGTCCCCCAGGCCAATGGAGAAAATTTGAGGGGCTGGAGGGGGAATAACAATAATAAGCTTTTGCTACATAAGCAGACGCTTGTACTACATTGGATCTTTCCCCATAACTTGTAGTTTATGGGAGGAATTCAGCATAATGCCTTTACCATTGTTCCATCAGCACAAGGTTTTCAGCTTGCCAGATTGAATAATCTCCCTCCCAGTGATATCCTTGGGGTTCTCCTGACCCCACTTGAGCCAGTTTCTGGAGGCACAGGGCAGGAGGAGAGAGAAGGGCAGAAAGCACCATTGCTCTAGCGAACCTCTTTGTGAGGGCGTCCACTAACAGGACTAGTTTGTTGAAAGTTCATGCTGCAGCTAAAAAAGAACTAGGACGGCAGCAGAAAGGGGCAGCATTTTTTTTTTTAAATGCTGATGTGCACTCCAGATTCTTCCTTTGTAGATGCAACTTGAATTCAAGCTGGGGATGCAGAGGATATTCTTTTGCAGACAAGGCTCAAGCTGTAGTTGCGAAGGAAGAATGATCCCTTTACATCCTTGGCTTGAATTCAAATGATCTTCCTTTGAGTTGAAGCTGCATCTGCAAAGCAAGAAAGGAAAGAACTGGGAGTGTACATAAAGTGCACTCCCATCTCTTTCCTTTGAAGTTGAATCACCTGATGTTATCATGATGCTAGGTGATTGAGAGTGGGGTGGCCTCACCCACTTGCTGAAGTTGCCCATGGTGTATGGGTGAGCTCAGGATCTGACCCACTGACTAGATCTCTGCCCCACCCTGCCCTAAAGCTATATTTAGGCTTTCCAGTGATGTTTTGGTGTAATAAATGTCATGTTTTCAGAGATCAAAGACGATAAAAATTCAGATGTTATGTGATTAGAATAGCATGGAAGTCAGGTCTAGGCATTTTTGAGAGGAGGCGGTCAGTCTTCTTACATGGCATGTAGATTTTTATTTGAACACGCACAGAAGAATGCATGCATTTGAAGTAATTTTAGATGGTTGTAAGTGAAGACATTGTGACAACTGCTGTCAATAAAATGACATTTGTTCTGAGGAGCAGATGGTACTCTGGAAGTGACAAATGGATTCAGTTTGAGTGCAATTGAAACATAGCACTAGATACGTAATCGTAAAATCCCACTGAAACTCATGAACCTGCACAATCCATTTTATATTTAAACATACACAGGTTTGCATTTAGAAATATCAGCAACTATGAGTCAAGGCCCTCTTCAATCAACTACCATCCGTGCACTTGGGTGGATATTGGAGCAGAGGGCACTGGTGCTGCTGGCCTTGTCCCAGATTATCTTGGCGGCATCATACTTTGCTACGACTGAATTTAGAGTCCCATACAAAACAACAGCCAAGCATTGCTAACTGAACCCCAGGGAATATAGGTGAAAACGTAGCTATTGGGTTTGTGTGTGTGGATGAGAAGGATGGAGAAAGTTACTTGAATTGGCTTAGAGGGATCGGGACCATCTGGGCATAAAGATCAGTCTCTCAGGCATTTCTACAAGAGTGGGAGATAGGAAAGGAGGCATCTTACAGGGGAGGAGTGCTGGAGGTGTCCTCACTGATGAGGACAGTGCAGCTATTTGGGAAGTGTCCCTCCATCAGCATGGCAGTGGATGAAGTCCACCTGCTGCAGCCTTCCTCTGGCAACTTTCTCTGCCTCTTCCATAGTTGTTGATTTCCCTTGTGTAGCTCGGGAAAATGCTCTGTGTGGTTGCACTCTCTCCAGCTGCCATATTTCCAGCATCCTACTTTGGATTTAGATTCAGGTCAAGGTAGAATCCTGTTGGCCATTCATTGTGTCTCCTGATCTCTGTTGGGTTGGTAGCTACTATCTGGAATGGCAAAACTGCAACACAGCAAAGAGTAGACCAGTAGCTGCCTCCCTCTGGCTTAGCAAATACGATCAAGTCTCCATTGAGCTAGTCTTGTAACTCTGGAGCAGGGTAAACAACCAAAGTAATTTTCTGCCCTGTTGTATGTGCTAGGGTGCAGTTTCTAAGTGAACTTTTAAGTCCCATCTGAAACTGCCACATCAACATGCTGGCTTTCTTGTTTGGCATTTACTTAAAGCTGGGATATAAATGGAGTTGAGTACTTAATGGAGTCTTACAGAGGTCATGCTTTTTCCCCCAGAATAGCCTGTCAAGCCAGATTTGCAATTTTATTTCCTAAAAGCCATTTCAATTCATCAACTTTGAAATTGAGTCCATTTACAAATAAGCATTTAGGTCTACACCTGGCAAATTCCAGTAGGTCTCTGAATAACCAACTCACAAACTACAGAGGTAGTATTTAGAGACAGAACAAATTTGCACAAAAACTTACTCACATTGACTTTTGCTATTTAGAGCTTTTAATTTCTCTCTCTCTCTCTCTCTCTCTCTCTCACTCACTCACTCTCTCACACACACATACACACACACACACACACACACACACACACACACACTATGCCTTCCCATTTCTGTTTATCAACAACTTTGATCTTCTTTCCCTTCCTTCCATGTCACACTTTAACATGACCAAGAAGCAGATCCAAATGGAAAAGCTATTCATGGAAGATGCATTGGTTTTCTCATTTACTTTGGTGAGCTCAAGTAAATGGGTTGCAACCAGAGATGCAATTGAGAGCAACCTTTTAGAGGCCTCGTGACAATGGATCAAAATAATATTGATCTGATATTGAAAGAAAATCAAAATCAAGCTTTCTTAGTTCAATGCTATCCCGTTAGAGCACGCACATGAGAAACCTCCAGATATGAAGCTTTCTGTGAGTTGGTGTGTTGCGAGTTCCCACCAACTTCAGATCCTAGTAGAATATTTGCGAGTAGCCGAGTAGAAGTTTCAAAGTAAATTGTGAGGGGCCCCCCAAGAGTTTGACTGCCTAGGGGCCTCCACAGGGGTTAATCCGGCACTATTGCCTTGGGTTAGCAGCTGCACAGCTTCATGGTTCTAGACTAATAGCCTCTGCTGCTTTCCAGGGCCCTCCAGTAAGGACATTCCACCCACCTCCCCCGCCCCCAAGAAACACAGCTGCAGAGGTTGCTAACTCCTCAGTTACTGTCGCAAACTGCCATTGTCTGAATGTGTGTTTACATCTAGCAGTGGTGTTGGGACTATGTCATGGCCCCTTCGTGTGTGTGAAAATGGAATGGACAATTGTCATTTTTGAGGGCTTATCTTGCTAGGAGAAGCAGAAGGGGAAGCAATTTGGCTGCAAAACATTTCACACCTCCCATTGCAACGCTCACAAAATGGCTAACTTTGAGCTAGAAGGACCCTGCAGACTTCACTCCTTCATTTAGTAACACCTACGCAGAAAACTGCTTTCAGCTAGTCATTCAGCAGTCGGTGTCGCTCAAAATGGTTACGTTCCCCCAGACATTGTCTGATGCTCTTGTTGTAATGCTGGAGCCTTTTATCACTGTTGGCAGCTTTTGCTCTGGCTGCACATTGTATTTCAGAATGACAACATCCTGCCATGAAAAGAGCTGTAATAATACATTAATGCGTACTACAAGCTCTAAATGCAGCCTCATGAGTGGTTCATATTCCAAATGGCCAAGCACTGGTGGGGATATACAGTGATTATGCATAAAACAGCCATTGTTTATTATAACCCACTTTTCTGATCAATTAAATTTAGCTGTGATGTTTTATCCAGTATATAAAATAGATTGTATAATTTTACACTGGTATCATTAACATGAGGTTGTAGATCCGTGGTGTGCCACATTGGTGTGGCTGGAGAGGATGACAAGTGTGGTGGGACGATTCAGTGACAATCAAAGAAATATTTAAACATTTCAGTGTAGTACAATAAGTCAAACCTTGGCTTGGATGCAATGCTGCACTGATCTGACACACCCAAGGAGAAGCAAAGTGGCTTCAATCTGTGCCTGAGCCTAGCTGGTAGGAAAGAACTTTCCTGTTGTTGTTTTCCAATCAAAATGTTCAAAACCCAACTCTGCAGCTGCATTTTTAGGATCCCCTTGTCTTTTCTTTCCATGGCTGGAAAAGCAGCAGGAGGGGTGGTTTTGAAAGGGAAAATGGCTGTCAAGGAAAGGGTTAAGCAGCTTCACCCCAGACTGCAGTGGTTCTTAAAGGGTGTGGCAGGAGAGGATGGCAAGCGCAACAGGAAGATTCAAGCACAATCTACATTATATTTTGGGAAATTCATTTTCTTATGTAGCTGCATTATTTTACACTTTCTGGATGTCCCATGTTCATATTGTAAAGTAGTTGTGCTCTGTGTTATAAACCAAGCACTGCTAAGAGTCGTTTATTTTTGTTATATTGGGGGCTGTATGCACACCATACATTTAAAGCGCATTGCTTCCCCCAAGAATCCTGGGAATTGTAGTTTGCCCCTCACAGAGCTACAGTTTGCAGCACCCTATGGTTTTGAGGATTCCTTGGAGGAAGTCATGTGTTTTAAATGTATGGTGTGCACTCAGCCACAGTCTGACAGCAGCACCCTAACCATGTCTACTCAAAGGTAAGACCTATTGAACACAGTGGGACTTGCTGCCAGGAAAGTGAGGTTAGGACTGTAGCGGATATCTGCATCAAATCTGCTATGGTATTTGTCCAATCCAATTAATGCTAATATGCATTACCTGCCTCCCATCTGTGCTACAGGGGATACAATTTGATACCACTTTTGGTGTACTGATTTGATGGAGCATGAATACAGGAAGGGGATTAACAAAGGGTTGTCCTTTGGTCCGCTCCCTTCCCCTGCCTCTATTGTTTCCTTTGTTTCTAATTTATAGATGGAAAGGTCCTCAGTGTACAGACCAACCTTCTCATTCTTTGTGGCTGGGGAGACCTGGGCTCAAATCCTAACTCGGCATCAAAGCTCACTGGATAGTCATGGGCCAGTCAGTAGCTCTCAGTCTAGGAGGCAGGAGAACTTTGTAGCCTCTGCCTTGAGCTCTTCGGGTAAAAAGTGGAATGGAAAGGTTGGAAATAAATATATTTGTAAAATGCCATGTACATGGAAACAACATAACAGCAGCAGCAGCAACAGAAGATAATTAATTGAAAGACTCAGATAATTAAAAATCACACATAGTAACACATGTTTCAAAAAGATGGGGGTGAATTTAACAACCCTCTTGGGGAAAAATAAGGCAATTGCCTAACATTTAGGGTACCACTTAATATATATTACTTTGTGAATATCTACCTTGGATTGGGATTTGATATTGAATGTTCAGATATAGAGCCTGTTTGCCACTGACTTGCACCTTAGAATAAAGATACTCTGTATTCAAAGTATATCCCCCTCCTCACCGTGCAATGGATTATTTGTGATAAGATCTAATTTCACTTGGGAAGCCTTTGCTGCAGTCAGAAGGACTTCACAATTCTGCCGATTGATGTGCAATCCTACGTGATAAAAAGCTAAAGTAGCTTGTTTTCATGTATTTCCTTCGCTGCTGTTGGAGTGGCTTCAAATTAATCATCAGATGGAGAGTCTGCAAAGCTGCTGTTGCCTGTGCAAGAGATAGCAAACCTCTGCAGTTCATAACATAACAAGCATTGTTCTTGGTGTCCATTATCTAGATAACGATGCTAATGTGGATGCCATGTCGCTCAATTTTGCCCCTTGCCTTTTATTTATAATTTCCAGGTCACTTCCACGCTCTCCTTTTCTGCCTAATAATGCTGCTTCCTGCTGTTCTGCTAATAACAGCTACTTCTGAAACACAGTCATGCATGCTAACTGAAGTCCTGGGACCATGTTGCATAGTTATCTATTTTGGACAAGCTGTCATGAAGAAGAAGCTATCTTACATTGTTGCTTGTAGCTGTGAATCCTCACCATAAATAGCGCCAGGAGAGAGAGAGAGGGGGGGGGGGTTCCACCAGAGAAAATTTGGGATAGGGGAAAATGTGATGAGTAAGAGAGCAGACATGAATCAGATAATTTTGTTTGTTCGTTTATTGCATGTATAAAGGTAAAGGCACCCCTGACCATTCAGTCCAGTCGCGGACGACTCTGAGTTGTGCGCTCATTTCGCTCTATAGGCCGAGGAAGCCGGCGTTTGCCCGCAGGCAGCTTCCGGGTCATATGGCCAGTATGACTAAGCCACTTCTGGCAAACCAGAGCAGCACATGGAAACGCCATTTACTTTCCTGCTGGAGCGGTACCTATTTATCTATCTGCACTTGATGTGCTTTCAGACTGCTAGGTGGGCAGGAGCTGGGACCGAACAACGGGAGCTTACCCCGTTGTGGGGATTCGAACTGCCGACCTTCCTATCGGCAAGCCCTAGGCTCTGTGATGTAGACCACAGCACCACCCGCGTCTCCTTATTGCATGTATAGCCCACCTTTTTTCCAAGAAGCTCAATGTGACAAAAAATTAATCTCCACAACCATTCCGTGAGTTAGGTTAGGGTGAAAGACAGTAACTGGCCCAAGGTCACTCAGTGAGCTTCATGGCCAAGTGGGGATTTGAACCCTGGTCTCCCATGTCCTTGTCTGACATACAGAATATTAAAAATAATAATGAGGAAACAGAATAGAATGGACTTATGAACAAACACATGCAAAATTCCACATGCAGGATGGAAATAAATCGATCTGTCTACATGGTTGGGGTGGGGTGAAGATGGAGAGATTGGAGGAAAATGAAAGAAATGCATTGCCTTCTTTGACTTGATATATACATCAGAAAATTTATTCTCTGTAATAGCATGCCCAACAGTTTAAATAACTTCTCTCTCCTCACCCCAAAAGTCCTTTCAATTATTCCCATCATCCCACATCTATTAATGGTGTCATTTCCCTTTAATGGAGCCCATGGGATTCTGTGAGTACACACCACATAAAAATTACATTTACTATCTGTGGAACTGACTGTTTTTGGAAGCAAAAACTATGTTTTCCTTCAATGCTGCCTTTTGTGCTTAGGCGCTAGTGCTTGAGGCAGAGCATTTCATGAAAGATTTATGTAAAGCAGGGGCTGTTCTCTGAGGCAGCAAGAGAAAGTTGTGTTGCAGCATGCTAATGCAGAGTGGAGCTGAAGGGTTTTGTTCAACATGCATAATATAGCACAGGTTGGCACAGCCCAAGATTTCATTTTGGGAGGGAAAAACTTTAGTGGCATTTTATAGCCTTAGGTTGATACATGTTAAATCTAGCAGCACAGGAGAAAGGTCCCAGCCATGCACTGGTGGATTCCTAAGTGTGAATCTAGCAGTTACTGAAAAATAAGCATCCTCATGGTACACACACACTCTACGCGACACAACACAAACATCCAAAATACAGCTCTTAAGAGAGGAATCACATCAGTTTGTTATTCTGAATTCTAGTTATTTAGGGACTAGAAAAAATTAATCCTGTTCACAGGATTTTTGTGTTTCTGAGGTACCATTTGTTGGGAAGCTTTTCTCTCATGGCTTATACAGTAGTACCTCGGGTTAAGAACTTAATTCGTTCTGGAGGGCTGTTCTTAACCTGAAACTGTTCTTAACCTGAAGCACCACTTTAGCTAATGGGGCCTCCCGCTGCCACTGTGCTGCCGCCGCACAATTTCTGTTCTCATCCTGAGGTAAAGTTCTTAACCTGAGGTACTATTTCTGGGTTAGCGGAGTCTGTAACCTGAAGCATCTGTAACCTGAGGTACCACTGTATCCTTATAGTAGCCATGAAGTGACAATTAATGTGGGATATAGTAGTAGTTCAGGCCCCCAAGCTGTAGAAGTCTTTAAAGGCAAACACTAGCATTTTGAAGTAGTCTGTCAGCCAGCAAAGCTGTGTGAGCGTTGGCAAGATACGTTCCCACCAGTCAGTAATTTTGTGCATTGGATTCTGATGAAGCAGTGTTCCTTGGAGAGATCTTGGGTCTGGCAGAGGCAAAGTAGAATCTGTAAGTCAGAGCAGGGACACCTGAAGTGCGTCATGGTGCTTTGGCTATCCAGGCACTTTTAAAAAATGCTGCAGACAAGCATCTGCTGAAAGTGAAAGCAATTTCTCTCAACTACAATAATGCCAGTTAACCCCATTCAGGACCAGGGAGTCCTCCACACCTGCCTGCCTCATGTCCCCCCCCCCCCAAAAAAAAATCCTGTCTTGTCAGGATTCAACCTCGATCAGTTGTAGGGATCCCAGAGTGGTGATGGCTGCAGAGCCAATCCAACATTCCTGCCACCATTCCCTGCACTGAACTGCCACATCTTGTGCCTCTACCTCTAAAGAACCAGCAGTGATATTCAATGTTGGGAAGGCAATTGAACAACACTGCTCTGCCTGTATCATCTCACTGACCACTATTGATGGAGGGAAAGCTCCGCTATGATTGATGAGTCAACCTTGCAATCAGAGGGAATTATGTTATCCAGAAAGCTAATCCCTTTTAGTTCTTCCCACCTCAAAGTCAACTTTAAACATGCCTGGCACAAAATTCGAATTACATGCAACAAAAATCCCTGGACCAGTTTGTCTTCAATTTGGCAGGTTTCTTATACACAGACACCTCTCCTGTCTGCAGTTTCCAGACCAATTGTCCCTCAAACACTACTGGAGACTGATGCATTTTTTTTCACTCTCTCTAAAACTGTAATGACTGCCTTTGCAAGAAAAACACTGCACCTGACCTGCAGTTTGGCAAAATTCTTGCCCTCTGAAGGAGTGATATTGCCTGCAAATTGCATGCTATTCTTCCCAAAAATAAACAGATTATAGATGTTTCCTTTAAAAGCAACAACAACATCAAATTCCAAAGGTTTCTAGCACGAAAGCCCCTGAACCTACTTGCCTTTAATTTGGCAGACTTTGCCCACTCTGGAGGGGCTAGTGTACCTGGAAATTTCATTCACTTCTTTCAAAAGATACCAAAAGGTACAGCTGTTAAATATATATATATATCTTAGGAACGTAGATATCCATGCAACTTCAGCACTCCCTTTTGAGAACCTGTCTTCCCAACGTCATATAAAAATGTTAGCTTATATGGTGGGACACTGCCTTGCACTATTATTATTATTATTTATTGACTTTATATACTGCCATATACCCGGAGGTCTTGGGGCGGTTCACTACCCCATTTCTTTTTCTCATGAAGGCTTCTGCATGCTTCTTTAATATTTTCAACTTGTTTTGTAACAGAAGGCAGAAAATAATGCTTGTAGCAGATTATTCAATCTCCAGAGCAAACATTAAAGTTTGCAACTATCTTTGGAGGGAATACACAATGGCAAAACCCAAAGCTGAAACATGTCATTGTAGCGGAAAACAGGTTACTCTGCCTATATCAGTCGGCTTGTCAAGATGAGCTTGGATTGCTTTTTCTTTGGGGGTTCTACCCAAGGGAAGGTGAATTGTTGCGCTGGGAAATAAGAACTCAGCAAAAAATGATGAAGGACGCCTCAGATGGAATCTTATCTCAAAACCATAACAAGAAAAGATAATGGGCTGGATGTAGTGATGTGACCAGCCTTTGTAATTACACAGTTTAGAATGCAAACTTGGTACCCTTATGAAATGCACCAGTCTTTTGAATCATTCTGTCTCCACCCCAATTCTTCTCTGTTTTGGTTTGTAATTCTAACCAAATAAGTATTCTCTCCTCCCTCTCCCATTTACCAAATTACTCGACCACAGCTGGTGTGCTGGTGGCAACAGTAGGGTCTTTTTCTTTCTGTCCTCTCTCTTCCTGATCAAGTATGTTCAGAAGCCTAAGAGATGTAACTTTCCCAGAGTGCCCAATCACTTTCTGGAACTCTGGGGGAAATACATTTCCCATCATCCATAGTGGTAGCAGGTAGCAACATTGTTGCAGCAAGAATATTTGTACTGGGTCTGGGGAGAAGAAAGAAGAAACAGCCACAACAGCAGCTGCCACTGATACTACCACCATCACTGCCATAGCCTAGTAAGGCATTAGGGCAGGCGTTCCCAACCTGCAGCCCTCCAGATGTTTTGGTCTACAACTCCCATGATCCTTAGCTAACAGGACCAGTGGTCAGGGATGATGGGAATTGTAGTCCAAAACATCTGGAGGGTCGATGGTTGGGGATGCCTGCATTAGGGGAATCATGAGGGTTTGGAGCTCACAGGAGGCTGGGAGAAGGGATTCAGACCCACTGTGGTCTGAAATACCTAAATAAGGAGCAGCACAAAACCCAAATTGGGCTCAGAATTAATTGTGATGTTTTCCATTTGACATCATATCAAGGTGGCTAAATAAAGGGTGGAGAATGGATCTGTATAGCAAGAGAATTCTCTGTCTTATTTAATAACAACAAAGGTTCTACTGTCTGGACAAAAGCCAGGGACTGTGGGAGGAAAACATCCTAATCAGAAATGAAAAATTCCTTCCAGTAGCACCTTAAAGACCAACTAAGTTAGTTCTTGGTATGAGCTTTCGTGTGCATGCACACTTCTTCAGATACTCATACCAAGAACTAACTCAGTTGGTCTTTAAGGTGCTACTGGAAGGAATTTTTTATTTTGACTATGGCAGACCAACACGGCTACCTATCTACTACTGTAATCAGAAATGGTTTGCGTAAGGAATATAGTAGGTTCATCTCTGCAAAGAGGAACAAATCTACTTTAGCCTTCTGTCAGGATCAAATGAATGAAGAAGGATCAGAACAGTCATTCCTTTTTTCAGTGATGAGTATAGGCTGCAGTCATGGTTCATGATGAGGTATTATAGGTGATTCATCTGCAATAAGAGGTGGAAGCTGTTGATAAACACAATAACCAGCCCCAGTGCTCAGAGCTAGTAATTTGGTTGTGATAAGCCAATGCTTCCCAGCAACTTCAGAGGCAACAAAGAACACCAGGTATGGATATAAAATTGTCCTGATCTTCTACGGCTTTATCAAATATATGATTATATTCTGAGGAAATTAGACTTTATATGAATGTCAGGTCAGCAGCAATATGTCTGTTTCACATTAAGGTCAGCAGCTACTGGAGGTCCCTGAACTAAATCCCTACCAAAGGACACTGTCTGCCCTTGCCAGTTCCCAATCCAGAGGACAGAGAGATGGTGAAAGGAAAGTGGCGTCAATGGAACAGGAAGACACATGTTGCAAACTTGTCTCTCTGTGGCATAGAGTCTGCACTTCTGACTATATTCACAAACTGACCCTCCAATGAATCTAGTTGAAAACTAATGACATATATCCTATAGAGACTGCTAATCAGTTTTGCAGGTGACACTTAAGCTGGGAAGAGCATCTCATAAAAAAATAATACCATAATTCAAATCTTCTTCAGAGGCTGGAATGCTGGGATAAACACTTAAGGTGTTCAGCTGAGATAAATGTAAAGTCCTGTATTTAGGGCTCCAAAACCAATAGCAACAATATAGGATGGGGGAGACCTGGCTTGGCAGTTGTGATGCTTGGTACCTTTACATGCTTCTCTCTTGAATTTCATCTTGACCATTTGATGTAACCTATAGATGCTGATGCAACTATAGCAGCAACTTGTTTGAGGCAGATGGGGTTTGTTGTTCTCACAACCCTGCACATCAGTGACCCAAACACCTTTGGGATGGTGATAAATGATTCATCTCCTGTCATGTTCAATTTTTGTGCCTCTTAAGAGCTTTATGAGACATGCTGTGATACATCTGACAACAGTGGTTATCCTTAGTATATTAGCAGTGGCCTGCTATGGTATTCTGGCTCAAGAATCCATCTACTCTGAGCATAAGTAAAATGATACACTGCTTCAGCCTGCTGATACAATTCCTAGCTGCCATGTAGATTCTGAGGCTGTGTCTCATGGAAATTTCTTCTAAGCATCTTGCACAATAATGGGCGATTGAACTAAGAATGCACTAGCAATTCCTCTGAAAATAAGTTTGGCTGGACTTTGGTTTTCCTTGATTTACACCATGTAGATTTAAATAAGACGCTTGCATTCTAAAACATGGGAAATGTTTTGCTATTGTTGTAACTTACTAGTACTTGTGGAGATTATATTATATACATATCTGGCATTTGAACTATCCTAATGCATCTATTTTAACAATGGGATGTATATGGGCTGCTGCTGCTTCAGCACATTTTGTGTAAACTCTGTTTGCATTGAAATAGAAATAATTCATAGCATTTTTGTGTGAAAGAAAAAGAGAAGCATATGAAAATAAAACAATTGGAAACAGAGTAGAGAAGATGCAGACAGTATATCATTATGGTGCAAATACTATTACTTCCGCTGTAAGAATTTAGCACATTTTTAAAACAGAAATGTTGGATGGGAGATTAAAACCTGATTCATTTAATCTCTATCTGCCTCTAGCCTATAAACCAGGAATGTTTCATTCACTGTATAGTCACTGTGGAGAAATAAAGAAAGCAAAGTCACCTGAGCTGTAAGAGGAGAAAAACAGGCGAGTCCATGGAGTTTAAATTGATACCCCTTCAGCAGCCAAATGTTTAATAAAGAATATTAATGTTAATGGTCTTGCTCTTCAAGAAGTGTAAGAGCACAAAAAGATAAGAGGCCTGCTGGATCAGGCCTAAGATCTACCCAGCCTAGCACCCTGTTCCCATGTTGGCCAGCCAGAGTGCTGTAGCATTCTCCTCATTCGAGAGCCCCAGCAACTGGTGTTCAGAGGCATGCTTCCTCTGATCTTGGGTGCAGCAATAGCCTTATCCTCCATGAATTTGTTTAATTCCCTTTTGGAGCAACCCAAGTTGGCGACCATGACAATGGGAACTAATATTGTGGTAGCCAACTCCATAGTTTATCTATGCAGGAAGCAGCTGAGTAGGAAGGGCAGCGAACAGGAATTCAGGCGCGTTGTAGGTTTGGTGAAAGGATCCTATGTGATGAAGGGCAGTCTACAAAATTTACAAAGATGGTAATAATGTGCCATTGATTGCTGAGCACACACCATCCATGTCCCAAATGGCAAGCAGTCTGCTGTGCATACTAATTCCAGGCTCCCCCCACCCCTATTTCAGTGTAGAAAAATGCTTCCTGTGAAGAAAAGGAATAGCGTTTGAAGTAGCCCAAAAATTATTTTGTACCAATGTGGCTGACGTTAAGAGGTGTGTGTATGTATTCTTTACAATAGTGGTTTTCAACATTTGGGGAGATTTAGGTGGTGCAGCTTGCCATTCAAGGCTGAAAAAAACCCTCCAGGACCAACATATCAGATTCTTTAGAGATAAAGGACTGTATTCAACTAAATTCTTACGCTAGCAGAAGCCAACACAATAATTTCTGCTAGTGCAGTGGTGCTTTCCCCCTTCCCCTGTGTACCCCCTGTGCCCTCCCAAAATATCTAGAATGGTGCACAAGTAGAGGATGGAGAAGATGGTTCCATTGGACAAACGGAAAAGTGTGTGCTGATGGAACAATCTTCTTAGTGCCACTTTGAATTTAACCTAGTGAAACTCTGTTTTGCTTTGTATCTTTCCCACCACCACAATTTTCCATCTATCTGTCTATCTATCTATCTATCTATCTATCTATCTATCTATCTATCCACCCATCCATCCATCCATCCATCCATCCATCCATCCATCCATCTATCTATCTATCATATATCTATCTATTCAAGGTAATGAATAAAAATAAAATAGTGGTGGTGCTACCATTGAGACTCAGTGTGTGATGCAGTTTTTGTACCAATTCAAGAGGTACAGACCAATGCTTTACAGGAGGATGGAACTTGTTTATATGGTTCCCAGCAGCTCCCAACTTTACCACACAATTTCCAATCTATTGTCTGCATGTTTTGTATAGATCCAGCACAGACAGTGTGGCATACTCGAGATGTTGAACTACAACGCCCATCACCCCTGCCCACTGGCCATGCTGGCTATGGCTGATGGGAGCTGTAGCTCAACAACATCTGTAGTGCTCCTGTAATAGGCAGTTTACAAAGGGAGAGTAGAAGAATAAATGTATATTCTAGGAGAGGAACATAAGAGGCTAATGTTTGTCTAACAATCATTAGAGTGCTTGACGTATAGTTTCTTCTGATACCAGTATGAGGGGGAAATATTTTGAATGGTGGGCATCCTTGAAACCTTCTCAGGGGCTCTTGCATAGTTCTGACTTTGTAGGAAAGTGCAGGTGTGAGGTGATTTAACTTTCCTTTAACATTGGTGACAAATGGTCAGTGTACACCTTCTGAACCTTCTGGATGGAAAATAATTGTTGTTTTTGATTATTATACTGGTGTGTTGCTGACTTTTGGACTGTTTTAGACTGCTAAAACATGTTTATTTTAGACTACTAAAGCATGTTTATAAATGTTTATTCTTATTTAAATATGATGTATTTGTCTTATATGTGTTGCCTTATAAGGGCCTTACCCTAAAAGACAACCTTAAAAATATTTAAACAAACAAAAATAAATGAAGCACATAAGAATTGCTATAGTTTGAAACCTATAGCCACTTGAGCAGAAACATTATTTAAGCACACACACGCAGAACCAGTGAGCGTGCCACACTTTTTAAAGAGCTCACAAACCTCTGGATTACAGACAGATCAAAGTAGATACACAAATGGGAAATTGTGGCAACTTCATACAAACCTGACATAAATGCAGCATGACTTTAAATTTAAATTTTAAAGGAGAGCTTCAAAAATTTTGTATGGTAAGCCTACAGCTATACTCATTTTAAATCACTGAAGCTGAATCTTTAAAAGAACAAGCCTGAATTTTAAGTAGCTTTGTTGCCTTATCGCTTGCAAGTCACTGCTCACTGGAGAATCTGCCAAGTCTAAGTGTTAGTTGCTCTTTTCATATTTTACTGTTTGTTGTAGAATTACAGAATTATAGAGTCAGTGGGGATCAAAAGGCCATCTATGCTGCCTGCCTCCAGACTCGGTGCCCATTAAACATCCCTTTGCCTTTGAAAACCTGGAAGTCATACCAATGGAAGGGAGAGAAGAAAACATGAGATTCTGGGGTGGGGAGCAAGATTCAGCAAAGTTCAAAGGTCCTCTCTTACATGCATTCGAGGTTACAGTTTAAGTGCATGTTGTGTGATAGCAAGTACGTGTCCTTGTTATGCTTTTGAAAAGCTGTACCAATCTTTTGAATTACACTTTAAAAAAATTAAGCAAACGGAGACTGGTGTTTCTGGCATGCAAACCTGGTATAAAGTAAGGTGGGAGTGATTTGCCCATTCCCAGAGTGGGGAGACATGGTTCTCTCCATACGCAGAATCCTGGATAGAGTCTGTTTCCAGCTGTGTTCTCTGAGTCTCTGTCCCTGGAGGTACCGATAACGCTTGTCATACACCATCATCATAAGCAAAACAAATTGCTTCCATAGCAATGTCAGTTTAGCTTTACTTTTAACTTCCTCCTTTCTAAATCTGCTAAATCGTCTTTGGGTTTGGTAGAGCAGAAATGCTGCACTACAGATCAAGAAAGGCCAAACTTTTTTGCTGCTTTGCCAAGAACTGCTTCTGAAAGAGGATTAAATACCAGCACGCGTTTCCTAAAGAGGAATAAAGCAAATGCTTCCTGGGCAAAAATAAGTGATAATTAAGGTCTGCATTTGGGAAGCTATGGATAGGGCTTCTCTCTTCTTCCATGGCTTAGCACATCTTAGAGCCCTGTTGCATTCCTGTGCCAGAAATCTTGCCCATTCATTTCCCACATCTGGCCATAGCAGATGTGATGGATAGTAGGACAACCCCACCCCCCATACACCAGCACTGCAGTAAAAAAAATAGCATTCTGGAAGTTACTGGTGATGCCAACACTTAAAGCTTTAGAGTTTAGATTCACATGTTGGATCTAAGCCTAGCACACAAATTAGAAACTGTAGCTTTCTTTTAGCACAGGGCTGCCTTCTGGTGACTTTCTTCTTTTCTCCCACAGGGTTAGTGCTCATAGAAAACAGGTCTTGGAGAATGAAGAAGTGTGGCATAAAATCAGCACTTTGCAGGGCTGATCCTTCCCATTCTGATTTGATCAGTTCGGGGAGGGGGGAGTGATTCCAAGCACGGAACGCAGAGAACCCCTGCCATACACATGGTAGGTAGGAGTCACTGGATTTAAAAAGAGGCACAGAAAAGTTTGCCAGGCACCTGGAACTGGTATGATGAGTCTGGGGCTAGGCACAGGGAGCTGTCCACTTCCAAGTTAAGAAGGCTGGTGCTGAATAGGCTTCTGTTGAGATAAGCAGCACAGGATGTTTATGTAAGTGTCAAAAGATTTTTAAACTGCTCTTCTTCAACTGGATAACATGGCACTGTACAAAGGAAGTCCAAAACCGTTCACAAAACCATACAATACAACCAAATAAAAACAACATTAAGGGTCAGTAAAACACAATAGGCCAAAGAAAATAACTAAAATGCCCAAGAAAAAAAGACGTTTTGACAAGGTGCCAAACAGATAACCAAACTAGCTGATGCTGTGTCCGAATCAGATCATTTTCCCTTGGCTGCTAGATGCTTCCCTCACGTGCATCTTCCCAGAGAAACTATTGGGGGGGGCACTTAGGCCTTCTGTTTGCCAGAGCTATACATTCTGGGAATTTTCCAAGCAGCTGTGTAATCTGTACTGTGCTTTCTGGCACTTGCCTCAGCTCAAGCGCTCTGTCTTCTTGAGAATCCCTTTAGAATGCAGCTCAGTGTTGAACAAGATGTGCATAATGAAAAAAATATATTGCCAGGACTTTCAAAGTGTGAAATGGGTTCCTATGGAACCATAAGGAGAAGCAGGTACTCCCTTGACATCCTCTGCAGCCCAGTGATTGTGTATGCTTCACTGGAGCACAGAGTGCTGAGCTGCTCTCCCTACTCAGTCAGAGGTAGAAACCGATGGGGAGACATCTTGCTTTGCTGCATCAAATAACACGGCTTAAGTCAAACAGAGCAAATGCACAGGATTTTTGCGATGGATTTTGACTTCAAGAAGGCATAATTAGCTTTGATTCATGTGCTCCACATTAATTGGTTTTGCGGGCTGGACCAGACGTGTGCTAATCATAGTACTTCTATGTGCTCCATTCATACGAACACAAGGACAACTCATGGGCCATAATAAGACCCCTGAAGCAATAAATCTGTTAGTGGGGTAGACTGCTGTAGCTTGATTCACAAATGCCTAGTTTGTACAACTCATAAGCATCCTTTGTATAATGCAATGTGTGACAGAAGATGCTGTGATTTCCTATCCTTTTTTCTTTTCTTTTTTGGAGGCAATATAAATCCCTTAAAGGAGTCAGAATTAATTGGTTTTAAAAGTCTGTTTTGAAGTTTGAACTATTGGGAGAATGGAGCTCATCTGCCCACCTTAGCTGTTGATCCCATTGCTTGTTGCTTGCACATATATTGAACCCCTGCAGAAGAAGAAATTGAAGCATATCTCCCAAGTTCCTTTCGGCTGAAATGAACAATGCACCTCATATTTTGGAAATAACTTTTCGCGCTTCCAGCCCCACCAAGAGGTCCTGAAAATTGAACCTGGGACCACATGCACAGGAGATGCTCTACCACTGATCTGCGGCCCACTGAGATTAACTCCCCTTTGAAACCAACACCTTTAAAAGTGACTTTGGTTGTCTTGTGCTTGCCCAAGATTACTTAGCATTTGGCTGTGGAGTACTGTATTGTTAGAATTTTTGTTGTCACACATAAACAAGCTATAACCTTTATGAATTGCACAACCTATGAAAATATGAGTGCTTTATTATTTATTTACTTGTTTGCTACATTTCTATTCTGCCCAACAGCAATATATGAGTGTATATCATTAAAAATAAAACAGTTACCTAATAAGATGAAACCATAAAATCTAAACACAGCATAAATCAGGAGCAGTGGATAAAAACAATAAAACAACACTAATAGGTGGAGCAATAATGTTCACGGATCTTAAAACTCTAGAAATATCAAACAATCTGTACATCACTAGAACTTTTTAAATATTAAAATACTGATCTTCCATACTTCCAGTGATCTTCTTAATGTTCCGATATATAGCAAACACTGTTACTTTGTGGTATAAATTGACTTGAGTGTTGATTTTCTTTTCAAGCAAGAAAACAAGTTTCTGCCTCTCCCCCATGGCACACACTATTAATCTCTGCTTGGTTAGCTTTGATATTTGAGTATCATCAAGCGAATGATGTATGTTAAAGAAATACATACATTAGCTCTGACCAGTTCTGCTAAAGATTAGGACAATATTGGCATTCAGTCCAACATTTTACAGTAGTGTCAAAAACTATTATCAGTGAAGTCACAAATCTGATCCAAGAGAAACATAGATATTTCACATTCATGAAGCATCATTTATACCTGGAAGAGTCTCTGTATATTATCATATTTCCATTCAGGGCAACAATCCAACCAATAAATCAGGTTCATAGTATTTTCACATTGGTCATGAACATTCTTCATGTGCTGATTGGGTGATGTTTAATATTAATTGCAACGTGGTTCAATTAACCATAGTGTCAAGTTGACAGGTTGCTCCTGGCTCTGCTTGGTTTGCAGTGGATTGGTGATGAATATTTATAGATTGAGAAAGATGCTTTTACTTCATCCAACAATACATTTTATTTGTTAACTGAAAAGCCCTTGAAATATACACAGCCTGCTACGCCATGTCCAAAACCACTTTTGCATCTCTGTGTGTATGCAAGTATACACAGATATCTGAGTGGTGGGTGGGTGTGGACATGAATTGTAGATTGGTGCAGGTGATTTATTATTTCTTAAGTTTCTCTGACAGACACCATGAAGGCAGTTTTCATATGCATTCTCTTATTTTTGATGTGGAGACAAGTAACAGGAGGTGTTAATAAATGAAAAGGCTTTGTGAGTGAAGCATTGTTACATGCAGCTTTCTGCAGAAACTGCAGAATTGTGATACTACTGCAGAATTGTGAGAGAAGCAATCAGCGGGTAATATAAGTTGCATTCTAATAGTTATACAAGTTTTTTATTCACTGTCCAGTTGAGAGGTGAAAATGAGGGTGATTTTTGTTAGAGTTTTAGCCAAGAAGACATGAGTATGAGATATTATGTTGCTTTTTCTTTTCTTTTTAAATCGTTTACATATTTGCCATTGTGGTTCTAAGAGCATCATATTGATTTGGCCTTCATTTAGATGAGCAGCAGTGTGTCTGGATTAACCCCAAGATTGAAAGAGAGTGATTCTGATCTCACCTCACTGTCATGCTGCTGCTGGGATTTCACTTGTCACACGCAATTTGCTTATACTGAACAGTGAAACCATACTTGATAGCAATCTTTGCTGGCCACCTTGATCATCTCAACAATAGGGTACTTAATTAATAAATACTTATTTGGATTTCCTTTCCCAGTGACATCAGTGGAACTAATGCATGATAAGACATTTCTGGTCTTTCAAGCTCTGGGGTTGTATTCAATGCTGAACCTACTCAGAATAGTCCCACTGAAATGAAGAAACATGGCTAATGTAAATTCATTAATCTCAGTAGATCAACTCTGAGCAGATGTTAGTTGGATGTAACCACTGGTTTTGGAGATGTTACTTTGCCTGCTCCCCATCCCCACCAAACTATGCCAGCACAGGGAAGTCTTAATTCCCACATCCACCCTGCTGTGGCTATCAAGACTGCCAGGAAGCACATTCACTCTGTGTTAAGATTCCAAGCAACATGTACTATTGTAAGGAGGTGACATTTTAAGACTGAGATTGCAATCCTATGCACACTTACCAGAGAGTAAGAAGCATGACATTCAATGAGGCTTGACTTATGAGTAAGCATGCATAGGATTGTGTTGCAATATATTTCCTAACCTCTTTCTTTCCTAGTCTTGATTAGCTGTTGATGAATTGATAATTGAACTTTAAATGTTAAATTAATTACTTGACTAGTCAGTGTTACTTAGAAAAAACCCACAAACAAGTCTGAGTGAAGAACTGTGGGAGGTGGGGGGGGGGGCGAGTACAGAGGGCAAGAAAACACATTAAATCCAGGCTTCCAGCAGTCAGGCTCCAGAACCTTATATCTTGTGCTTCCAGCAGTGCCGGATTTACGTATAAACTAAATCATGTATATAGCTTAGGGCCCCATTCACTTGCCCCCCCCCAAAAAAAAAAATTAAAGGGGGAAAAACTGGGTGTACATTTCCAAAATATAAGATGAAAAACAAAACCTACATACAGCAACAGTGTTTTGTGTTGTGTAGGCTCCTATGATGTAAGTCAGGGGTCGGCAAAGTTTTTGTGGCTTGGGCCAGTACTATTTTTGGCGCTCCTTCCAGTGCAGAAGAGGCGTACACAGCTTCCCATTGGCTGCAGGAGCTTCCTGCAGCCAATGAGAAGCTGGCCAGCGCTGCGGAAGGTGGTCCCCCACTTTGCCCAGTTTAGTGCAGCGCACGGCAGCTGACTGAGTGGGTGGTGGGGGTCCCCAAGCAGGCGGCAGGGGTCCATGGGCTGGTTAAACAACCCCCATGGGCTGCTTGTGGCCCATGGGCCTTGGGTTGCCAACCCCTGATTTAGGTAATGGGCCCTGCCTGCTATATAAAGGATGACCTCATCAGCCAATCATAGCATTCAGGAAGGGAAGAGACTAACCTGATCCCAAGCTGTAGTTTCACCCTAAGGCATCCTAGTTACATGGCTGCCTGAACAGGTGCAATTATATTGATCTCTCAAACAAGGCAATAATAGCAATTTAATTCAGCTCAGTATTATGTCCTTTTACAATGATCGCCTTTCATATGCCTTAATTCTGATGACTGGCAATATTTTAAGATCAAATAGTTTATCCACTTTGCCTCTTGTTAAACATCTTTCTCCCTTTTTTGCGCTGATGCTAACATAAAAAGGAAAGTTATATTAAAAATTTGGAGGGGTAAGATATTAAAGGCTCTGGAGAACTGTTGCCTGGGTAGAATTTTGATTGGTGATTAATTTAATTGGCCGGAAATCATTCTGTTTCTGATTTATATTCTGCTTGGGACTGTCTCTCAAGCTCATGCTAATCAGTAACTCATTTTTCCTATCAAACAAAATTTACAGACATGAGCATAAACAAAAGCATTCTGCCAGGAAGGTGACCTTGCTCTCTCACAAGCAGCATGTTAGTAATTGATTTTAATGTTACACTGTTGTTGATGCACTGGGCATCTTTCAGGGTTTAAAGATGGGTAGTGTTGTTGTTTAAAAAAAAATAGACAATTATTGAGAGTAGCTGGCAAATATTTTGTTTTGCTAAAACATTTCTGAAGAACAGGAGCAAGTATTATGAACATGCCCCATTTGTCCCTAAGATAAATGAATGCTATGCTGCTAGAATTCTTGTTGAGATGTATCTGTTACCCGTGAGGCAAGGTGAGGCGACCGCCTCAGGTAGCAGGATCCACAGGGGCAGAATCCACTCCCTCCTCAGGAGCCCCTGCATGCTATCTCTCTCAAAAAATAGGACACTCTTCTGGTCTGGGGAAGGTGGATTTGATTCTCCTTGATCTTCACTCACTTCTTCCCTGGTGGCAGGGGTGGGGGGACAGGTGCCATTTTGTGGTTCACCTCAGGTGTCAAAATGTCTTGGGGCAACCCAGAGTCAACTGCTGTTGGCTGCTCCTCCAGTCTTGATTGCCTTGTATCAGCCGGGCAGTGGCAGGGCTCTTCAATCCACAAAGGCTGGCAGACAGCAGTGGGTGAGTAGCTCATCTGAGCACAGCGAGCCAACAATCTCTCACCACTACAAACTGGAAAATCTCAGCAGCAGTAAATAAGGGCATGGTGCATGTGTGCTGTGTATATGGTGTAAATGTGATATGTATTTACATGGGAGAGAATATGGGTAGCAACGCCCAGTTTGGCTCACTGCCAGTGCCAGCATGTAGATGCCTGGCTGGCCAAGGGTGAAAGTGACCACCCCGTTGCATGTTTGTACTATCAGTTATTCCTTACAGTGATTCCCCTTTAAAGGGGACATCCTAATGCTGCTGGTCTCACTACAGTGGTACCTCGGGTTACAGACGCTTCAGGTTACAGACGCTTCAGGTTACAGATTCCGCTAACCCAGAAATAGTACCTCGGGTTAAGAATTTTGCTTCAGGATCAGAACAGAAATTGCACGGTGGTGGCGCGGCAGCAGCAGGAGGCCCCATTAGCTAAAGTGGTGCTTCAGGTTAAGAACAGTTTCAGGTTAAGAACGGACCTCCAGAACGAATTAAGTGCTTAACCCAAGGTACCACTGTAGTTGTATTGGTTGTTACTAAACACATAGCGGCTTCTTTCCTGCTTCTGAGCAATAAGCAGGCAAAAGTCTCAAAATTTATGCTTTATTGCCACTATGTGATTGTGACTCTAAAAAAAACATATTTTCTCCCTTTCTCACTCACCTTCCTATACTTCCTTGAATTAATACGTTGTGCAGTAAAATGTATTTGTTTCTTGTTCAAGCACCGCCAAGGTTTTTTCATTAATTGTGATGTATAGGATGATGCTTGTGCAATCTGACAACTTTTCAGGCTGTAAATTGAATGTTTTATGGCCTGTTGAAAATGTGAAAAGAAAGCAACAACTGCCATCGGCTTCAGTATTATGTACCTAATAATTTTCTAAACCTACTGGAAGGCAATTTATAACATCTCTGATGGTGACTTTGCCCTGGCTTATGATACAATCCCTTATGTGTCTACTCAGAGGTAAGCGCCACTGAGTTCAATGGGACTTAACACCAGATAATGTGAGTATAGGGTTTCAGCCTAGTTATTCTGCTTTCACAAAACACTTGTAAAAGTTTGTTGGTTTTTAAAGGTTTTTTTGAGTAACAAGAAAGTAAGAGATAAATCATAATTTTTAAAAAACCTTTTGGGATACCGTATATCCAGAGTTATGTACACAGAAGGCCTCTTGCACAATGGAACTGTTTAGCATCCTTGTTCCACACCACAGCCTTTTGTAGTCCCTGAAAATCCTTGCCTGGGTGTTTGTGGGACTTCATGAAAGGCCTAGGACATAACAGAGGGGTGCTGTATGACGGGATAATTCCTGAAAATCAGGCAGAGGCATCTAACGAGTGAGGCACCTGACAATATACTAAGAGATCTATAAATGTTACTGATTTGTTTTCTTTCATTTATATCCTGCCTTTCTTCCATCACAAGTTGTCTTCTATCCAAGCACACCTTTGCTTCAACAAGATGGCAGTTTTGTGTACCTTCACATAATACCCTAGGATACATTTATATTCCTTAATATGTGGAATATGGCCATTTATTATTCTTATTTCTCATTAGTAGAACAGGGAGGTTTGCAGCAGCCTTCTCACTCCCCACTTACCTGGCTGAGCCAACAGTGGTGCCAGACTAATTCTTCTTGTTCAGGACATAGATTATTTTCATACCAACACAGCTGGCTTTTCATCAGTGTTTGCACTGCTGATAATTTGACAACAACTAATGACTGTCTGCATCAGATATCTTAAATAGGCAACTTGTTAAAAAATAGTAGAACAGGCTTCATAGTCATGCTGTCCTAAACTGCGCTGCATATTGATGCACGAGACACCGATGACACAGTAGCTATATAAGTAAGCAGAAGCAGCTGTTTTGCTTTTAGCAATAATTCACTGAGGGTTTACAGTAATAAAACTTGTTTTATTGGGATGAAAGCAAAAAAGACTGTGTATCGGCAGCAAATGGTGAATCACAATTCACTGAAGGAAATACTAAGACATCCATTTAGCCAATCTTTTTACTATCTTACGCTCTGCTTGGCCGTAAACAGTAAGATGGTTCCACTGCCTAATGGTCTTGAGCCATGGAAGGATAACGAGGCTGCAATCCCACACACATAGCAGTAAGTCCCATTGAATTCAGTGGGCCTTGCTGCTGGGCAGGCCCAGACCGGGGCGGGGGCGGGCTATGGGCCACTTGGCCCAGGCCTCCGATTCCAAAGGGGGCCTCAGTCAGCATATTCACAATCACAGGGGATGCACTGTGGCGAACGCGGAGGCGCAAAGGCAGATACTCAGATATGCAGATACGGTTCAAGCCTTGAAATAAAATTATTTGTCAGCATAACTTTTGTGAAAATTATTTATATACTTACTTATTTATAAGACTTCAGTTATCCCCAGGGTAAAAAAAGGGGGGCACATTATCTACCTGGCCCAGGCCTCTGCCTGGCTCTGCAAGGCCCTGCTGCTGGGCCAATGCATAGGATTGCATTGTGAGAGTTACTCATGTAGTTTAGTATGTTGAACCTTCTGCTGATGTATCTCACCATCAACTGGGCAATGCATTGCAAAGTGTTTGTAAGCCATCTTGGCAAGTGCTGTAAAGCTTTTTGGATCCCAAAATTAAGGCTTCCTTACTAAGTATTTTCAGTGATAATTGGCTTTTCTGGGTGAACTTATCCTAAATGTTAGTTTACTACCCTGAAACAAGCATCAGCTCCAAGATGCCCAAGTTCTTCTCTCAAATATCAATTTGCATTTATTTATTTATTGCATTCAAAGCACCATCCAATTTACCAGATCCTCTGAATGGTTCATAAAATCCAAATACTTTAGAAAGCTAGTTCTACTCAGAATCGACCCATTGAAATGAATGGACATGACTAACTTAGCTCTGTTGGTGTCAACACCAATATTAGTTAGAACTAATATTGGGTACAATTCAATAAATTCAAAAATCACCATAAACCATCACAAAGCTGTACAAGATTAATAAAAACAATAACAAGCAGTACCAAAGGTGAAGCAGGATTGGTCTAGTTATTGCAATCATTATTAAAAGGCCTGGGGACACAGAAATATCTTCCCTTGGTGCTGAAAATATGCTTTTGTAGACACCAGATGAACCTTCATAGGGACAGCATTCCAGAATGGGGGCACAACTATCCACATCTCCTCATTAAGTGGGGAGACCTGGAGAAAGACCTCTGATTATTACAGTCTTATTTGCAGTGATTTCCATGCTGCCGTTGAACAAAGTAGGAGGGGATGGGCCTCTTAACTTCATGGTTTGCAAAGCGGGACCAAAGGTTTTCTCACAAATTATTACTTCAATTCCTGCAAGCAGGGTAAACAGAGCTGTGCCTACTCTGAGGCTGTTCACAATCATTCGAACAAGTCTCCTCCTATGCCAGGCTCCTTGCTTGAATGCCCATAACAACTGTAGATTCAGGAAAAGTTGGCTGTTAGAGAGGAAAAAAGCAGCCCTGAATGGTTCTCACAGATGAATCCTGACTTGTGATGATGGCACAGGGACTATGGTTAAAGTAGGACGATATCTAACAAAAGCCTCTTGGGTGACTGATCTTCTATTGCTTTTAAAAGAATCCTGCTCTTCTGGGGCTGAAGCACCTTTTTCCGTTTAAGCGGAAAGAGGCTCCTGTGAATCCATACTTCTTGTTGACACACGCTGCACAGAGCAGACTTGTAACACTAACCAAAAAAATGGCTCTCTGCCAAGTTATAAGTATGGATAGTCCAAAACTGCCTCTATATATTTCTAAGTTCTTCTTCACTGAGAATGTCACTCTCCTTCGCCCTGCAAACACACCTGCACTTTGCTTCCAGCCTAGATTGTCTTTCTCTGTCCCATGAGGCCAATTCTGACATAATCTCCCCAACATCCTGACGTCCTTAGAATTAGCGCCAGTGCTATTCTTCACCCAGCAGCTGTTGGATGTGGAGCTGCCCACCTGACTTGTTTAACTCAGTGGGTTTATTGTACTGATATTTCATTGGCAGCTGAGTCTTGGGTTCTTTCTGGGGAAGAGCATGTGCCCCAAAACAGTATAGTGATAGAATCCCTATATTTTTTCAGTTATTCGTTTAGATTGGGGATAGCAAACTTGGTATTGTCCAGATGTTGTACCTCAGCTGCCATCATTCCAAACAATCAGACATGCTAACTGGGACTGGTGGGAGTTGGAGTACAACATCTGGACGGTGTCGCATTGGCTATCCCCAGTTGATATATGCAAAGTATAACAAAACAATCCATAGCAGAGCTCAAGTCAAATGAATTATATTTATAATAGCCATAAGCCATTGAAGACAGCAAAGCTATGTTGTCATGTAAATGAAGATAACAAATGCAATGAATATGAAAAAAGGAAGAACTGAGAAAAATAAGAGAAGAAGATACGTGGCTCCTGATCCCTTTCCCCTATTGTAATACATAAAAGAAATAAAGAAAGAAAAAACTAAATCCTAGTCCTGCACAATGAGGAAAAAACAGGATTTTGCTTTTCAAATATATGCAGTATAATCTGTCCTTCCAGGCAACTCCTGTTTTTGTCTGTTTATTTCAGTAGGATAAAGTCTAACAGTATTGTATCTCATTATTAGAGAAATACACATCCCTCAAAGCAAAATGTTCACATCCACTGAATGAAAAGCAGTTCTTCTGTGGCTAACATGCCATGCCAGCCTTTCAACAACTATATTTACACGTGTGTTTTGAGCATTATCAGGATGAGCGTTGAATCTGGAACAGAAATACATGCTATCAAATCCCTGCTCATCTTTAAAAGCTTTGGAAAAATCACTGTTGCTAAAATCTATGTTGCATAGGGTTGGTATGGAGTTAAAATGGGATAATTATATATTACCTCAGTCAGGAGTGACTTCAGGAGCATGTTGCTTCCGCTTAGCTTTCAAAAGACATTTGAAGTAGTATAATGTGCAGGGACGCAGGAGGTGCTGTGGGTAAAACCTCAGCGCCTAGGGCTTGCCGATCGCATGGTCGGCGGTTTGAATCCCCGCAGCGGGGTGAGCTCCTGTTGTTCGGTCCCAGCTCTTGCCCACCTAGCAGTTCGAAAGCACTCTTAAGTGCAAGTAGATAAATAGGGACCGCTTTCTAGAGGGAAGGTAAACGGTGTTTCCATGTGCTGCACTGGTGCCGGCTCGCCAGAGCAGCTTCGTCACACTGGCCACGTGACCTGGAAGTGTCTCCGGACAGTGCTGGCCCCCGGCCTCTTAAGTGAGATGGGCGCACAACCCTAGAGTCGGACACGACTGGCCCGTACGGGCAGGGGTACCTTTACCTTTTAATGTGCATTTATTAACAATATCTGGGAAGTCTTTTGCTTAATTTCTGTTAGCTAATAAATCTGGGGTCGAAAGAGGGGATCTGTGGGGCATAAATTATGACACAGAATGCATTGGAGAAAGTGTGAGACATGTAACTGATACAGTTTTGCAACCTTTTTTTTTAAAAAAGCAAGCAAATACCAAAAAAACAAAAAACAAAAAACCACCCCTGGCTCTAGTAGTTATACATCTGTAAAATTCATTCCTCATTCTATATAGCTACATACTTTTATAGAGATTATTGCCATAGAAACAAAACAGTAATATGGTGGCAATATGCTGGCAATAAGTGGGATTTGGCCATCTTTCCAGATTTAATACAGTATGTACACTGCATTTAATATAATGTAGGATGAACAGCAATCATTTGAGGCTGGGAAGATTACTATCAATGCACTGCATACCCCCCTTTAAAACAAGAAACTTCTATAGCTTCTTTGCTTGCTAGAGTAACACAAATTCAATTACTGTTAATGAGCATGCTGTCCTTTCGAAATCAAGCCTTCTTGTTGTCTTGTTTGGTTTTTAATCAAGAGAAGGCCTTCCCCCCTCCTTTCTTTCAGTAGTTGGAGATCCATCACCGACAATATTATTACAGATTTTCTGGAAACAAATGTAGGAGTGAATCAGACCAAACTGCAGGGACTTTCTCATTGAAGGACGAGATAATGAAAATTCTATCAATGAAGCCTGAATAGGGTTCAGTGCCCTGACAACCTTGTCATTCAAAACCAAGTGAAGTAACATCTCTTTCCCACCACCACTTTTTGTTCATAGTTAAAACTAGTGAAGCATTATTCATATTACACCCCACCTTTCTTCCATCCAACATGGGATCCTAGTCAACACACATGTGGTTTCCAGGAAGTCTCCCATCCAGGTACTGAGCAGACTGTGACCTACTTGTCTTTAACAAGGTGGTGGTCTTATGTGCCTTCAGACTATACCCTGGCAGTGTTCCAAATCTAGAGGAACAACAGGGACAGTGCATTGTATTAAATGCTAATAATATGCCTCAGAATGGCTGCTCCATGTATTAATTTATCAGGAACGTAGGAAGCTGCCTTATTCTGCACCAGACCATTGGTCCATCTAACTTAGTGTTGCCGACATTGACTGGCAATGGCTCTCTGGGAGTTCACACAGTGTTTTCTCTCATACCTACCCTGAAATTTTAGGAAACTGAACCAGGGCTTTCTACATGCAGAGCAGATGCTCTACGAGTGAGCTATGGCCTTCCTTATTATTCTTAAGATATTTCTGGTGTCTCCAACTCCTCGAAAGATTCCATCAATGGAGTCTCCTAAAATTTTTACACATCACTTAGGAAGACAGGCGAACTAATACCAGTGTACTGGAAGAAGCAAAGATCACCAGTGTCGAAGCAATGATTCTTCAACATCAATTGTTGTGCGGATGCCTGATTATCGTTTTCCAAAGCAACTGCTCTATTCCAAATTTAAAAATGGAAAGTGTAATGCTGGTGGTCAACAAAAGAGGTTTAAAGACTGTCTCAAGGCAAATCTTTAAAAATGTAGTATAAACACCAACAATTGGGAAACACTTGCCTGTGAGCACTCCACTGGAGAACAGCCTTTACCAAGGGTGTCATAGACTTTGAAGGCACTCAAACACAGGACGCAAGGGAGAAACGTGCTAAAAGGGAGGCACGCTTGGCAAATCCACACCGTGATCAACTCTCGCCCGGAAACGAATGTCCCTACTGTGTGGATCCAGAATTGGCCTCCACAATCACTTACAGACTCATTGTTAAAACCGTGTTTATGGAAGACAATCTTACTCGGCTATGAGTGATCGCCAAAGAAGAAGAAGCATGAATAAAGTGGTAAGGAGTGCATAAAAGCAAGGTAGAAAAGAAAAGAATTTCTTCTGCACTTTTTAAGCCAAATACTTTCTCCAAGCCATTTTTCAGGATTTTTTGTTGTTGTGTGCGCTACTTTGATGTTCTTTGCTGTTGTGCTGCACGCTACAGGAACAAACAGTAGGACTGCATAGAGTAGCCCCACGTCAGATGTCTGCAAATACAGTGTGAACATCCGGAGCAAGGGGACCTTTGCACATAGAGTTGTATTCATTAAGGTTTCCCTATTATCTGCAATCCTGGTCATTCAGAGTTGGAGGTCCCAGCAAAGGCTTTATGCACACAACTATTTGCTATAGCCATTAACACTGGGTGCACAGAAGTCAGCAGTTAACAGCAGGGCCATCGCTGATTGGTGCAGCCCCACTCCTTATTCCTGGATAATTCAACATGAGAATAGAGAGGAACCAGAATATAGATATATATCTGCTTGATGTTTTCTATTCCTTTTGAACAATGATTAATGTTTGCACGATGAAGGGGTCCAGTAGATGGTCCCAAACAAAGTGTGATCTGCCTCATGACCACAGAGTGAACTTCAGTGGACTGGTTACATCAAGAGATATCGCCCAGAGCAATTTTCTGGGCCTCAGCAAGGCAGGCAGACTGCTACTGATGGCGTAGCTGGCGTAGGAACAGGGCCAGGGATGGATCCCAAATAGCTTTGGCAGAAGAAGGCTTCCTTGCCATTTAAGAGGCTAAGTAAGTGCTATAACTGCCCTGCCATTGCTGAAACCATCTGGTTTAGCAAGGATTTATCCTCTCTTCTCCCACCCATGGGAGGCCCAGCGAGATATCTGTGGGACATTTTAAAAGCATTTTCACACTTATATCCTGCTGCCACAGCCAGATTGCTGCTACCTTCGTAATCCATAGAAAGCCCCTGTGTTTATCATTATCATCATCATCATCACTTGGCACCTTATTATCTTTGCCTTGTTTACCCTCAGCAGGGAGCACTGTGTGAGACAAGTTATTTCTGGCAGAAGGAAAACTAAGAATGAGAGAGAGAACAGTAATACATATCCACCCTGTGGAATGTGAACCTAGGCACAATGCTGGGGCACACACTCTTAATTTCTTTTCCCTCAAATAAGAGTTGATTCCTTAACGTTTTAGTTTAAGCAGGCATAGACATTGAGTTGTTTGAGTTATCAAGATGTGCTGTCTGCAGAATGTTAACTACTGAATTCAGGTGTTTGAAACTTGACAGGTTTAATAGGAATATATACAGCTGCCTGACAGGGCTCTTACAGGCTTTCACCTAAGCTACAGGCAGGGAACCTGTGGCGCTCTAACTTCTACTGGGCTCCAGCTTCCACGAGCCTCAGTCAGCGTGGTCAACTGTAAGGGATGATGGGACTTGGAATCCAACATCTGAAAGGCCACAATTTTCCCATCCCTGACCTAGATTAAGGGCAAAAAATGAAGGGAGAGTCTTCAGGCAGTACACAATTAATTAATTGTTCCTGAAAATGGCCATCAGAGTGTCATGTGTCACTCAACATCTTCAGGGTCAGATGTGGGATGGCAGGCTCTGGAGGAAGATGAAGAGGCAGATAAGGAAGAATGGGGAGGGGCTGGGCCCTGTCAGATGGTAATGTTGGAACAGGAGTCCCAGCTCTTCTTCCAAACACCTGAGAGATTTTGCAAACCTAAACCTTTCCTTTTAGTTATTCACTGTTAGGCAACATTTCAGTTTATGGTCATAGCTCTAGTTGAACTTCTCTGCTGACTTTAAGATCTTGCTCTGCCTTCTGTTACAGGGATGCCCCAAACACTGAGCTCTACCAGCATGTTTACTCCTTGTGGCTTCAGCCCTCATCATCTACATCCACCCAAAGAAGGTGATGAAGGAGGACTGATCTTTCAAGATGGAAACCTCACCTCAGCATCTCTTGACGCTTTAATCCAGCATCTTATACCTACAGCTGACTACTACCCTGAGGTAAGTCGTATGTTAATGTAAGCTGCCACATCACTTTCATGAACTGGATCATTGGGAGGGATTCTTGCTATGTCCATCATACTGTCAGGGCATGCATTTCAGCTTGCCAGACAGAATGTCCCCCCTCCCTTTTCACTTACTGTTCTGGGAGTTCTCTCAACAACCCCCAGAGCCATTTTTTTGGGGGGGGGAGGAGAGAGAGGAAAGCCCCATTGCACAAGTGGTGGTCTTTGTGCAGGGCTTCCACTGATGGGACTCATCCATTTCAAATCCCAGTTCAAGCGCTAGCTACCACTTAAAGTCCTAAATCATTTAGGACTAAGGTACCAATGGAACAACATCTCCCATATGAGTCTTCATTCACGTTTCAGTCATTGTGGGAGATTTATCTGAATCCCACTGTTGTTGGAGGTTTGGTTGAGGGCTTTCAACATAGTAGGAGGTCTGCTTGGTTTATGGGGCATTAAAACACTATTTTGTTTGAATGAGCTTAAGGTCTTGAGCATACTGAATGTGATCTCCCATACTGTTTTACTGGATCGCTGCAAGTTTTATCAATAGTGTTCTATACTATGTGAGTTGTAACCCACCTTGGGTATTGCTGTATTCAGTGGAATGATAGGGAATAAATATTTATGATTATGTGATTCTTGTAGAGCTCTTTCACACTGAAGTAGCATGGTTGCCCAAGTGGAAGGGAAATTTGTATCATGACAAGAATTGTAAATGTTTGATGAAATGTAGGATACACTGCAAGATAAATTGTTCTGTGTAACCCTTTGATTTAACCTGAAGTTTCTATTATTCTTCCTAGACTTCATCCAAATCACTGGGGCAAAGTCAAGGGGAGGAAGGGATGTTAAACAAATATCATATACTAAGAATAGCCTAACCAACTGGATCAGGGGACATGTTCTTATTATTGCGAATTCTAGTTTGCTAAATGCTGCTTTCAATTGCACTCACAGTTAAAAGATCTTAAGTTCCATTTAGTTCAATTACTTCTAAACATGTATAACTTAGGGCTCAATTGCAGTCACTGTTAACTTGGCTTTTGTTGTTACATCTAGAGCTAAAAGTACTTCATTAGTGAGAATCTATAGCCTAACAACTTTTGATTGAAAACAATGGTCATTTACATGAAAGGAAATGAGCACTCAAGATTGCAGCCTTAGCCCATGAAAAGAGTGGCTATTTTTTTTTAAAAAAAAAAAAAAACTCCACTGTGCTGGAGATGAATACTCTACCAAGGCTAATGCTTCAAAGTCAATAATTGCAAAGTTCAGCAAATTCTGACATTTTTAGCAACACACACATGAACATGATACATATCTATCTTATATTCACAGTTTCATATATTCATAGATTAATTTTGTCCTGTGAAGCATGAAAAAATTGGAAACTAAAAGTATAACAAAATTATCTAATTTCTTTGCCTGTTTGTTTTTTTGGTTGTGAAGCAGATGTTTAATCTTAACGTTGTGGGTTTTTTCTTCATGTAACACTGCAGGACTATACAATACCTTATGCATTTTGCATAGGTGCTGTTTAATAGCTGCAACAATATTGGTTTTTATCCTCAACCATGTGTCTCAAAAAATGTGGTTAACAGTTTTGATCTACTAATTACTTGAAATTAAATCATATTGCGTTCAATATAACGCAATCCCAAGTAAGTGTGTAAGATTTCCAGCATTCTGCTTTCAGCCTGCTGGATATCATTAGGGAAAGGATCAATGGCTATATGAGGGGTAGGCAACCTAAGGCCCAGGGGCTGGATGCGGCCCAATCTCCTTCTCAATCCGGCCTGGGGACCATCCGGGAATCAGCATGTTTTTACATAAGTAGAATGTGTCCTTTTATTTAAAATACATCTCTGGGTTATTTGTGGAGCATAGGAATTTGTTCATCCCCCCCCCAAAAAATATAGTCCAGCCCACCACATGGTTTGAGGGACGGTGGACTGGCCCATGGCTGAAAAAGGTTGCTGACCCCTGGGCTATATGCTACATCCATGGTTGGAGGCAGTAAGCCTCTGAATACCAGTTGCTGGGAATCACAGGTGGGATGAGTGCTTCTTTCAGGCTTCCCATAGGCATCTGATTGGCTACTGTGAGAACAGCATGCTGGACTAAGTGGGCCTTTGGTCTGATCCAGCAGGTCTCATCTTGTTCTTACAATCTAAAATACATACATTTGGGCTGTGATCTTATACATAAATTGCAGGGAGTTGGGCTAGATGATCCTCAGGGTGCCTTCCAACTCTGATTCTATCTATCTAAGCTGATGGACACAAGACAAGATTGGAAAATGCAATTCTATACACATGCAGTACTATACATACATCTGTTGTAATCGTAATCATTATTTTAAAAATGGCACTAAAATGTTGGTGGATTTTCATGATAGCTTTTTTAAAAGTGCAAACTGAGATGTGGAAATATGGAGTGTGACTTTTACTGTTGGGAAAAACGAGAAACTGAGAGAAACCAAAACTGACAGTCATCCATCACTAGGCTGTAAGTACAGCTGGAACATAATAGACATTTGTAAAAGTTTGCATGGTGGTGAACGGATGTATTTTACCCCATCTCTCATTGTAATAAAACCTGTGGGTTATCCAATCAAATGAATGGTGATTGATTCAGAACAAACAAAAGGAAGTAGTTTTTCTCCATTCACATAGTTAATCTGTGGGATTTCTTTCCAGCAGGTAGATGACTTTACAGGGGGATCAGACAATTCAATGACGATAAAGTTTTAGTGGCTACCAGTCATTATATTACAGCTGTTTATCTTGTACACGAGTAAGGCTCTGTCTTCTTTTCAATATATGTAATCTCTCCTCCTTGCAAAGTCTTGCTGTGGGTTCCCTTTGAGAAATCATCGCTCATATTTATTTGCAGATAAGTTTGCCTCTTTCCCTTTTCCAGAAGGCCTATATCTTTACATTCCTACTGAGCTCAAGACTCTTCATTGAGCCTCATGAACTTCTGTCCCGAGTTTGTCACAAGTGCATCGAGCAGCAGCAGCTGGATGACCCAGTGCTGGATAAGGTTAGTACTACCAATGGCGGGTGGGTGGGACTGCCTTTGCAAAGAGCTGCCAGTGCTAGATCAAACTAAAGAAATCCCCTGGCTTTATTCTCTTTTGAATCTTTTCATTCCTTGCTGCCTGTGTGCATTCACTCCCATGGGGTTTTTTGTTGATGCTGAGTGCCTAGCATGGTTGCATTCTAACATAACATCAGTGCCTCTGAGCAAAGCTGCAGGCACTGGGTGTAGCAAACGCTTCAAATCCCCTTCTATCTTCCTCTTGCAGCCTGTCTCAAGTCTTCCCAGGTGGTTTCCCTTTCCTTTCTTAAAGGTTTCGCTGAAGCCTTCAGGGTTCCAGGAGGAATAATTTAAGCTGTGCACTGTCAAGAGCAGGTGTCACTACAACGCCATATATCTCAGTTTTGCCTAATGCATCGTCCCTTAGCCCTAGGCATAGTTTGCAATCGTTCCAGGCTTACCTGTCACTGGCAACTCCCCATAGCAGAATTGCAATTGCCCATTAACTTTGCAGTGAATGCCTGCATGACAAAACATTAATATATTTGTACTACACATCAACAACAAAAACAAAATTGTTCTGTTGTTAGGTAATGATTCCCTAACAGAATGCAGAAAGGTAATGTTTCTATTTGTAGTAAAGTCTCTTCATAAATACAATGGTCTTGCTTGCTCAATCTGTTGAACCTTGGAATTGTAGGACACACTTGCAGGATGTATTATTACTAGAGCAGTCGAGTACAACATTTTCCTGTTGCCTAGAATAGACACACACACGAATGTGGCTCCAGACAGGGAGGACTTCCTGTCATACCTGCTCTGGAGCTTCCTCCCCCTATTGTGACCAGGTAGATGGGTGTTGACCATGCAACCATCTCTCTCTTGGACTCTTACTCTCTTACCCTTGGACTCTCACACTCCTGGCTTTTAGCCAGTGCTTGGCTCAACCTTCACATGGATGGAGCCCACAAGCAGAAAGTCTGAGATGTAGCTCAGACTTCTTTTCACTCCAACCACTAGATAAAGCCTGTCTTCAAATTACTGCTGTGAACTGAATGTGAGTAAAACGTTATTCTTACTTTTAAAAAAGACTGTGTTGTGTTACTACCTTTTTTAAAAAAGGAAAGTAAAGGGGAAACCTGCTAGGAACAATCCAAACTAGACAAGCCAGAATGGATTGCTTAATTTAAGGATTCTAACGAATCATCAACTTGTTTCCAATAAGTTGCAAGGGGAATGTGCTCTGCTGTTTACTCACTAGTGTGAGTGAGGAGGGTTAATATCAAAACAATATTTCCTCTCCTAACTTCCTTAACATTCCCACAACGCTATGGTTTTCAGCAATGTCTACGCTTCCTGCTCTCTCAGGGTTTTGCTTGCGACAGTTCTAACCTGTATAGAGTACTGGCACCTACTCCCCCCCCCCCCTTCCCCTGGCACCAATTTTGTACTGACACTCATGGCTCTTTCATCAGTATATGAAAAGCAATACTCCCCCCACTGCATTATGTAGGTCACAGCATGGACATCCCAAATTATTTCTCTTTGCATCATGCCTTTCTGCAAGTGCCATTTTTGAAAATGCTTCTACAAACACAACTTGGAAACTGGGTTAGTTTAGTTCCCAGAATAGTTCCCATCCTCAACTGTCAAAACTTTTGTTAGAATGTCAGCAGTGCATGAATAGCAGAACTGTATTGT
This sequence comes from Podarcis liolepis, assembly GCF_965112155.1. Taxonomy (NCBI): domain Eukaryota; kingdom Metazoa; phylum Chordata; class Lepidosauria; order Squamata; family Lacertidae; genus Podarcis; species Podarcis liolepis. The sequence continues at coordinate 61,021,263 of NC_139555.1, read as the reverse complement.
GCTTTTGCTTCTTCAAAGCTGAGTCTGGTGGCAGGGAAAAGATTATAATACATCCCCCATCTGGCTATTCTGTCACTGAAAATAAAAAAAACCCTGGTGTTAAGAGTGATAGTTTGTGGTGTGAACTTGGCCTTTAAAGCTTATAAAAATAGCCCATGTTTAGCCTCAGTAAGGTACTAATTCACCCAGAAATATTCAGACTGCTGACTTATCTCATGTGATCCAACAAGAAGATTCTCAAGGTAAATCTTTATTTCCTGGCTGTTTATCCAGAAGAGGAAGACTCATAATGCAGTCCTAACCATGTTTACTCAGAAGTAAGTCCTACTGAATTCTGTGGTGCTTACTCCCAAGTAAGCAGGATTTGGATTGCAGCCTCAGGCAGTCTTAGTATACAGTCACAGACCTGCTTAACAGCCTCAGTCAGCTATTTTGCTATTTTCAGAAGCCCTCATTAGGAAGACTTTTTACTAGTATGTACTAGCTCAGGGACTGGGAATCTGTGACCCTACAGATGGTGTGTTGGACTCCAGTTTCCATCAATGCCAACCAGCAAGGTGGTGAGGGAAGATGAGAGTTGTGGTTCAACAGAATCAGGACTTCCTCATCCCTGTAGCATCCCTCGTCCTGGTACTCTAGCTCCTCAACAAGCCCTGAGCTTCCATATTTAGAGAGAGAATGGACAAGTAGCCAGGTGTCTCTTTAACACAGGGCTAACATTGGGAGGGGAGGCAGCATGAAATGCTTTCTCAGTGCTTCTCTTCCCTAAACCACATATCTGTCTTCAGCCGTGGGTAATAGTGGTCCTAAATGGACAATGGTGTAATGATATAGGGGCAGAGGAAAAGTCACAGGGGAAGGGGATAAAGAATCCCCTGCCAGCCTCCCTGCTCTACCACGCACAACAACGCTCATTAAATTTCATAGGCCACCTATATTATGTTCACTGATAGTAAGAATGTGCATTTGCCTTGAGACCTGTTTTGGTCACATGCTAAAATGGGCACTTTGATGAATTTGGTTGAAAAAGCAGGAAGCTTCAAGGCACACAATATAATTTTGTTTGATTAGAGGGTGCCTTCCGTCCAGAGGCTAAAACAAGGAAGTTCTCTCTTCTCATTCAAGGTTTCCATTGATGTAATGAATATGTGTGCTGTTTGAAAATAGGCTTCTTAGATTGCTCCTAAAACATTTAGGATCATCTGGCATATTGTACTATAATGCAGAAGATCTGACCCCAAGTATCTTAGAGGCAGAGAGCAAGAAAAGCCAAAGCGGTTTCCTTTGGCAAATACTTGTTAGGTTCATAAAGAAACATTTAAGAATAGGTTATAGCTGTACATAACAGAGAAGTGGATAGCCAAATATTGAGGACATCCAAAGTAGAGATACTTGTGGAATTCTATCATTGCAAATTCCAGTGTGAACCAACACACACGCACACGCACACCAGACTAAAGTACATTTTATTTCTGTGCTTGGCTGGAAAAAGTAAAAAGTAAAAGAAAAAACCAATTATTTAAAAATGCATATTTTGAGATAGAATAAGTGTTTAAAAGCCATAGGGCAGAAAAGGCTTAGAAGTGAACACATGCAAAAGTGCTGCAGACTAGAAACAGGCTTCCATCCCTAATCCAAGGCCACCTATGAAACTAATTTAAATCACTCTATAGGCATGTTGGTGTTCTACAAGTACCACCACTCTGGAATCAGCATTAGGTTAAAGCCACCAGATCTTTTTGCTGAGAGTTCTTAAATTTGCATCCATCTTTTTTTATTTCTAATTTCAGGCACGAATCAGAAAATTTGGGCCCAAAATACTGCAGTTATTGACGGAATGGACAGAAACATTTCCATATGATTTTCAGGACGAAAAGATGATTGGCTGCTTAAAAGACATTATCCACAGGATAGCTCCATGTGATGAGGTGAGGATAGAAGCAATTTAGAGATATACTGAGAAGGTGCATAATCAACAATTGTTCAGTCAACTGTTTGTTATTAAAAATTACTTTCACTATGGAAGAGACTGGGGCGGGGCGGAATTCCTAGTCAAATTTCAAATGACATTTTCTGAAAATGTGAGTATCAATAGAAACAAATACATAATATTGTTTAATTATTTCTGAGCTAAGATGTAAAAAGCTAGTTGCACGGTCAACTAAAAAGTTCACCCAGGTGACCCAATTTATTTGTTGACTAATTTTAAAAAATGGAAATAGAAATTTCATTTTAAAAAAGTTTATGGAATGTAGGCTGGATCCAGATCTTAGAGTAGACTCACTGAAATATAAGGAACTTAAGTGGCATCCCTAACATAAGGTGGAGGATCTATTTCAGCTTTCACCAACACAGTGTCTTCCAGGTGTTTTGGGCAGCTGAACTAACTGGGGCTGATGGGAATATGAAGAGCGCCAAGATCAGCAAAGACTGTTTTAGTCTAAACATGGCTAAGGATCCTAACTTACATAGTCATAAATCCAATTGAATGCCATCCAATTTATATTTGAGTAGACATTAGAATTACACTAGGCAATTCTCTTTTTGGGTTTTATTTTGTATCTTCACACATTGTCCTTTTTTCTTCTTCCTTTTACCCTTCTTTATCCTCTGACATTCTGCTTAGCAAAACCAGACCTAATTGCTGAGCTAACTAATATGGCAGTATGAGATATTGCAGAATGGGAGATATTGGAACAAGCAAACAGAAAGAGAGTACCTAATTCAGATTGACTAATATCCTGATGTTTTACATGAAAGATTGCAAAACCAACGGTCCCAAACATTAGCTCATTTTGTGGCCTATTGACTTTTTAGGATATAAACAGTTAAAGGAACCAAGAAGCTGTCAGTGGAGGCTTGAATCATTTTAGATTCCTCCTAATTAGCCAGCTAACAAACAGTGAATATTGAGTTGTGTAGCTTTCAAAGGAGGAGCTTTAAGTTATGCACAATATAAATAACAAAGTAGACATCGGGGAGCTGTGTTCAGATGGGGCTCTTAATGACTAAGGTCATAGCCAGCAACCAAAGAGCTACTTTAGCCATGCTCAAAATCTTCAACATACCCAGTTCAATGTTCATTGAACATTGCCTGGTAGCTAGTGAAGCCACCATAGAAAAGGGAAATGGAGACATTGGTATGAAGAAAGCCTTAATAAGGTATGAATAATTTCTATGGGGCATTATCCAACCAAGTGCTTCCTCTAGGGAAAGGATTTCCAGTTCAACTTAACTTCTCCCCCTTCTCTCCTCACTTGCCTTCTGCCAGTGGCATACAAAGTGGGGGGTGTAGGGGGCAGATTGCCTTGGGTGCCACTCGGGGGGGGGGTTGACAAGTTGGCCCCTGCCTCCTCCCATCTGTAGAGTGGCCAAGGGCGCGCACAGTCAGTATGGGTGCCGCTCGCATGGTGTCCGTACGGGCTGCCTTTCGCATGGCGACCATATGGGCTGCTGCGCGTGTGCACTCTGTATGGGATGCCGCACATGCACAGTCTGTATGGGTTGCTGCTCGTGCGGCAGCCCATACAGATGCCGGTATGGACTGTGCACGCGAGTCAATAGATGCAGAATCAATAGATGCAAGTTGCTGCATCAAAGGTCTTATTGGCCTTTTGGTTGATCTCCAGGCAGTTCACATAGCTAGAGTGTGCTTGTATCTATGAGGCTGGGCTTCTTAGATAAATAGCTTCCTCCTGGGTGCTTTCTACCCCCCCCCTTTTTTTTTTGTCCAGATGGCCATAGCTGCCAATTGTTAAGCAGTTTTTATCTGGCAATCTGAATGAAGAAAGGATGCAAAAATAATTATGATAATTATGAGAGTTCAAAGTGAACAAAATATCCACGCTGCTGAAAACATATCAGCCCTATATGGGAAATGGAGACGTTGACTTTGAGCCTGTTGACATTCAGGGTCTTCTTTCAATTGGAGGAGCAGCCTGGACTGTGCCAGAGTTCTTCATAAACAAATCTATACTAGTTGGCTGTGGTGGGTGGAGAGCTGGGGAAAAAACCTTAATGCCAGTCTCCCTGAGCAAAACTAGCAATTAATTAAAGGAATAAGTCACAAGGTCCTATTTATGCAGCTATCTTTTGAAAGGGAAGCATGAAAGAGAAACTTTCATGGCGGGGTCTGTACTTGTTTGAAGGGAAAAGGGCAGATCAAATCAAAAGTGCAAAAGAATCCTAGGATTATGGAACACATTTTATCTGTTACTGAAATGAGATTGGGATGATTCCTTGCAGCAATATTTTCCTGCTCTTTATCCAGCCTGGTTTCTGGAGGCTTCTTGCAGTGCTTAGAAAGGTATGCATACTGAGAAGCGGTTTCTTTTGCCAAGAGTTACAATTTGCATTTTGAAAGAGAAAGCTTAATTAAAATCTGAATTTCTAAGCCACCTGCTGGGGCTTGCCATCTTCCTTAAATGTGTTTCTGCTTGAGAATGAAATGTTTTTCTTGAATATTAAACAAAAGTACTCTTTGGTTCCCAAACTGGATATTTAAAGAGAAATAGGATTTTTCATATAGATACCTAGCAGCAGAAATTTTTACAAAGTTCCAAATTAAACTGCACAGTCATTGGCATGTTAAGAGTTTTTAAAAAGAGGTTATTTCTATTATAAAAAAGATATTCAGGAATACATTGTGTTTGTTAAATATTTTCTTAGCCACAGTGCTCAGGGCAGTTGTTTGTTTACAACTTATGTATGTCACCCAATAAATGAATATCCTCTGGGATATGAACCATAAATTTACAATGCATGAGTAAAAACCTAAAAACAAGCAAACAAATAATTAATTCTGAAGAATAATAATAATAAATGCCAAACTAAATAAACACAATAAAAATAGAAGTGATTAAACTACCACTAGCAAATAATATAAAACAGCATTCAAAAGCACTAAATGGTTAATTTAAAATATTTGGAAAATAAAAGGTCTGTAGTTGCCTAGTGAGTCTCTCTGCAGAGGGGCACTAGGCACACAAGAGCCTCTCCCCCTCTCTAGTAGCCACCTATTGCACCTTGTTTGGCAAGGCTATTGGAATTTTAAAAAATTAAGATTTATTTTTGTGCAAAGAGTCATTGTACACCTTCAGGATTATACTTTTGTTCCTGCTTGCTTATGGTAGATGTTACATAGATGTTTCCCTTTGCTGACAGCAGGATCAAATCCTCAATAAAGAATTTAAAACTTACATTACAAAACGATTAAAGCACTAAAAGCAGCAGTAAGAAAACAACAATAAGCAGCAGTAAAAAAAAATTACTTCAAATACAGAGACTTTAAAAACCAATACAATAAAGCAATCCTCTATGGACCAAACACCTTCTTTAAAAGGACAGTTTTATACTATATTCCAGAAGGCCATGAAACAGGGGCAAGACTTCTTCATTGTATTTCCACGTGGACAAGCTACTGAGGTCTGACAGCTGCCAGCTCAGTTGCCTCTTCCGAAAGCAGTGATGTGTTATCTGTGCCACTCTTTTTTAGTCATCCAGAACATCAGCAACGCATAGCTGATTGATGTGTGCGCCAGTATCCTTCCAGTTGCCCTGAGTGATATGTGACTAGATGACATAATCCGTGGACTTTGCGGTGTGTCTCTGACCTGCCTCGCTTGCTGTGTTGATCCAGCTGTCAACTTCCTCACTGCAGACTTCCCTTCTTTGCAGCGCTTGTATGTCCAGATTAGCAGTAGGCTCAAATCATAGCTGTCTGAGGCAGAGATTGAGAAGAGAGTTTTCTCATAAGCAGTTTCCTCTCAGACTGTCAAACCTTGTTAAATGCCCTTCAGGATTTATGGGCAATGCAGAGGATTGTAAATGCTTATATATATTAGCCAGGCTTTTATTAAATAAACACATTCTTCCTCAAGAGAATCCCGCCCATAATTCTTTTTATAAGAAGGATGGGGAACCTGAGTTCCAGGGGGCTAAATTCAGGCATTCAGGCCTCCCTGTCTGGCAGTGTGCCCAGACGACATGTCTCACTGGCCCTGATTCACACCCCAGTTTAAACCAGGGCAGTTCCCTTTGAGAGATTGGTAGCTGCATATGACAGCAACCTTTTTGAGTCCATGGGCACATTTGAAATTCTGAAAAATTTCTGATGCTGTGGGCACCAGTCACAAAATGGCTGCCATGGTGGTTTGGCAGCACACAAAATGACTGTTGCGGAAGGTGTGGCACAGCACAAAATGCTGCCACATTGAAAAGTTTTAAAAATATAAACAGCCAAACATATTCCAGGAATCTCCTTTTCCAAACAAAAGAAGAAGTCTGTTGCTGGTGAGGTAGTGTTGATTAGAACTAGAAAATAAAACATAAAAATTATTCCTGAACTTAATAATTGCAAATATACATACACAGTCATAAATAAAAAGATGCATTTAATGCTTGCTCTTGAGTCATTATACTATTTTTATTATTTAAATAATTGCTACCCCACTCTTCAGCCCCAAGACTCCCAGGGCAGTCTCTCTACCCCTCCTCTCTCACATACACACAAAGGGGGAGGTGGGGAGAAGACGGACAGACCCTGCTCCCCAAGCTTACCATTGGGGGACATGATGACACTATTATCTATTATTCTTATTCTTAATTATTAATTTTATTACCCACCCTTCACCAATAAGCCCCAGGACAAGATTAGTAACACTTAAAGCAGATTATGAACACAGGGAAAGGATGAGCCCCGAAAACACAAATCTCTTGACGCCAGGGTAAAGAGATATGTCTTCAGTATTTGCTGAAAGCTATATATTAAAAAAAAGCCCAATGTACCTCTGAGGAGTTCCATAACTTAGGGGGTTGCCACAGAAAATGCCCTCTCCCACATTGCCACCCCTCCAAATAAACTTCTGAAGGAGGTGGTATTACCAAGAGAGCCCCCTTTGCTGATCTTAACATCCAAGAGAGTTTGTAAAAAGAGACAGAGACAGTCTTTCAAATATTTGGGGCTCTAGTTGTTTGCAGATTTAAACACTGATATGAGCACCTTGATTTGGGCCCTGGAATGTACAATCCATTTTAAATTAGCACAGCCTTTCACAATTCTGCATGGGCAGCTTGGGCAGAATGTCCCGTTTTTTGAAGCCTCACATCACAAAACTAAAATGGGAAGGTGAAAGCTAATTGGTGCTGTTTCCTCCCCCCTCCCCCCTTCTGTATTCCACACATGTTAAACTGGCATTGTGGTCAGTAGGCTGAACTAGCACTGGGCACAGTTGCTCACATGTTTTTGACTGGATGCCAGTCTTGTGGTAGAGATCCATAGGATGGAGCTTAGGGTGGACCTATAATTAAGCTGACTGGAATAGTTTGGTTGAAAATAAGATTCTAAGCCACGAATGGTTTATGGATATTTCCCAAATAGGAACATTCAATCATACCTATTTTATTTTTTCCAGCTCATGGTTTGTAATGTTTTTCTTTTCCTCCCCCCCCCCCCGTTCTTTTCCTTTTCCTCACTTCAGGCCTACTGGAAAAAGATGAATCAGCTTCTGCAGACCCTGAATCAGAAGCTCGCAGCTCTTAACCATGGGCAGGAAGGGATAGTCAAGATCAACGCAGCTGTCTCAGACAAGGTGGTTGCTTTTAAAAGTAAGCCCCCATCCATTCAACGAGAAATGATGAGTGTCTGCAGTGATCCCTACACCTTGGCACAGCAGCTGACACATGTGGAACTGGTAAGTGGAAAGCAAGACTTTTTGCTTTATCTTTAATTTAGGTAAGACAACATTTTCTAGAAAATCCCTATTGAGACTTTCAAGATGGTTAAAATATTATCAAATCCCCTTTCCCATGGTAGGAACTCAAATGTGTTGTGGTAAGTTTCTGAATGTAGGACCACAAGTACAGGGCATCATGTGAGTCCTTCAGTCCAAGCAATTGCCCATTGGGAGGGAATAAGATATCTTACTACTAATAACAAAAGCTAAGTTATATAGTGCATCTACAGTAGACCAAATATGTACTATTCAGGTTAATGCTAGTTTCAGATGCAGCCATCTTTCCCCCCCCCCCCACATGCTGCAATATGATACTGATTAGTATTGGTCTTGATGAATGAAGAACACAAATTTTCTCTGAATAACCTTTCTGAAAGTGTTCATCCTTAAATATTTGCAAAAAGTTGAGACAGGATGGTCTATTTGGGTCTGGGAGAGGGTCTTGACTTTTCCTTCTACATCATCTTTCAGATTAAAATATCCCCCCCAGGTACTCCAAACTGCTAACTGCATGTTACATTTTCCCAAATGGGGCAAGTAACAGACTGGGTGAGTGGTATTTTAATCAGGAAAAGAGTTCAGGGAGAAAGGATTAAATATTCTTCCCAAGTGACATGGTCCCAATCCAAATCATCCATCCCATATATGTTGTTTGCACACACACAAAATCAGACCTGTCATCTTGACTAGTTTGGTCCTGAAGCATTCAAGTTTTTAATCAAACTTTTCATCAGTGCGTAGCAGGTTCCCAGTCGGAACCACTGCTGTAACATCATCACCCCTTGTTTTTATCCACTAGTCCATTCTCATTTTTATTGTGAGGATTTCACAAGTTTTCAATGAGGTGCCAAGTCATCATAGGTTTGATGTGTAGTTTATTTACCAATAAATGCATATCTACTTCTATAACCCATGGTCTTAGGACAACGTAGACATGATGTGGGAGATTCATGATTAGGAATGCCCATGGAATTTATTTTAGCAGCCTTACATGGAACTGATGCTCTTGCATTGATTTTAAAACTTTTTTTCCTTGTCCATTTCCCACTAGCACTTTCCTTGATGTAAATTACACTCCTAATTGCACAAAGCTACTATTAGCTCCACAGGGCATATGTGTGTAATGGGCTTAGATGCTATGCAGCTGGGTTCCCACTGCCCCACAGCACCTCATAGCCACTTTGGTGCAGTTATGGTTATGATCAAGGAAAGACAAACCAAGGGAGAATCTAATCACAGAACTCCAGTAGCCTAGTCTATTTCAGCTGGAATGTCTTTCCTGCCTGTGCAGTATAGACTCTAACCATGCTGTAATTGCTTTCTCTGTTGAGGATGAGGAATCTGTGGACTTGCTAGATGTTGTTGGACTGCAAGTCCCAGTAGCCCCAGCTAGCATGGCTATTGTTTGGGTGATGATGAGAGTGTTAATCAAGCAATAGCTGGAGGGCCACAAGTTCCCCATCCCTGCTGTAAGCAATTCCTGATGGAGAGTAAACTAGGCAGAGCTAGTCTGCCAGCCAGTGGTTTCATAAATTCCTTTTAAATTCTGGTTTCAGATCTGAAGGGTGCAACTTCAAGCACCATAAAGTGAATAAGTGATTCCCAGGCGTGCTATATTACAATTTGTTTCTCACTTTATTTCTTGCAAAAGGAAAGACTGGGTCACATTGGACCTGAAGAATTTGTTCAAGCATTTGTCCATAAAGATCCTTTGGAAAGCACAAAGGTATGACTAGCACTATTGTTGCTGCTGCTATTTCCAGTTGCATTTAGTGGCGGACCTACATTTTTTGGTGCCCTGAAGCTTGAACTGATATGGGGGCCCCATTGCAACCAGAAATGAGGTCTGGGTAACCACTGTTATCTTCTTCTGTGGGTTTGTTCCATGACAGATCACCACCATTTATTTATTTTTAAATTAACTACTGCATCTCATACAGTGGTACCTCAGGTTAAGTACTTAATGCGTTCCGGAGGTCCGTTCTTAACCTGAAACTGTTCTTAACCTGAAGCACCACTTTAGCTAATGGGGCCTCCTGCTGCTGCTGCGCCGCTGGAGCACGATTTCTGTTCTCATCCTGAAGCAAAGTTCTTAACCCAAGGTACTGTTTCTGGGTTAGCGGAGTCTGTAACCTGAAGCGTATGTAACCTGAAGCCTATGTAACCTGAGGTACCACTGTATTTTTATTAAAATAGCTGCACTGACATGTCAAAGTCACTGGTGTGAATAAAAATTCCCTATGCCTTATAGCTTTCAAGCTATAACTCTGTTGGAAGAGTATGAGACTCTTAATCTCAGGGACATGGGTTTGAGCCCTACATGGGGTGAAATACTCCTGCATTTCAGGAGGTTGGAATAGATTGTCCTTTTGGTCCCTCCCAACTGTTCCATGATTCTGTGGTGTGGTGAGAATGAGGGAAAATTAGGGAAATATTATATACATGCATGATGGACGTTTAGAAGCATTTTTTCTGAGCAATGTGGAATAAAGTTGCTTCTGGGGCCCCTCTGGAATTAGGGACCCTAAAGTTTATGATTCATTAGTTTCATAGTAGATCTGCCCCTGGTTGCATTACCCATTCTGAGTGAGCAATTCAAAGAGTGGGATGTGCAGCAATTGGGACTACACAGTAGGCAGTACACATCTGTTTATATTTATAGGGAGGCATCTAGAACATGTTTTTCAGAGTTGCGTGAAGCTGTGGTGTTTAGGACATGGTGCTCATGCACACAGTGTACATTTGAAATAAGTCCACGGAACCATCTCCTACCTGAATGTTCTTTTGGGGTTTCAAATGCCCCTGATGTGCACCTTGTAGCTGGAATAAGAAGAAAAGCGTGGTTTTGTATTGGTAATTAGAGAGTGCATATTTTAATATTCTGTGCTGCAATCCCAGTAGGGGGGAAATTAGCCTCTGCCTGTGCATGCTCAGCTCCTTGCTTGTTAACATCAAGGGCAACATGCCCATTAGTGTCTGTGAGAAAGAAAATAGGAGAAGGTGCTGCTTTATGCACTATTGATGCACAGATAATTCTTCAGAAGCAGGTTTTGGCATGTGACTAGCTGGATGTAATCACAATGCAGTAACTAAAAGCAAAATATTCCTCAGACTGATAATACAGCACCTGTAAGGCTGGTACATTGGAGATGAAATATGTTAAAGGAAACTTCTTAATGCAGCATAAATTTCTGATGGCTAGGAAATTTTGTTCACTTACAATGCATACAAAGAGAAGCAAAGAATATTCATTGAAACAAAAGAACAAAATACCTGGGGTTATTGGTATGAGGAAACTGGCCCCTTCCCTAGTTGGACTACAGACCTATCGCATTAACATCTGTAGTGATGAAATGCTTTGAGAGATTGGTCCTTCAACACCTTAGGACATATTTTCCACCAGATTTTGATAAACATCAGTTCACCTATAGGAGAAATAGGTCAACAGATGATGCCATAGCTACAGCCTTTCACCTTGCAGCGAGTCATCTGGAGAGACCGGGGAATTATGTTAGAATGTTGTTTATTGATTATAGCTCAGCTTTTAATACCATCCTTCCGGACATTCTTATCAAAAAGCTGATGGAACTAGACCTACCTTCTACCATCTGTGACTGGATCAAAGGCTTTCTGAGGGATGGGACACAAACAGTGAGGATTGGGCCTGTTACATCTACTTCCCTGAAGCTCAGCACTGGCACCCCACAGGGATGTGTGCTGAGTCCCTACCTGTACTCGTATACATATGACTGTATTTCATCTGATCCATCCACTGCAATTATTAAGTTTGCAGATGATACTACCGTAATGGGTCTAATTACAGGTGGGGATGAATCAACGTACGGGGGGGGGGGGTTCAAAAAGTATCTACATGGTGCCTAGAGAATAACTTGCACCTAAATATTAGCAAGACAAAGGAGATGGTGTTGAACTTTCGGAGGAAGAGAGGGGAACTAGCCCCGTTGTTTATTCAGGGGGATGTGCGGAGAGAGTCTCTTCCTTTAAATTCCTGGGAGTTTACCTTAGTGAAGACCTCACTTGGAAAATCAATATAACTCAGGTGGTTAGGAAGGCCCAACAGAGACCCCACTTCCTCAGGGTCTTGCAAAAGAACAATGTTAAACAACAATTGATGACCTCCTTCTACTGGTCCACAATAGAAAGTGTCCTCTCATATTATATCACAGTGTGGTACGTTGGCTTGACAGCCACGGACAGAAAGTCTTTACAGAGGGTGGTGAACACAGCACATGATATCATGGGCTGTACCCTGAGCCCGTTACATGACATCGCAAGGGATGGTTGCCTTAGGAGAGCGAGAAAAATTCTCAGGGATGATTCACACCCCGGCCAGCACCTCTTTAATCTTCTACCCTTCGGCAGGAGATATAGAAGTATAATCAGTTGTACCAACAGGCTAAAAAACAGTTTCTATCTGTGGGCTGTTAGGCTGCTGAACAGAAAATAATATAGTGCAACTGGCTTTCGGGGTTGGTGTGTAATGCGACAAGCACACAGAGTGCAATGAGATTGTTCTGGGGGGGGAGGCTCAGTTAATTTCATTGTACACAGGTTGTACATTGACAATAAAGGTATTATTATTATTATTATTACAGTGGTGCCCCGCAAGACGAATGCCTCGCAAGACGGAAAACTCGCTAGACGAAAGAGTTTTCCGTTTTGGAGGTGCTTCGCAAAACGAATCTCCTATGGGCTTGCTTCGCAAGACGACAATGTCTTGCGAGTTCCTGCTGGTTTTTCCCCCTCCCCCCCCCCTTTTCTAAGCTGCTAAGCCGCTTATCAGCTGATCCGATCAGCAGATAAGCCGCTAAAAGCCGCTAATCCGCTAATCCTTCAATGGGCTTGCTTCGCAAGATGAAAAAAACCGCTAGAGGAAGAGAATCACAGAACGGATTCTTTTCGTCTTGCGAGGCACCACTGTATTATTATTATTCTCAGCAGGCGTTGCACAAATCAACAAATACCTCAAAATTAGCTATGTGTCTTGCAACATCTGCCATCCATTTTCCAGTGGGATTTTAAAGGGGAGCATTTTGTGCTTTTGCTTCTTAGTTTGCTGGGATTGAGTTAGGGTGCTTGGTCACTCCATTATTTATTGCGGGCTATGGGAGGAAACTTTCTTTTTCTTTCATTGGCTTCCAAATAATTTTTTGAGTCTGTAGATTATTTTGACCGCCAAACTGCAACTCAGAGAACTTTAATTTCCTTGCTGCTTTCCTTCCTCCCATAGGCCAGTCATCTTCCCCTCTCCACAATTGCTTGTGAAGCATACATATCCCCAAGTGCTGCTCAGTTCAGCAGACAGGAATAGGGGCAGAAAATGGGACTGGGTGAGGTGGGGGGCACAGGCAAGAAGTGGTGCCATTCACCTGATCTCCAGTTGTGCTGGGGAATGTAAAGGTTTAACACACATCTCTAAGTTATAACCAAGAAAACCTGTAGATTAGATGATAAAATGAGGACATAGTAGTAAATGTTGGTTGAAACAGAAACATGTCTAGACTAAAACTGAATCAGATTTTAAAAAGCAGGCAATGGAGCGTTCATAGAATCACAGAATTGTAGAGTTGGAAGGGACCACAAGGGTCATCTAGTTCAACCCCCTGCAAGGCTGGGATAGCTCAGTTGGTAGAACAGGAGACCCTTAATCTCAGGGTTATGGGTTTGAGTCCCACATTGGGCAAAAGAGTCCTGCATAGCATTTTGTGTACCAATTGTGTCATCTTGTGATCAGGTGCATTATTGTCACAGAGTAGGGTAAGCACAGGGTGTGGCACAAATTGCAGCTTTGCACTAGCACAACCACCCTTACATGAAACATTTCATATTTGTTTGCTAATCTTTGTGTGTGTGTGTGTGTATGCACACACATGCATGCACAGTCCAAAGACAGTGACTGACCTAAGCTACTAAATTAAATTAAGGGGGAAAAGTTGAGATGATGAAATGAGGACATAGGAGTAAATGTTGGTTGAAACCGAAAGACTTCTAGAGTGAGACTAAATTGAACTAAAAAAAACAAGGAGTGGAGATGTTGAGTGCTATGTTAATGGATGCCCAAAGGCTTTGCGTGCCATGTAGCATTAAATATACTTGGATATAAAAGAATCCAAGTATAGCAACGGGAGAAAAGTACAAGGAGTAATTAAGGATAATGTAACAAAATATGAGATGGAGATGACAGAAGAGAACAGTGTGTGAATTCCAGAGAGCGAATGGGAAAGTGGTGGAACTAGAATTCAAACCCATTTTGTCAACTAGAAAATAAATACTAATATGGGTAGCTTCACCTAACTAAGATTTAATGAATGGTTACATTCATTAGATGATAAGGTGCTGCTACATGACATAGCTGCTGAATACGCAAGAGAGTCAAGGGGGGGGGGAATTACAGCAAGCCACGGATCCAGAAGCAAAATGTGACCCCATAAGGGTAGGCAACTTCTCAGACCCAGGAACTACTTACCGACAATGACTCTGTCTTGCCAGGATTCAAGCTCAGCTTATTTTACCTTATCCATTTCACCACTGTGGTACTATATTTCATAGTTTAACTTGATCAGTTTGGTTGCCCTTTCCTGGACCTTTTCCAGCTCTACAATAATCTTTTTGAGGTACAGCAACCATATACGGCATTCCAAGTGCAGTTGTATCACAAATTTGTGTAACAAGGGTTATGATATTGGCAGTTTTATTTCAATTCCCATTCCTAATTAGCCCCAACATAAAATTTGCCTTTTTCACAGCTGCTGCTTGCTGAGTTAACATTTTCAACAAGCTATCCTCTGTGACCCCCAAGATCCCTTTCCTGGCCATTCACGCCGCTTCAAACCCCATTAATTCAGTATGAGCAAGGCACTTCTGCCTGCTGCCATGCACTGAGACAGAGAAGCGAGAGTTATATTTATTGAATTTGCATCACATCATACTGCAATGGGCTCCAGGCTGCTTACATTTTAGAAGTGCCTCCTGTTTCGTGTGATTCCCCAGTGCCCCCTTTTAATCTTCTTTAGCCTTAGGATACATTTCTACAATACAGATATATATGCAAACATTGCGAACACTCAAAATCCCAGGCAACACCCTTTCCCAGATTACCCTATGCATGAGAGCCCCTTTTCGCCAGCAGAAAACTTTGTCCTCATGGAGCTCAAAATTTACTCATCTTATCCTCAGGCTCTAAAATAGAAATCAATTATCACATTAATGAAAGAACGAAAAATCTCCTGATACCCTCTAGTGGCTGCAAACAAAAAATAATAGGGAAAAAATCAGAATAATCAGCCATCTCTGGAAGATTATCCTAAGGAGAAGGTGGTAAAAGGTGCTGGAGATGATTTAAAATCATCAAAAGAATTCAGATACCAAACTAACCTTCTCACTCCCATGCAATTGCCTAGTAACCACAGCCGAAAGAGCATGTCACAAAAATGACATTTCCTGATGAATTTTGCCATCTGAGTGACTTGTTTCACAGCAACCAATGATACAGAAATAGGTCAGCGATAAAGAATTGGGTAGTGAAGATATTATTTTCTCAAAGACAAGAGCATGCGAAGGAAATAATATTTTAGGCAAAAAAATATTCTGTACTGTAACTCTATCATATTTTGCTTTGCTGTTGATTCCCCCCAACTTAATCAGAAATTTTGTTTCATGCAAGACAACACCACGGGCAATTGGATTTGCCAAACTGTAGGAACTCTTGGGAGTCAAAGGCGTAAACTTAATACATATTACATGGAAAGGCGTCCTTGTCTGATTTTATTTTCTCCAGATTCTTGTTGCATACAGCAATATCCTGGCTGTTAATATCCTAGGGAGCACCAATTGGAATAAATTGCCTCGTGTGCAATTGCTGTAGGCAAAGTGGGACTGTTCATCATTCACTGATTTGATTTGTAGAAAGCTTTGCATTCTGTTAAGCCCAACACATCTGCCACTACCCACCCACTGACATCTAAAGCTCAGTCCCACGTACGTGTGTGTGTGTGTGTGTGTGTGTGTGTGTGTGTGTGTTTATAGGTATATGTCCACATGCTTTTGAATGTTGTTGATGATAGAAATGTATGCTATTGATCATAGAACAACACTCTACAGTTACTGTGATATTATATATCTTATTATATATATTAAAGCACAGCAGAAGCTAGTTTGTGTCATGTCAGGTCTTTGTTTTTCAGCCTTGTTTCAGTGAACAGAAAAAAACTAGCAATCTTGAGGCCTATGTCAAATGGTTCAATAGACTCTGCTATCTTGTAGCAACAGAAATCTGCATGGTAAGTTGAATACCATTTGTCTGATTGTGGAACTTTGAGACTATTTACTCACAAAAGTGGAGGATAAATATTTTTTGGACTAATCACAGAATGTACTTTGGGTTTTTACACTTTTTACACTTTTCACAGAAACACTGCGATATATAAATGGTGAAATAGGCTATTGATGCAGTGATAGAGCAGTAATTTTGCTGTAGAATTTTAGACAGTTGTGTCTCATAAGTGGACTGTGTATGAGCAGTTTTCCTCTTGCCCTGCTCCTCTCCCAGGGAAAACCCAAACTTTAGTATTAAATTGGAGCAAACATCAATCTGGAGAAAACCTGAATTGCTCTTTGCTCCAATTGAACGCTGTTGGTTGGCATCTGTCTGTATCCAACTAACATGTCCCATCAGCACAAAGATTCACACTTGCGCAACAGAGATCCCCCCTTTCCTCCTCCTGCATGGACCTGGAGCACTCTCCAAATCCTCTCCAGGTGGGGTGGGGAAGACCCTTAGAACAGATTTAGGAGGTGCATGAGGGGAGGGGGTGAAGTACCATTGTGCAAGCAGAGATCTTGCAATGATGGTGCACATTAGTTGGATACCACCCTTTGAATGCAATAGACTTGTACAGTAAATAATGGAAATAACTTATTATTGTGTTTTCTTCCCATCATGGTCTTAAGGAAAGCCAAGCAGAAGTATGGGGTGCTATCGTTATAGTATCACCCTGTACCATTTGGTTGTTGAACTAACCCAGGCTACGCACTCCCCATGCATATAAAGCATTTGTCTTCACCCAAGGAATCATGGGAACTGTAGCTTGTTAAGAGTGCTGGGAACTGTTGCTCTGTGAGAGGTAAACCACAGTCCCCAGTATACCTTGGCAGAAGTCATGTGCTTTAAATGTGTGGTGTGTATGCAGTCTTATCTGAGAATGTTTGGGATAACTATTCTCTTGCCAAGACCTATCTGCCTCAGCTCTAGCCCACTCACTGGTGCTATGTGGCCCTTGACCATTTCCCCCAGAGAAAACATGGTCTTTGACTTAGAGGTTGCCCACTCTGCTTCTAGAACATACGGAAGTGCCCATTGTTTGTGACAGGATACTGGGTAGATTGATGTTAGGTAATTTTCACTATATCCATTTCCAGCTAAATCTCTTTCACAATTCAATCCTTCTGACTTTAACTTCTTTGTTATCACGAGAAACACTTGTAATATGATGAACAGTGTATAAAATTTGAAATTATTGTGAATTGAAGATATTAAGGATGAGCATTTACAAATGTAAAACGAAAGACCCAAGAAGGGAAGTGGAGGAAAGTCAGGGGATTTTGAAAATCCCACATTGGGGAGTTGTGATGTGATATTTTTCTGTTATTGTAAAAATTAATAGAAAATAGTATAAAAGAGAGAGAGAGGAACAGGCCCAGATTAAAGCAACTGGAGGTCTTGGGAGGCCCTGGGCTAGGAGGACCTAGGAGGCCCAAACTTAATAGCATTTGATCATGAGAAGCAAAACATTGTTACTAAGCAATTGGGCCTGGATGGTAAAATCTGTTTTTTGTATTTTTTGTTTTGTTTCATTTTATTAAAAGCAAGAAGCTGAGGGCCCCCTTAGATTACGAGGCCCTGGGCTGTATCCCATGCAGCCCGTATGTAAATCCGTCACTGGGTGGGAGTATTGTGAGATACAAGAAACACAAAAGAAAATTCTCCAGAAATCTACTAATTTCAAGATTAATGTCTTTTCTCTCCTCTTAAGACCAAGTCCAGAAAAAATTGCACTGATTGGCACCAAGCCCAGAAAAAGTTACAGTAATTGACATTTTATTGATAGCTAGTTGGACAGACTATCATTGGAATTAATAGTCTTTAGAGTACAGGTTTATGTGTCAATGTTGGGTCATTGCTTGAAGAGATTTTTAAAGGTATATTAGACTTTGGTCACTCTCCCTGGTAGGATCTTTGATTTTGCAAGTTGCCAGCAATGAGTGTCATTAATCAAACAGCTTGAATGGGATTTTGTAGCTGTTTTGAAATCAATTGAACTGTAGAATAGGGCATCTCTGTCTGGCACAGAGTTCTGACATCTCCCAGGGTTTTTTTTACACTTGTCTTCCATAGCTGTTTTATCTGTCTGTTTATTTGCAGCCTGCAAAAAAGAAGCAGAGAGCACAAGTCATTGAGTTTTTCATTGATGTTGCTCGCGAGTGCTTTAACATCGGGAATTTTAACTCGCTGATGGCAATCATATGTAAGTGTGTTATTGTCATTTCTGAATGATATTAGGGATATGTAAAGTAGATTCCCTTTCCTAATTGTTGTAACCTGCCCTGGGACCTTAGGGTGAAGAGTGGACAAGAAATTGTAATAATAGTAACAATAACAATAACAGTAACAGCAACAACAACAACAGCAGCAACCACAACAATAACGTCCTCCTCTGTTCTTTTTCCTCTTATTTTCCTCCAGCCGGTATGAACATGAGTCCAGTCTCCAGGTTAAAGAAGACGTGGTCAAAAGTGAAAACAGCCAAATTTTTTATCCTTGAGGTAAAATGTTCAGAATTACGTATTTGCTATTCATGCATTTATTTAAACTGGATATTGCTAGGCAAGGGCCAAATGATATGATGGGCTTTGCATATCACATTAAATTAAAGATGGAAAAGAAGTAAAAAGCAGAAATATCAGGAATAAAGTCCAGACCACAAATGGGTGCAAATGTATTCTTTTCCAGTCTTGTCTATTTAGCGCAGGCCATGGTTAAGAGCTATACTGAGTTCTGGTGTTATCTTGACTTAACTAGCAACCCTCATGCTAGGATTGACGGGCATTATAACCAGAGAATATATCAAACAGCTACCAGGTTATGGGCAATCAATGCCTTAAATCTGTCAGCAGGGAAAATTGCACATCAGACTATCCTGTGGTAATTTGGGAAATGTCTGTATTTGCTTGGAATCAATTGTGAGGCTCACTGCTGAGGTTCCTATGATAATGTAAGTTAGGCAAGCCATTTCCTCTTTAGGGTACTTTCTGAAGATCATTTTAAGGAGCAACCCTCAAGTATACCTGTGCTTCTTAATTCAGTTAACAAGTTCTACATACTATACAGCTGTTGTTACCGCTTCAGTCAGTCCTTCTTGCCACACACCTTTGCTTGTCTTGGTACAAGTGGGCTCCCTCTTGAAAAACCGAGTGGACTGCCAGTTTGTCCAGCATACAAAGTTGAAGTAGGCCTGTCTCATTTGTAGATGTATGTGCATGTTCACACACACACACAAATGCATATGTGTATGGTGTAATTACATGGTCGCACCACTGTACAATCCTGGCATTGCTCTGCACTCCGGAAACAGATTAATCGAGGAGTGGCAGTTGCCGTTTAATATTCTGCCATTAGGGTGAACCATGTGTGCTCTGTGTGTTTGTCTGTGCCTAACAACAACAAAATAAGTAGTGGCCACTAACAACAACAAAAATCATCATATGGAAGCATCTTTAGAAGTATTCTTAGAGGACTGAAGGGTTTTTATCATGACAAAAATGTTACGGACTCTTAAGAAACTAGATGAAAATAAATGACTAGAAATTGACCTGAAAAGGAGGTGTTGAGTAGTTTTGTCTCTAGTTCACCTGTATTGCTTACCACATCAGCTTTGCACTGCAAAGGCAATTCAAAATATCTTTTGATCTTCCAATGTTTTCTTCCTCTCTAGCATCAAATGGACCCTACAGGTAATTTTTATAACTACAGAACTGCATTGCGGGGAGCTGCACATCGGTCCCTAACAGCACACAGCAACAGGGAAAAGGTATTATTACTATCATCTTATTTTTCTGCCAAGAAGCTCAGCACAATACAGTGGACTCTCGGGTTGCGAACGTGATCTGTGCGCATCTGCGCACGCACGGGTTGCGATTCGGCGCTTCTGCACATGCGCGAGCCTGGAAGTAACCCGTTCTGGTACTTCCGGGTTTCAGCGGGTCCGTAACCCGAAAAAACACAACCTGAAGCGTCTGTAACCCAAGGTATGACTGTAAACATGCTTCTACACCAATATTATCCTTACAACAATAAAGGTAGGTTAGGCTGAGAGATAATTGACTGGACAAAGTCATGCAGTGAGGTCCATGACCAAGCAGCGACTCAGCCTGTGTCTCCTTCACTTGCTCCAGATCACCATGCTGCCCTGGAACTGTTTCTTTTCACAGCCCATACTGGCTGGTTTTATAGTTGTTCATCTTTTCAGCATCCCTGCATGAGAGGCAAAATACTGTGATATTCTGAAGGTTGCATCCAACTGTTGCTCAGCTGTCAGTGTCTTCTATCAGTAGAGCAGGGAGGGAAGAAATGCTCAGTGATTCCTCATTCCCCCACTGGAGGGTTCCCAGCCCTCTGGAGCAGAGGCAAGACAATGTGGTGCAGGTCCTTTGAAATGAAGATTCTGCAATTATATAGGCTCCCTGATTGCCTCAGCTGCAAGTAGCGAGGTGGGGAAGAGCCCACACCACTGGGGAATCTTTTGCCCTAGTCTGAACAAATAGATCCATAGGGAGATGATAAGAGGTATAATAAGGAAGGATATATATAATAAGGAAATGAATATGAGACAGCCACATTCATGCTTGAATGAGAAGCTGATACTTTTAAGATGCTTATGCAGTCTGTCTCTAAGGTATAGCCATGCAAGCCTGTTTCTCTATTACTTATCTCATTTCCTGTGGAAGTCATTCATGCTGGTTACATGGGAAAGTTTCTCTTTAAAACCAAGGGCAGGAGAAGGTTAATAGTCAGATGGAAACGCAAGGGATAAAAACTACATCCGCCTTTAACTGAATGCATAATGTGATAGTTGCCAAGAAGGTGTTTATGCATCAAATCCAGCACCTCATCATGGTTTGGTGTTTTCAAATCCCACAGCCACTATAGCTATAATTCTGCTCTCCAAGCCTTAATGCCATTTCTTCTTTTTTTTTAAAAAAAATGTAATATTTTTACTCACCCTGGGTCAAATGAAATGAAATGTGATTGCTATTAATTTAAAGATAAATATTGTCCACTGCTGGTTATATATCCAACCCCTCCCTCCTCCTTTTGAAGTACAGGTATATAATATAATCTGACACTTTGGGCTTAGTTTTCTTAATGCTTGAATAGAAATGGGGGGAAAGACAGAGGTTAAATTAATTAAATCAGGTAGAGATTGAATATATTTTTTGAAAGTTAAAAAACACAGCTTTGAGTTGTGAGTTGCTGTGGAAAGTGTGCATACCCACACGCATACAGAGGATTCGTTATTTGAATGGAAGTGTATATTACATCATGGAGTGGATTTTTTTCCAGGCAAGTGCAGGAGATGAATATCTTAAGACCTTAATTGACTATCTGATTTGACTTGCAAATTCTCAGCACGTTGAAGCAGACACAGTGACTGCTGCTCACAGTAGACTACACATTCAATGTGTCATGCATTCCAATGGACTGTTATCAGAAAGTAACTGTGTGGAGAATTTAATTTAGGGCTAAGCAGAAGAATAGGATCTGAACAGGGAAGCCAAAATGACATTCTCACATTGTGTATTGATGCTTTCTACTTTTGAAAGCTGGGGTACATTCCACGACTCTTTGTGTTTGATTTTAAAAAAAATTGTTTATACTGTAGTTAAGTCATTCATTGTTTATTTACATAATTTATATTGTGCCCCTTCAATATGTATTTACGCTTCCAAGACACTCAAGAAAAAGGAAAAGTACAAAAAAGTATACAGTAATAGTAAAAAAGAAGAGAATGATGTGAAATTTAGAAATAGTGGGGCCCTCTTTGTATGACAGACAGAGTGGGAGTGAGTGGGGAATTCTAATTGTTGCCCTTAGTGTAGGTTTTTTTAAATCATGGGATTGTTAATTTGTTCATGTGATTTATTGGACTTGTTTTCATGGATTCCGTGAGGATAGCGTATTTTTTGCTCTATAAGACGCACCAGACCACAAGACGCACCTAGTTTTTGGAGGAGGAAAACAAGAAAAAAAATATTCTGAATTCCAGAAGCCAGAACAGCAAGAGGGATCACTGCGCAGCGAAAGCAGCAATCCCTCTTGCTGTTCTGGCTTCTGTGATAGCTGCGCAGCCTGCATTTGCTCCATAAGATGCACACACATTTCCCCTTACTTTTTAGGAGGGAAAAAGTGAGTCTTATAGAGCAAAAAATACGGTACTTTATGTGCTCTTCTAATTATCTGCCTAATGATGACTCTTTCATCAGTCCCTTGGCCCAGCCTGTGACAGTGCACTAATTTCAGCTGCGTCAAAATGATCTCTCACACACCTTCCATCTACACACACACATGTACACAAATACACCAGAAAATACAAAATAGGTTAAAATACATATCAGAAATCCAACTTACAACATATACAGATAAATCATGTGAAAAGCAATGTGTGAAGTGGTTAGAATGCAGCATTCTTGTTGATGTGTGGCAATCAGGACTGCTCACAGTATTCCAAGTATGGTTGCAGCACATGATGACATTATGATATTAGCAGATTTCGCTTCAATCCATTTCCTAATGATCCCTAACATAGCATTTACCTTTTTCACAGCTGCCAGCCACAAACTGAGTTAACATTTTCAACAAGCTATCCACTATGACCTCAAGATCTTTTTCAGTCAGTCATTCACCGCCACTTTAGACCCTATTATCATCAGTGATGTGGATATGAATTTTCCCCAGAGTGCTCTGTTTTTCTGCAATTTTCTGTGTCGTAAGGTCATTAGTAACAATGAATGGCTGCCAATTGCAAATAAGAAATCAGGCTAGCTTTGTTTACTAAACACAAGGAAAGTAAACATGCTAAGTTAGGCTATTCTCTAGGGCATCAGAACATTATCTGTTGCAAATTAGCGTATGCAAATTATCCTAATTTGTGGAAGCACTGATAATTATATCCTGTTACAATTCACTTACTAGTGGAACCACATTAGGGCTAATTTTTCAATATGAAGATTGGCTTTTGATAGGGGAGAGTGACAGGAGAGGAGCAGCTACATTATCCTTTTAACATACACTTACTTTTGTTTCGTGAATATTTTAGCTTCAGCAAGTGCAAACTCCCTCTTGGGATTCCCAATGGCTTTCTTTTTTCGATGCACATACTGCTCAGGCACACCAGTACCATAAATAACTTGAGGACATTGGTTGCCAAACCAAATGACTACTTTACTGCTACACTTTTCCAGAGTCTTACCTTTCCTCAAGGCTATAGTACTCTAGTGTGTACTTAAGTTACAGCTCAGTTCATTTACCAAAGGACCTGGGGATATATTTGAAAGATATGCCCAGCTGACTTATTCATTCTCACTTTAATGGAAACTATAGCTCCTGTAGGAGAGGCAGGAATTCACTAGCTAGGTGAGTTTAAATCTTCTTCAGGGAACCTGGCACAGTGTTTTATGAGTGAAGAGGACCTGCCCTTATAAGACCCTTGCGAGCTACACTCCAGGTCAAGTTATAGTGAAATGAATAGACCATTGTTGCTCTGCAGAATAACCTAGCAGACTTGCTTATCTACCTTTGCCCTGTCCTTGGCTGATAAAGCATCTGAGAGAAAACTGTCTACAGTCAGTCAAGTATATGGGCAGTGGCAGAGGAATATGTAGTGTTGTTGCTGTTTAGTCGTTTAGTCGTGTCCGTGTTTATATATCTGAATAGAATGCTATGGAATACTTTCTCAAGTGAAGTCCCCCTGGCATGGATACTGACATCTTTTGGGTGCCTAAATTAAGCCTTCCCTCTTTTTCCAGGCATTTCACAGATTATGATCGAGCTATGTTAATGTTTTAAGTTTGTATTACTCAAGTATTATTTTCATATATAAAAGTATTTATAGACCACTATTTCACTGTAAAAAAATCAAAGCAATTTAAAACAAAAGTACATAAATCCATATAGTGAAAACCATTTAGTCCCCAGACTTGATAAGTTAAGCATAGTTCCAAATCTGAATAAAAAATAAATATGGTATATTTTGGTATATACCAAACATGGTATAAGACAAGATAGATACCCAATGTAAATCCATGTTGCTTCATTTGATACTTTTGAAATTTACACCAGGTGAAGATCAAACTTAGTGTGAAACATCCAGCAGATAGGTACCGACTTCACGGCATATCTTTCGTTCCCTCCTGTGAAAATTCTTTAAATCAGAGCCTTTGTCATGTTAAGTCATGAGCATCTACTTTTCCATATGTTGGCTTGACTGGGGTTTAATTGTTAATGTTCACTTAATCAAGGGTTTATGCAACTTCATTGTGCTCTTTGCCTCTTTACTGTCTGTGCACTGGTGAAAGTTGCTTATTAAAATGTTAATGTTAACAAAATGATGTTAAATATCAATGTTACTGAAATATTAATAGGTAATAAAATGAAACCTTAATTCCACAAAGCTTAGATAGATTGTGTTTTGCCAATTCACAGAGAAAATCTCTTCTGCATGACAGCTATTTTGTGGGTTATCTCTTGTATCTCCTCTAGGCCTCACTAGTATTAGTATTTCGTCATTAGAGTAGTACTGTACACTGAAAAGTTAATCTCTCTTTTCTTCTGGTGAATGAACAGTTCTTTCATGCATAAAGAACAGAACTGCGAAAGATAATAGTCATGTCATTCTTTTCACAGATTGTGATCCCCTTCTTCAGCCTACTGATCAAAGACATTTACTTTTTGAATGAAGGATGCGCCAACCGCCTTCCAAATGGACATGTCAACTTTGAAGTACGTGCAGCAAACATCTTTGTCAAGCAAGTGGTTGATAGGTTCTTTGAGCCCTTGTGCTTACGTTCCAGAATGCAACAAAAACCATACATGAACAAAAAATTATTACCTTGATTACCCCCAAAGTCAAACAATTCCCAGCAGACTTTTTCATATAAATCCTTTAAACATTTTTTACTTAAGAGTTTTCAATTTCAGATGGCATGGTCCAAAAGCTCATATGCAGAAACACCATGCACACACTGGGGGGGGGGGTGTTCCCCAACTCCCCTTCATGCTGAACCCCCCCAAACTACTCAAAAGTTATCTCCCCCTTCAGAGATTTTAATTTTTTTGTTTTACATGTTTTAAAAGGTAGAGCAGTTGGTGGGATTAAACTTCTGGTTCATATTCAGCTCCACTAAAACTGTTGTAATTTTATATTCCAAGTGTTGCAAGAAATGCCTGTTATTTAAAACACAGTTTGATAGCAGCAGAGGAAAAGAGTAGCCTGTGTATTGTGTGAGACATGTGCATTGCTTACCTGAGATATGCAGATTTTATTACAACTGCATAACTCTTTTCTTTAAAATATTTCTATACTGCCTTTCATATGCAGTTACCAAAGCACCATCATTTCCTTTCATGTGTTACAGAAACACAAGGAAAGCTGTGCTGGACAAACAACCCACTTGCTCCTACCTTTAAAAAATAATATACCAGACACATTAAGCAGCTAACATTTTTGAGGAATGTTAAAACCACAGAAATAATTTTACTGACACACAAATTCCGTTTACCTAGACAATACTTTTTCTTCCCCAATCCTTACAGAAATTCCTGGAACTGGCTAAGCAAGTAGGTGAATTTATAACATGGAAACAAGTAGAATGTCCATTTGAGCGAGATGATAACATCATCCACTATTTACATACTGCGCCCATCTTTACTGAAGATGGTAAGAAATTCCTTTTTTGACAAATGCTATAGTGGTTCACTACTAGCATTGTTCCATAGTTAATGATAAAATATGATTTTCAAAATGTCTCATCGCACAGATCCATTGTCTACAATATAAGAATGATTATCTGGGCCTTTATTGTTTCCATAACTTTTTGACAAGGCATCTTGCTCGTAGCAAATCATCTGCATGCAGTGCTCACAGAGAAACAGGCCTGACAGTCATACTATAAGGGGCAGTTCTGAATGTCATTGCTGAAAACATTCAAAGACAGAGTTACTGTTCCCTATAAGTCAACCAGTCTATCTCTCTCTGAGTTTGTGATGGCTGTAGGCAGGAAAAGCAGAGCTCAGCTCACAGCAGAGATCTAGTTACCTCTTAATATGTGCTTAAAGGGGGAGAACCCTTTCAATTCAGTTCTTTCATCATGTAATTAATCATACCCATTTGCAAATGAGTTTTTGTCTGACTTCTCTTCCTGCCCATCCAATCTATCATGTTGCTCTCTGCCGTCTCCTAATGGGTTAAATCAGTCGTATCCCATTATCATCAGCATCTGAGATAAGGGCTGAATTTGCTAGCTTTGCCTAGACATGCCCATAGGCTTCACTGACTTTTAGATTGCTTCTGAACTTTTTGATTTTTAAAGCGCAGTCTTTAAAACTCATCCACATTAATCAAACAGGACAGCTGAGACTTCACTGGCCACACATGAATTTAGAATGTAGCAAGGAAAAATTATGTCCAAGCTGCACAAGCAACAGCTGCCCAAGCTAACATATATCTATATAATAATTATAGTGAGCTCTATAAAAAGGAAACAAGAAGAGCGAAACTCTGGCAGTGCTCAGAGTCTTCTGGAACAGCCAAAGGCATTTCAGAAGTTCTCCTGTTAGAGTCCAAGACAGGAACTCTAACTTGTTTAAGTATTGACTCCAGGAAGGTGAAGCCCACAGGTTGGTAAGGAGAAAGCAGGTCTGGAAAGACTTCTGAGGCTGCCAGAGAGTCCAGGAATAAACCAGGCAGCCCAGATTTAATCCACAAGTTCGAAGGGCTCTTGGCTGTAGCCTCCACAGCCCAAGCTGACTCTCCTAACCAGACTGGTTCCTCCTGTGTTCCATGTCAGACTTTTGGCCAGTCCCTTTCCCCAACTAAGATTGCTTTGCACACTATTTCTCTCGGTTGATGCTACTTCTCATTTGAGCAGAGCTGCGACCTTCTAGATAGTGTTGGACCCCAAATCCCATCAGCCCCAGTGAGCATGGCCAGTGGTCAGGGATGTTGGGAGTTGTAGTTCAGCACCACCTGGAGTTCCCCAGTCCTGTTGTAGAAGAACCTTTTACACATTATATGTGTAGTTATCACCCATGATGATACATACACTGATATGGTCCAGTACCGGTTGCACTAACGAGTGGTTGGTCTGAATGAAGATGCACATCTTTTCTTCTTTAGTAGAAGCTGTCTGCGGCCAATTCAGTCAATTAACATTTGAATAGGTATGGGGATGAAGATCCAGATGCACATCTGTATCTCCATTCATGCTGGCTCCAATCACCCATTAAGTTTAAACTGTGGTTACAGATATTTAAGCACTTTGAGCATGTGTTGCTTGATCCTGTGCATGCTTACTCAGATGTGAGTCCCACTAAGTGTGCAGATGAGTGTCAGCTTACCTAAGAAACATAAACCTCCTTGTTTGATTAGAATGCTCCCTTGTGGGCTACTGATCGTCTCAATAAGGAATGTTGCCTTTTAAAACCTCCTTTTTTTTAGGTTTGTACCTGGCTTCCTATGAAAGTGAAAGTCCGGAAAACCAAACTGAAAAAGAGAGGTGGAAAACCTTGAGGTATTATTTCATTTATGTTGGATCATGATCTTCTGAAGTGGAAATAGGTAGATATGGGCACAGAGAGGGCGGCTACTGGAGTTTGCACACATAGCTCAGCTAGCAGAACATGAGACTCTTTAATCTCAGGGTTTTGGGTTCGAGCCCCAAGTTAGGCAAAAGATTCCTGCATTGCAGGGGGGTTGGACTAGATGACTCTTGTGGTGCCTTCTAACTGTATAATTTTGTTTCTGTGAACAGATACACATACACACACACATGTAATGGATGGCTCCTTTTAATGGAGAACCCTTTTGGGAAGGGGCAACTGATACTGGAGAAGTGGAGGAAGGAGGGCATACTACTGTGACATGCACTTGTGTGTGTAGCTTGGCTCAAAGGCAGTAATACCATAAGATACTTACTTTTGCTTAAAAGTACACTAATGGCCAGAACACAATCATGGCTGCTTGGGTTCAGATTGACCTTTGAACTAAGTCTCCAACACTTGAGAACCCTTAGGTATTCTCTTCCACCCAATTGTTACCGGTGATTATGTTGCATTATGCTGCTGGAGTTGTTGGTGTCACTTATACCATAGAGATATCTGTGCTAGTTTCCATCCCCGACAATAGAATAAAGGGGCACATCACATGAAGCCTAGCTTTTAGAGGATGACTTAGTTAAATGGGAGCCACTCTGCTGTGACATACTGATTCTAGAATGAACAAGCTGAATTAGATTGAAGGGTCAGGACTATTACCTTTTTTAAAAAGTGCATAGCAATGCTCATAATATGACTTCGTTAGAAAGCATAAAAACAAAAAACTTCACTATTTAGTTTCTTTTTACTGCTACAGTAAGACAATTTTAAGACTGAAAATGCTGTTTGTGGACACTTATCTTTCCTAAATGTGTCCTCACAATACATGGACGGAAATAGCTGGAAGATGCATGTCTTTGTGTCTTAGAAACATTTGATAATATATCAAAATGTGAGTAGGAAAAGTGGTAACATGGAGAGTGACAGTTTCCTCTATTGCTTGGTCAGCAAAGCTTCTTGTTTAATATGTGCCCCAGCAGTGTATTTTGGGGGTTCTCCTGAGGTAAGGGCTACACCATTTGAGTTTGACCTTTGCTCCTGTTACTTCCCTTGGGTATTTGACATAGCCAGTCATCTATTCAGTGCAGAACAGAAAACATGGCTATTCTGAATTACTCTCTGTCACACTTTCTTGCTCTTTTACCTATTCTCACGTTTCTCCTTTGCAGGACAACTATCTTAGGAAAGACTTGAAGCTAAAGATCTATAATTGCAGTAGGACAAACAAACAAACAAAATCAGCAAAACTACTTTGCACTACTGATTCCAAAGATGCCTATTTGGGATTTATGAGATTTTATTCTTTATTTTTGTGTGCATTTTGGACTATTTGTGGTTCACTGGATTCAGAGGTGTATTTTTACTGCACGCACAATGATGTTTTCTAGCTACTCTCAAACAGCAAAAGGCCAGGAGATGGCTTCTTCATGGCTGTACCAGAACAGAGTTCTTATCGCTGTTTACACTTGCCTCTGAAGGAAGAGCAAATGGCACGGAGAGCCATGATGCTGCAAACACAAAAGATTTTCACTGGAAAGGTACAGGGTGTGTGAAGCAGGGTGTATTGGACAATAACTCTCCAAGAGCTGTCAAAAGTGCATTATGCTAAACACAGCATTAATCTGGCCACTTGCTACATAAGGGGGAGAAAAAACTTGTTTTTTCCTCTACAGCTTTCAGCCTCAGTGAACAATATTCTGGTGGCAGGAGATAAAAGACTTAATACAAAGCCACATCAGTATGGAAAAATCCATGCAAACGCTTCCCTTTTTAAAAATAATAACATAGAAGCATATGAGCTGTGAACATTCATTATTTCTCCTTATGTTTGGGGTGTATATCATTATTATTATTTCCTTACAGTCAACTGCTAAGCTGTTCTGATGAAGTCAATGGCTTTCAGTCATACTTACCTCTGTATAAAGCATGTAGCATATTCTCTAGTTCTGTTGACTGATGACTCAGAGAATAGTCTTCAAAGGGGCCTTACCTCATTGACAATTGATGGAAGATTAATCTGTTAAGGGCTCTAACAGTTATTTTCCTTTTGCCTGCTCATTTTGTCTTCATGTCTAAGGCAAACAATATTTGAGAGGGGGAATTACTAAGACGTTGGGGCTCTTTTTCCGGTGCATTTGAGAGAACACTTTTCACTCCATGAAATGTTGCACTTTGGTAAAAGAATTGTCTACACACTGTTCATAAGGTTGGTTTCTTATTTTATAATTCTCCTCTTTATGGTCACTGCTCTCCCTTTACGTGAACAGTTTGCCATCTATTGTGTTGTTCAATAGAGATCAGGAAGCTGCTGCATAATACAAATGCCAAGTAATAATTGCTTAGTTATTGTACTTTCATGTAAAACAGATGTAACATAACTCTTTTTAATAATTTAAATATGAAATAGGATGGAAGTAAAATTCATATCTCTTGTCACTAAGTGTATAGAACTATGGGGAGGTGTGCAAGCCTTCACTTAGTAACTGAGGCTGTTTTTGTAACAGGATTACCAGTTCAGATGTCGAAAACCAACTGTGCATGTTGTAAGTTTGGTCTTGGAATGACATGTGCTCACTACATATAAAAAAAGATAACTGACACTCATATTTAGGTGCATATCAATGCATTCATGGTGCAGCCAAATTTCAGGATCCTTCCATCTCAAAAAAAAAAAAAAAAAGCTGGAAGGAAAATAGAAGTTGGGTGTATCCTGTGAACAATTGATTGCCACACATTACTTCTCACATGTAGTGGCAGCTGGTACAATCCACAAGAACCACCTCTGTTTCCCACCACATGTAAGCTTTTAGCATAACGATCAAGGATGAAACAGACACTCTACTGAACAAGCATTAGACACCAGGATGTGTTTGAACAGTAACTTAGCTAGACTGTTGATTTCAAGCTCTGAGTGTTTCCCCACACGAGACTTCCTCTGGGGCTGCTCAGAAGCTGACACTGGTGCTTTCTTTTAAATGAGGCAGTCCTAACCTCTGAAATGCAACTCAATGACTGCATCTACCGGGACTTGTGTTATCACTTCTTGAAAAGCCTGTTTATACACTCCCTTGTTATTTGTGTTCTACAGTGACATCTTGTATCATGGCAGCTAACGCTGGCTTGAAAACACTTTATGCCAGTCTTTTACAAATAAGTTACTAACTCATAAAAATGTATGCTTGCCTGCCCACCCACCCTCCCTATGTGAATTGCTTGTAGCCTAAAAGAGACCGGACAAAAAAGAAAGAGAGAAGGGGAAATATTTTGTAAGTTTCATTGCCTGGTCACCTTGGCAGATTCTTATTTGTCACAGACAACCAGGCAAGTGTCTATATACAAACTTGATTTATGTGATCAGTACCACTATGTGGTAAGGTTTTTTGTTTTTAACAAAGTTTACATTTTTCGCATAGAGTGCCACAATGTAGAAGTTGTTTTGGGTGGCTGTTGCATGAGAGCTGCAGTGTTTGGACCCACTGTTAAATCTATTGAGGTCTCTTTCCATAATGGTTTTCAGCATCTGGCTTGGAGGTAAGAGACCCGACTCTGAGAAACCTTAGGGAATAGGTGAGTTGCTGTAGGACTGGAGAAAGGGCAAAGGTTGTCTTAATCTTCAAAAGGGGGGGATCTGGCAAACCACACACCAGTCAGTTTGCCTTTGGTACTAGAGAAGATGCTGCAGTAAAGTTCATAAAGGGTATTGTATTGCTGGAATCCTTGGTTGCATTTCTTATTGAGTTCCCTACCAGGAATGAACTAGAGGGGTGGTCTCAGCAATACCCTTGACAAACAGAATGTGAAGCAGCCAGTCTGTAAGCATCTTGATAAACAGTGGTTAGCAGAAGCCGGAATTGATTTGTCAATAATAAATTCTGCCCAACTAATCTTATCTTCCTCTTTTTCATTGGCTAACTAGTGTAATGGATTGTGGAAACACAGTGGATGTGATTTAACAAAGCATTTGGCAAAGTCCCCCCGTGATATTTTGATTGGCAAAGTGGTTAATTGTGGGCTAGATGATAATACTGTCAAGTAGATTCAGAGCTGGCTAGAAAACTACTCAAAGAGTGCTCATCAGTGTTATTCATCAAACTGGAGGGCTTTAAAGTGGAGTGCCATGGTGCTTCATCCTGGATCCAGTACTCTTTAGCATCTTTACCAATGATTTAGATCAGGGGTGGATAATCTTTTGTTCTCCAGATGTTGACAAACTACAGCTCCCATCATCTATGACCATGGGCAATCGAGTTTTGAGTTCAGCACCTGAAGGGGCACAGGTTAGCCACCTCTGGATTCAGGTGGAGGCTATCCTTATCAAATTTGCAGATGACACAAAACTGAGAGAGATTGTTTCAGAAGACAGGGTTTAAATGCAAAATGACCTAGATAGAATGGGAAGCTGGGTCCACCTTAACAAAAAGAAATCCAGGTAAGAAAAATGCTAAAATCCTCCACTTGGGTGAGGGTGGAGGGAAATCATGCCAAGGTGTAAGGCACATGGTTTGGCCGCAGTACATGTGAAAAGAATCCTGGGACTGCAGTAAATCAAAAGTTGACTTCGGCTTGCACAGTGGGGTTTCCCTTTCTTCTTGTCACCCTTGCAGCCCCTTGTGCATCCTCCAGATCTGTTGGGGAGTAAATTTAGGGGAGTGTATGAATGGTTGTGGGGAAAGGGGGTGGACCTTGGAAGTCTGTTTGCACACCATTGTGTACAACCATGTACTAATAGGGAGACATAATCTGGAACATTATGACCAATTCTGGGCATTTCAAATTGGTTCAGAGGAGGGTCAAAGGTGTAGAAAATATATCCTGTGATCAAAATTGAAGGAACTGAATGGGCAGGATTCACTCAGCCAGCCTGTCAGCAGAAGCCTTGTATAAGGACTTCCACTTGAGCAATGGGGCTCCCCTCCCTCCACTCTCCCTGCCTGCCCCCCACACACTCCAAAATTGGCTCAGTGGAGGTTAGGAGAACCTCCAGAACTACACACTGGGAGAAAAACGCTATACTGAGTTCCATTCAGTGTGATTAGGCAGGAAAAGAGAATGCTGAGGGAGGACATGATAGTACTCCTAAAAAATCTGAAAGACTGTCCCACAGAACAGGGAAGAAGACTGGACTAGAGCTTAAATTACAGGATGGCAGATTTTTGTTGAGCATTAGGAGAAATTCCTTAATGGTAAGAGCAGTTTGACAATGGAATCAATTGCCAAGGAAAGCAGTGGCCTCTCTCTAGTCGTTGAAGTCTTCAGACAGAAGTCTGTTGGGACTGATCAAATTTTGGATTTCCTGCATGGGCCAAGAAGTTAGCAGGTGGACTCCAGTTGTATGATTCTATGAAGCAAATGTTATGGCTGCTCGTTGGGCATTACATCTGCACTCTCTAGTTGCAACATTACACATTGACCAGTTTGGCTGCACTGATGTTACAGGGGAACAAGAAGTTGAAAACGAAGTCCATTCTCCTTAGTTGTTTTTTTAAAAAAGCTAGTTGATCCTGGATTACTCACCCCCCCCCCCACCCAGAAAAAACCTTAAAACTTTATTGGCTGTTCTTGGGGGTATGTTTTTAGGGAGGCTATCTGATAACCAGGATGATAAAACCAGAGCCAGTTTTGATATTCCTAAAGAGTTTGCTATTAACATTTGAATATGTGCTGATGAAAAGAGGTCCTTTTCAGCTTAACAGCCTTCTGTATGAAATCAGTCCCAAAATGGTTTCTGTGTAGACTCCGTAGATTCCAACCAGTTCTAGATTGTATTCATGAATAACAATCAGAGCCATATGTGCATTCTCTAAATGGCCATTCGCTTAAGTACATGCATCTTTTAAATTGCCTGTTTATGACTATAATGGCTAACATTATGTGGAAGTGGTGAATGATGATCCTGCATTTTAAAAGTGAAAATTCTAATTTGTTTTCAGTGGTCCATAGCAGATATGTCTGTAGGAAGTAAAACCGAATTCCCAACCATGTATAATAGCACTCTGGAAAGATGACGTACGCTCTGATCCAAAACGGGTGTGCTTATACACCTGCCTGAGGCAACGACATATTGTCTGATATTTGAAAGGCATAGCTCTTCATCTTTCTGCTCCTAAGTACTTGTACGCTGGTGCAGATAGTCCTAGAATTGTAGTAATTCCCTAACAATAAATCATACAAGAGTATTTGGTATGTTGTCTGAAAAGAATTCTGCAACTCCAGCTGATCTTAATATCAGGGCATCTTACTGGAAGGTAGAATTGTCACACGTTGAACCGCAACTATAGATTATGAAGATATAAAACAAAGCCATATATTTGAATAAGTGGCCTTATTTCTCAAATGTGCTGTTAAGCACCTTTTTAACATTGAAGGCAGCTGAAAATTCACATAAGACTCACAGCACTAGAAATATTGAGCAAGGCTTTCTCTTCACTGTTTGTTGAATTGGCTTCCTGTGGTGATGTTCCACATCACTACAGAACAGCCCTTATCTATCCAGTAGTTTGTTTGTTTAAAGTCTATCTGGCTTGAACATAACTGCAAACAATCTAAGAATTGTACATCAGGTATCTGTGAAGAGGTCAGATTCCTTTAAAAAAAAACTTCTAGGAGTGCTTTGGTTTTAATCAAGTTTAGCTTTAATAGTTGTAAAAATATATTTGAAAGTGTGCATGTGCAGTCAACAAGAGTCTCTATGGCAGGGATAAGGAATATTTGGCTTCTAGATGTTGTTGGATTTCAACTCCCATCAGCCCCAGCCAGCATGACCAATGGTCAGGGATTCTGGGAGTTGGAGTCCCACAACATCTAGAAACCCCATCCCTGCTGTAAGGTTAGGATGGAATGAGCTTCTGTGCCTTGTTTTGTTACTCCGCACCCAACAAAAGGATACATTTTATTTTAGAACAATATCTCATATTAATTTACCCGCCAACTTCCTTCCCTTACGCCACTCTTTCTCCGCAACCAAAACTCCGGGGGGGGGGATGTAAAACTTCACAAAAAGTTAACCACACTTATGTAAAACTAGCCAAATTTGCATATACTGTTGATATGCACAATTTATTTTAAGTAAACATATTTTAACTTTCTTGGCTCAGAATATGGATGGAAAAAGATATTTTGTAATCCCTATTGTGTCTGCCAGCTATCAGACTGTTACTAGGGCTCTGCACAGTAACCTACAGTAAATACAGTAGGAAAGTGGTAGCAAACTCTCCATTGTCCTTGAGACTAGAGATTGTGTGGCAAGGCCCCGCAGTCCCCTCCGGAATAAATACACAAACACAAGTATATTGAGTTAATGGGATAAATAAGACCACAACTTTATTGGTTACAGATGTGGCTTAGGCAGTTGGGTGAAGCAAGACTATATCCTGACTCCTGCCCGACTGCAGGAAGTCTCTTAAGGGTCAACCACTGGAAGGGGGAGCCCTATGATGTACATAAATTAAGAGCACCCCCAGGGTCACTGATGGGGTTGTGGCATGACCCTAGCCCACACCCAGGCTTCGGACAGGAACCACACCCCCGGATCCCTTTAATGGGGTACCCTTAACGTGGAGGGGCAGACGGAGGAACAACCTCCCCTCCCATAATAAAGCTTACCCAATACCTAACCTTACAAAGTTGTGACAATTGCTACTAGGTAGGCGAAACCAAATGGCTAGAGCCAATTTTGCCAAGTGGAAAAATTCCTACCTGGCCCCAACAACCAGGCAACCAACATAAGTCATAGCAAGGCCAAAGTCAATCAACGCAAGAAAAGAGGATGGGTGCACTGGGAGATCCCAAGAAAGGATGCAAAGCAGGCTGCTTTCCTGGCCACACTGCAATTTAAGCGGCCATAGCCACGCCCCCAGGCAAACCCGATTGGCCGGCTGGGGGCGTGACGCGGCTGGGGTTCCTACTGGCATGGGCTGCAATACTCTGCCCACTGCTAGGTTGCTGTGAGGACCCGGGTTCCTGCCCGCAAAGCAGCCACCCAAAAAGAGGAAGCTGACTTGTCACTTGGTGACATTGACATTCTGCAGCTCCACTTAGCACCTGCAAGCATTCATATAATAGCCCAGCACCTGGAGTACCTCACTGAATGAGTGATTTGGGAAATGGAATTTTCCAAAAGACTTGTCATATTTACCAGCTCTTTAAAGTGATAGATTACCTAAAACTATTCCACAGTAGATGGTAAAGACATTTCCCTCCATCATTTTAGTTGACAGAAGCTAAAATAGTAGCTCATAGCACCCATGTCCTGGTCCATTTTAAAGCATGCTGTGGCTGACCTAACCTCTCAGTAGCCAGCTGAGAACTGCTGCTGATGTTTAATTCCATTAATGGCGCTTGTGACAACTCCTTCTGTGGCTGCTACGTGTGAGGAGCAAAGCAAATTATTCTCCAGAAATATCACATGAATATATTATACAAATCCTTTCAGAGAGCATTGGCATAAATCCTTTTGTTTAGCACAAAAGGATGTTGGTGGGGGAGTTGAGGTGAGAGGAGAAAGAGAGAGGTAATTGAAATAATTCACCTAGATCTCATCAGAAACAACTATGATAACCCCAGTAATCTGTTATTTGGGTCAAAATCTCAGTAGACCTAAAGGCCCTGGTTTATCTACTCATGCTGCATTTAGCTGTTGCATGTGAGTAGAACCACACAAGAGTGGATGGGACTTGCATCTCCCCCTCGCTTTTTACATTTAATGGTACACTTTATTATAACAATATTAAAGATATGGGAATTGTTACATTTGCCTAAGTCTGTATTGGATATAGATTTGTTCAAGAAACAAAAATAGGCCAGTGGTTTATATATGTTTTAACTAGAGCGGGATATTCTCTCTCCCCCGTCCCCCTGGTGTTCCATCTTAAGACTCTCATCAATAAGAAACTAAAGAGAATGTTACCACAAAATAAGTAATAGGGATTCACAGCACTGGGACATCAGACCAGCCTTCTAGGCTTTCAGACAGGAGTCTCCCAGTCCTACCTGGAGATACTGGTAGGGGCCTTCTGGATGCAAAGCACTTACCACTTAGCTACAACTCACTGTAATATAAAAGACTATTATTGATTAGATTCTAAACTATCCCACAGGAGCAGGCAAAGAAATGTATTTCTACCTAGAAGGAAACAGTTGCCAGAAGGCCCTGTCCTGGTTTGTTTTAAAGCATGCTGAGGCTGAGTAATGCTGACATAACTGTTGGCAGTAATTCTTGTATTTTTGCTGATCATAAAACTGTAACCAGAAAAACAAGGGGTTAATATAATTACCTAGCTTAAAAAGGTAAAGGGACCCCTGACCATTAGGTTCAGCCGCAGATGACTCTGGGGTTGTGGCGCTCATCTAGCTTTATTGGCTGAGGGAGCCGGCATACAGCTTCCGGGTCATGTGGCCAGCATGACTAAGCCACTTCTGGCGAACCAGAGCAGCGCACGGAAACGCCGTTTACCTTCCCGCCGGAGCGGTACCTATTTAACTACTTGCGCTTTGACGTCCTTTTGAACTGCTAGGTTGGCAGGAGCAGGGACCGAGCAACGGGAGCTCACCCCGTTGTGGGGATTCGAACCGCTGACCTTCTGATCGGCAAGCCCGAGGCTCTGTGGTTTAGACCACAGCGCCACCCACGTCCCCTAATTACCTAGCTTAGAAATCATTAAAATATTCAAAAACTAAATGATCAGAATCCCAGACAGGAGACAATTAATTTTCAGTGGCAGTGCTACTGTCATGAAATAAGTTGCCATACTAGCAAGAACCTACTAGGCTGGTAAGTAATTTGCATCATCTGCCATTGGGGTGGAGAGCAGAGTAAATGTTTTCAGATATACAAATGCAGTTTCTTGGGGATGTGGTGCAACCTTGGAACAAAGATTTCATGGCTTTATCAAAACAGTGCTATCTATTGTTAATATTCACTGTGAGCCAAGGACAGTCCATGCATATGAAACAGCTGTTTTTCTTAGTTTTGAAACTCCACTATGCGGCTTGTTTTTATTTAAAACATCAACTGAAGCATATTTTCGATTACCTTATAGGTAATCTAAAACGCTAAACCAAGGTTTGATGCTACAGGAGCAAGCCCTGTGCTGACATGCCCCTTTTTTCACTTACACACTCAGAGGAGCTTGTTATTTCCCATATTGAAACAAATGGTAGTATGCTATTACTCTGAACTAGCAAAATATGGTGTGTGTTTACTGTGCAAACCATGATTGTATCCAGGAATCAAACCCTGGCTATAAACCTAGTACAGTGGTACCTCTGGATGCAAACAGGATCTGTTCTGGAGCCCCGTCCGCAGGTCACGATTCGCCGCTTCCACGCATGCACATGACGTCATTTTGAGTGTCTGTGCATGCGCGAGCGGCGAAACCCAGAAGTAACGCGCTCCATTGCTTCCGGGTCGCTGCGGAGTGCAACCGAAAATGCTCAGCCTGAAGCTATTTCAACCTGAGGTATGATTGTATTCAGGGCAAGCACAAGCAGTTTGCCACTTTGGATTTATAATAATAATTATTTATTATTATTATTTATAACTCACCCACTTTACTGGGTTGCCTCAGCCACTCTGGGTGGCTTCCAACAGACATAAAAACATCAAACATTAAAAAAAACTTCCTGATATAGGGCTGCCTTCAGATGTGTTCTAAAAGCTCTATCGTTATTTACCTCCTTGACATCTGATGGGAGGGCGTTCCACAGGGAGGGTGCCATTGCCTAGAACAGTAAACGATACATAACCAAATAATATAAAATGATTATTTTAAAAATGTCTTTGGAAATGAAAGAAGCAAATCACAAACAAAGAGCTCGCTCATGTAGCACCACCCGGTGGCACCTGGAACCTGCCTGGAATCACCCGCCACCTCCCCCCCAGGAGAGGTGGCGGGCGGACACGGGCCCCACGCCGCCTTTTCGGGTGGCGTGGTACCTGCAGGCACCTAAGCCACCGTGTTACTCCCAGGAGAGACACATGGTTCTGGCACACTGCAGGCCCCCCCCCCCGCCATGGTAAGGGCTGCTCCCACACTAAGTAGCTGCCCAGTTGCACCCCACCGCCCTAGCTATGCTAGTGCTCATGGTTTGTATATTATGTATGAACCAACCATACTCTCCCAAAGGTACAAACTGTTAATTCGGCAGATGTTTCCTAAAATTACAAGCGTAAAGGATTTATACTGCAGACCCATATGTGGCTACTTCCAGGAAAGCCCCAACAAGTTCAATGGGACTTATTCCCTGGCAGTCTTCAACTCTTAAACCACAGTCCCAGAAAGCTATGTGCTAACCAGGGAGAACCTTATGCAAAAGCAGAAATATCTTTGAAACTTGAAGCTGCTACTACAGACACACAAACACCTGGATGAGCAAGATGTTATTTCAGTTGAAAATCAGCTTACCTGTTTTGGTAAGCAAGCAGCTAAAGGATATATTTTCAAAGAAACTTTAAACTTAAGCGGTTGTCTCCCATGTACACCCATACCGTATTTTTCACTCTATAAGACGCGCCAGACCACAAGACGCACCTAGTTTTTGGAGGAAGAAAACAAGGGGGGGAAATTCTGAATCTCAGAAGCCAGAACAGCAAGAGGGATCGCTGTGCAGCAAAAGCAGCAATCCCTCTTGCTGTTCTGGCTTCTGGGATAGCTGTGCAGCCTGCATTCGCTCCATAAGATGCACACAAATTTCCCCTTACTTTTTAGGAGGGGGAAAAGTGAGTCTTATAGAGCAAAAAATATGGTATATTCTTAGTATAGCAATCCTTGTTATCTTCATATATCACTTCACTTTCAAGGAGTGAAACTAGAAAACTCAATTGATGTGTTGATGTGCACAACAGGACTCTCCTTTCCCCTTCTCCTGCTGTTCCCCTCCCCCTAGATTTGCATTGGGAGACTGTCTAGGGCAGATGGGGATGGTAAAGGACGAGGAGAGGAAGGGAACTTCCCTTGAGAAAGTGGAAATCCTCTCACACCATGTTGGCTATACCCGTGTTGGCTATACACAGAATTATTTGGCTCCTTAGGTACTGCATTTTATTATAAACAAGTAAAAATGCACATCAGAATTCAGATCTACTTAACTGGCAGCATACAATACCCATTGGGTTGCATTGCTATAGAAGATTTGTCCCTAGAAGCTAGATAAAGGACCATAGTTAATTTTAGAATAGCAGCTGGACCTGCTGAGAATATGTGTGGTTTTTGTTTTTTAAAAAATAGCATATGTTAGGCTTTTACAATAGCTATGGCTATTTTTATAAAAAGTCATTTACAATGTTTTCCAATAATTCTAGCTCTCTCTTGTGCTGCCACTAACAGTGGTAGACAGCAGATTAGTGGTAATACCCCCACTTCCTAAACCCTGTGGGCTCGCTGTGACCACAGTGAGTGCTTTTTCTGGTTACATAATATATAATCATTTTTCACACACACCCCAATCTACTGTGCCACCTCCAGGATTGGCATAGTTTACAGCACATTTTCAGGGGGAGGTGATAAGGGAACAAGGCCATTTATGGTCCTTGGTTCTGAACAAATCTGCCCTGGGAAGTCCTGTTTTGGGCCCAACTAACTGGTGGAACACCAGAACTTACTGCAGATGCGCCTCCAACTGCAGAAGTGTTTGTAGGTCTCACTGTCTGCCAGCAGAGCAGCCAGCAGAGCAGCACACATAGCACTTCAAAAAACCTTTGGGCAACTTTCGGATAATAATAATCTCTTGAATAATAATCTCTTGACGTCAGATATGATAACTGGAAAAGTTGCTTATTATTTAGGCAAGACAGATCCCGCTCACCGCCAAAGAAACCTGTTCTCATTTATTCCACTACAAAAACTGTCAAGGCTTGATGATGTGCCAAACAACACGTTATGTTGTAATTTGAACCTGTGCTAAGCGGTGTGTGTGTGTGTTTTCAAATCATGTTTACTTGGAAGATGCAGAAAGGACTCGTTGAAAGTGAACGAGTTCTGGTTCTGCTATTCAAGGTAGGAAATCCAGCACCTATTTTGTCCAGCAGAAAGCCCAGCGCAGGATTCTAGATCATGGTCTACAATACATAATTAAGGTTGCAAATGTAAACTCATTTTGGATTGGGCAGCTTTCCAAGTAACTAGGACTGGGGCATAAGACAAATGCTTGGGAACAGCTTCCATCCAGAGAACATAGTTGTGCAGAAATCTGCAAATTTCAAACATTTCATTTATTTGTGTATAACCCTTAATTATACACTTGTTATATTTTATAGACATGACCTTGTTGCAATAACAAATGCCTTTGGAAACTTATGAGCATGTTAAAACATCTTGCTTCCCTGCAAACCACCTTGCTTTATACAGGAAGATAGAAAACAATGTAACCATACATAAAATCAATTTTATTTTTATGAATACTGAGTGTGAGAAACAAAGTACCTGAATTTGCTCATATGAAATCGTACCAACAAATTGCAAAGCTATTGCGGTGTTTAATCCTGCAACTAGGACTGTATGCAGTGTTCTGCTTGAACACTGGTTTTTTTGGGGGGGGGAGGTTGGCAGCTTTGCACTTCTGCCCCATGTGTCTCTCAAAAATCTGCTCCTCAAGTTTGGAGAATCTTCGAAGCAGCAGCACAAATGGCTGCACCTTCACATTGCACACGGCGCCCTTGGGCTCCCAGCCATTATTCTTACAACTACATCCTTAGTAACTTGCCATGGATCAAAGACTTAATAGACAGGAGGGAAATCACTGCAAAACTGCATGTCAAAAATTCTAAAAGAGTTTCTGCATTTCAGAATGCCAGGTTCATGCCTTGCAGTTTCAAATGTATTTCCGCTCTGTTTACCTTCAAACATTTCACAGGATTTGCCATTGCTGCTCTAGGACTAGATTATAAATGCAGCAGAATCACGTGGTAAAGCTTTTCCAGGTTTGTACCACTGTTGGTGGGGGGTTCCATGTCTGCTCTCAGATATAAAATTCTGGCATGTACAAAACTAGCATGCTTAGGGGAACGTGTTGCCTAGCTTTCTCCCTGGCATGCTATTGTGGAGGCAGTAGGGGGAACACTGAAGCATCAGAATCTGTAGTAGTATAGTGGAGGGGGGAAATTCACCGCAATTTTGCCTACTGTATGAATTGCCCTTTATAGTAGAATTTATGGAGCAATCCACAGCCCTGTCTGGGAGCAAAAGGGTGGAATGGAGCCACAAATTTGACCACTGTATCTGAAGCCCTGTCCGCGAGTGCTGACCAGGATGGATGCTGGAGGTATTTTTCCCCATTTTGCCATGTTGACTCCAGGCTGGCACACCTGAGGAACCCAGATTGAGCCCCTCTCTGAGGAGTGGATTGGAATCTCCCATTTCGGGAGCTCCTGCCAGGTCATCACTACTGACAGATACAGACACAAAACAACACACCCCAGCCAGTGGATGGAGAACTCTGTTACATCCTAACCTCCAGCAGGAAGGGGTCAGGGAGTTAGAATTCTAGCCTTAGATGCATTCCTATTCATTTCAAACTTCAGAGAGGATCCAAAGAGCTATTTTAGGCATCCCTAAGGGGTTTGGGCATGTTCTTTTGAGATCTGATTAATATTCCCTTTTTTAAAAACAGTAGGTTGCCATATCAAAACACAAACTAGGTCTGAGTTCAACCTGCTAACTAAATTAATAGGAAATAATCTCTAAAAAGACAAACCATTTTAAAAGCTAAGAATATAAAGCAATTGAAAAGTAGAATATACAAACACTTAAGCAGTTCCCCAAATATGTAAGCATGAATAATGTGTAGATATACCATTCCTCCCAATTGGTAATTTGTGTTTTCAGAAACAGCTCTCTTCATATTGTGACTTGCTTTGTTATTTGAAGTTCTCAAATTATTACCAATATTTTGACCCCATTGGCAGACAAACAGTAGGGTACTTGGGGTGGGGGTGGGGAAGGCTGTTGTTGTTTTGTGGTTGTACATATCTTTACAAAATGTTAATGGTGATATACTTACCCTGCCTTTCATTAATACTACAAAAGAGCATGGTCATAAGTAGATGATAGCTGTTGGAGATGAAGCCATCCCATGCGGCATTCTTGTTTTCAGTATTCATCTCCTACCCATGCTTTTTTATACTACTGTGGTGAGATTGTTATGAAACCCTTTTGTCAGTCACATACAAGCTAATTTACCTATGTACAGAATTTGTATTACAAGCCTAATTTATACTGTGTTTTAACAGTTTGCCTGAACTGTCTATGATTTCTAAATTTTGTAATGTGGGTGTAAGATTAAAAACATTGACATGTGGTTAGTCCAGACTTTTGTCTTTCTTCAGTGTGTACATATTTTTATTCTTGGTAATTGTTTTCCCCTGCTATGCAGTACACAGAAGCAGTTTCCTTTACCTCATCTTTATAGGAAAGGTACCTCCAACTCCTGAATCATTTTATTGCCCTTTCCCAGGTCTTATAATACAACTATTCTTTTCCTTACTTCTGTTCTAAATAGTTAAGGTGATGCATTTGGTTGAAGCATGGGAAGCATGGCATAGTGGTTAGGGTGTCTGACTAGGACCTGGAAGACCAGGGTTCAAGTTCCCACTCAGACATGAAGCTCACTGGGGTGACCTTGGACCAGGCACTTACTCTCAGCCTAACCCACCTCTTAGGGTTGATGGGATTAAATGGGGAGGGAAAGAACTATGTATGCTACTTGAGCGCCTTGGAGGAAAGACACAAATGTAATAAATACAAATGTAATAAATAAAAATAATGGTAGTCCTTATATAGCAGGTGCTTACTGTATCAGTTTTTTTCAGTAGCTATTTTACACATCTTATTCTCACAGTGAAATACAGTGGTACCTCAGGTTAAGTACTTAATTCATTCCGGAGGTCCATTCTTAGCCTGAAACTGTTCTTAACCTGAAGCACCACTTTAGCTAATGGGGCCTCCTGCTGCCGCTGCACCACCGCTGCACAATTTCTGTTCCCATCCTGAAGCAAAGTTCTTAACCTGAGGTAATATTTCTGGGTTAGCGGAGGCTGTAACCTGAAGCGTATGTAACCCAAGGTACCACTGTATAGCAACAAGCCTGATATCCAACTTTTCTTTTTACACAGCTGTGGCTTAGTGGAGATCATGTGAACTTGTAGACTGCTGGAAGCAACCTTGTGCTTTTTGCTGCCATGCAATAATAACACCTGGACTGGGAGTTGTGCTTAAGCTCTCGTCGCACTAACCACAAACTGCCATGGTTTGCTTAGTGCAGCAGCAGAAAGGACCAGGGCAGAGCAAAGTGGTTGCAAATTTCTCTCTAGGAGCCTGCACAGTCTTACTAAGCCATAGTTTGATTTGTTTTATGTTTGTTTGTTTGCAAACCAGCTCATTGCCATTCCCTCTGCTTTACCAGTGTCGCCCTTCTTGCCTTAGTACCTAGACGCTTACCACAATTAATCTGCAACTTTGCTAAAATATGAACTAACATAGTTTTCTTTATTTCTGGTAAGCAGGACATAAAAACTACTGGTATGGAAAGGATATTTTGGTCATTG
Organism: Podarcis liolepis; assembly: GCF_965112155.1. Taxonomy (NCBI): domain Eukaryota; kingdom Metazoa; phylum Chordata; class Lepidosauria; order Squamata; family Lacertidae; genus Podarcis; species Podarcis liolepis. The sequence goes on along the minus strand of NC_139555.1, from coordinate 60,977,048 downwards.
AACTGTGTAACCCCTTCATGCTCTCAGAATAGACCTTGTTATTCAAAGACATGCAGAATGCAAGCAGGCATAGCTGTAGCACTATTGCCACCTGCTGAACAGTAAGAGAACAAGTAACAATTATTTAAAACTATGGTAACGTTATGGTAACGTTCATCATTTTAACAAAAAGTAGGTAAAGATGAGCAACGGTCTAATGTGCAGCCTCATCACAGGTTCAGAACCATTCAGGATGCAAGGTGGATAAATTAAATTTAAAAAGCTTTAACAACACTATTTCACTAATCTATAAAATAATTTATGATTTACTTATTTCTAGCTCTCCATCATAAAGGCTCTGGGCGAACAGCAATATACTAATTATTCTAGCCTCCCTGTCCCTAATGTCTCAATGCCAGTTTGAATAGAAATATCTTTGTGAAAGTCCATATAGTTTTAAACCTTTAAAAAGGTTGTGTGTGTGAATACAAAACAATTACTAGTTTGCCAGTGAGCTTTTACAGAAAAGAACTAGATATGTGCCAGATTAAGTTACAGCATATATATTACCAGATGGGGGAAATACAGCTAATTTAACAGCCTTTAGGGATTTTTTAGCATTGTTTGGAGAAGAATATTGTGGTTACTATGGCTGCAACCATAAACTCCACTGGGAGTAAGCCTCATTTAACAAGACTTAACTTCTGTGTAAACATGGTTATGATTGTGCTTTAAGCCATTTCCAAGATGTCAGGGTTTGTTTGTTTTTTAAAAAGCACCTTTATTTCAAAATATTTAACCAGAAGCACACATTTTCACATTTAGCATTTGATTTATGACAAAAAATACAAGTTTATGGCACCCAAAACTTTCAGAATTTCAAGCTTCAGAAAAGAAACATCCCATATTTCTTGCCCTCCCACCTCTGTTGTTTTAGAAAGCTAAATAAGTAAGTAATTTCAAGCTTCAGTATAATGTGTAACAGTTCAGTACTACTTAAGCTGCAAATTTGTGCCTACCTACTGGGGAATTTATTCCATTAAACTCAGTGAGACCCAGACATAGGTTTAGGTGAGACCAGGAATCTCTAACCTTTTTGGACCAGTAGGTGTATTTTAATTTTGTGAAATACAACATGGCTGCCATGAGGAGCACGACATAATCCAAAATCAGAGAGAATACTGCTATTCCTGCCCACCGCACCCAGCAGACAACATCATGCTTACTACAGGAAGTCAGCTATGTCCGACTGCAAAGATCACACAATATTGATTTCACTCACATACACAATAATGCTGCTGCTGTCTAGTAAAAGGGAGCGTTCCCCAATACCAGTAAAAATAATACAAGGTAGCCACATCACACTCACTGCACTTCAACAGACCATGGACACACAAGCAGTTGCATCTTTTTCACTCATATGCACACACCATACACACACGTCACATATACATCTCTCTCACAGAGATCAACTAGTCATGCCGCCTTCTCACCTGACATATATCTCCCTTGCATAGACAGCACATACCGTCTCCCTCCTCTCATCTTGCAATGACTCACATGTACATAAATCTGTCAGGGTGGAGGTAAAACACCGACATGGTAAAAGGTAAAAGTAAAGGGACCCCTGACCATTAGGTCCAGTCATGGCATACTCTGGGGTTACAGCGCTCATTTCGCTTTATTGGCCGATGGAGCCACTGTACAGTTTCCGGGTCATGTGCCAACATGACTAAGCCGCTTCTGGCGAACCAGAGCAGCGCACGGAAACACCGTTTACCTTCCCACTGGAGTGGTACCTATTTATCTACTTGCACTTTGACGTGCTTTCGAACTGATAGGTTGGCAGGAGCAGGGACCAAGCAACGGGAGCTCACCCCATCGCGGGGATTCAAACCGCCGACCTTCTGATCGACAAGTCCTAGGTTTAACCCACAGAGCAGGCTAATTTTTCCCACAAACTGAGAATAATGGGGTTTGTACCTTTTGCCTAATATCTCAGGTTCTAAAAATGCTAGAAACTTTTTTTTTTAATGAAAGCTGGAAACCTACGTATTATGGTTCATCCCAAAAAAGGCATCAAACCCCTGAGCACTAGGCAGGTGACCCCTGGGCTCCTGTATCTTGTCAAGATTTTCCAACTGGTGGGCCTCGAGGGGAGAGGTGGTCCAAGATGGCGACGGCTTAGCAAGCAGGCTTCGGAGCTCCGCAGATAACAGGACTGTAATTAGCATTGACTGCCACCCAGGGAAGTAATTTTTCCTTTTTACTTCTCTACTTTTTAACTTACCAACTTACTGAGATTCTAACAGCACCTTCTTGTCTATGCTATGAGAAACATCTTGGGCAAGTTCTGTGAAGCATCCTGGGCAGGCCGCCAGCTGCTAGCTATTAACCGCCAACTCCCTTCTATACTTTGTTCCTGAAACTCCTGGCAGTCTCCACACAGAGAAGCTCTTAAATTGAACAAACTGAGCACTTTCTATTTTTTCTCTCTTTTATGGTTGGTGAAACCTCTCCTTGTTTACTCCCCATGGTGACGCTATGCCTGCTAGTAAACACCACAGGGACCCAGAGGATGTAGCTCTCTCACCGGTTCCCAATCTAAAATAGAGGACTTTTTTAAACAAATCTGCTTTTATAGTATCTTGTCAAATACAATTGTCTAAGAACCTTTGGTATTAGGTATGAATGCATATTACAGCAAAGTGACAAAATACTCGGTTTTGAAAGTAGGAGGGAGCTAATAATTCCATCCACCCTGCAAAATCACCTCCTCCTCAGTTGTGCTCACCCAGTTTCTCCTACCTTTTCTAGCCATACTCTTCCCAAAGAAAGATCCTAGGAAGAAGTATTTACAAGTGCTGCTACTTTTTATTATTGGAGATGCCCTCTCATATAAGGAAGAACTCATTTTGTGCAACTGTACCAGAACCACAGAAGAGGAGTCTGAGCCCTTCGAAAAGCCACAACTCCACAGACATTTTTGCCCAAGCCCAAGCATGCAAGGTACAGTAATGGGAAAGCACAACACATTATTATTTAGTAATATCTTAAAGATTGTTCCAACTTTAGCTCAGGGAAATCAATATAACCATTACTGAACATGTGTAGAAGCCTAATAAGCCTGCTGTAATAGCTCACATACTTTATATTATGTATTATTATGTACAGCTTGTTATTGATGTACCATATTATTAGCGGTATGTTACTTTCACCCGTGACCACCTCTAGCCTAGATATACCGGTAAATGTAATTTCATATGTGAATGCAAAACTCAATTTCCCTATCCTCTACGCAAAATAACCTCCCAAACCGATGATTCCTCCAAACATTCAAAAGTTCACTTCCAACCACTTATTTTACCCCAGTCGTGCAATCTTGAAAAGGACTCACTAGGTAGGTAAGTCCCAATTAGATCACTAGGGCTTACACCCGAGGAAGCGTGCGTAAAATCGGGCTGCAACTGCGAGCACAGCAGACGGATGAGTTGGGAAAGAGGAGCTTGTTGCTCCTGACATCCAGAGCAAGCCTAAGCATGTTTGCTCAGACGTAGGTCCTACTAGATTCAGTGGCGCTTACTCCCGAGTAAGCAAGGCTGTTATCATCCCCACCATCTTCACTCTTCTAGCCAACGTCTGTCTGTCCTCCCAGAGGGAGTCCCGCTGTGGGCGGGGCCTCAGCTGGAATGCAAACGCAGAACCTACATTCCCCGCGCCCATCCCGCTTTATATAGAGATAGTAAATATTAGAGGAGATAATCCCATTGTCTGGAGACAGTTTCCTGGTTGCATTTTAATGCTGTTTCGAATTAACTGGAGAACCTCGCAAGATCTTGAAGAAGCATGTCTCCCTCTCCGCCACTTCAAACAACAGCAAAACCCCAAAAGGTAGCATCAGAAACAGAGCTCCCCCCCCACACACTTTCAAAAGTTGGGAACGTAAGAGCCCTGAGGTCAAAGGCTTATATAAAATCCCAACCAGTGGGCCAACAACTAGATGCCTTCGATAACAACAACATTTATACCCCGCCCATCTGGCTGCTTTCCCCTAGCCATTCTGGAGGGCTTACAGCCAAACATCAAACAAGCCCACAAGCAAGACCCGCGCACAGGAGAAGCGCTCTCTATTTTTGGCGCTGCTTTCTGCCGCAGCTGCTGCTGCTGCTACAAACCAGAAACAAAAAGCGTAGTTCACAGCCCACGCAGAAGTCGAGCATTGTTTGCGTGTGTGCGCGCGCCTCTATATATTATAAGTCTACGCATCAGCACGTGTGACGCAACCCCGCAATGACGGGCGTGGCTAGGGAGGAGGAGAGGGAGAGGGAGAGGAGGGAAGCCGCCATTTTGTTTGTTTGCGGACGGAAGACACGTTTATCCTTCGCAGCTCGCCGTTGAGCGTAAGTGGCGGAGGGACGGGAAGCGGCCTGTTTCTCTCTCTCTCTCTCTCTCTCTCTCTCTCTCTCTCTCTCTCTCTCTCGTTAGGCCTTTTGTAGAGGCGGGAAACCAGGTCCTTGTTTTGCTCTGTGGGGCTTCAATTCCTCTCAACCCCCCCCCCGACAGTCGTTGGGATATAGAGAGTAGGAGGATACGAGGTAGGGAATAATTTTTTACGCGTTAAAAGGGTGCTTTTTTAAAAAAAGAGGGGCGGTTCTGAGCTTCGGAGACGGAGGCCTTCAGCACTTCCTAACATGTAAACCTTTCCCTCACCCCCTGGACTTGTGCAGCCTGAGGTGGGGGGGGGGAGTGGGGGCGGGGCCGGATTGAGGTTTGATGAGGCCCTAGGCGACTGAAGGTAATGGGGCCCTTTATATGTCCAGCTGTCCTTTGTCAACAACAAATTGTCGCTGTTTTTTGTGTTGAATATATGCTATATGGTAATTTATGGATCTAGTAGGTATCTAAAGCCATTTGCACATAACAAAATATGTGATATTTTAGGGAGCAGGCTAGCAGGTGGGGCCCATTACTTACATCATAGGAGCCTACACAACACAAAACACCGTTGCTGTATGTAGGTTTTATTTTATTTGTTTTTTATCTTATATTTTGGAAATGTACATCTAGTTTAAATTTTTGGGCGGCCCCCAAGAGAGTGGGGCCCTAAACTATAGTTTGTGTAGCTTATACGTAAATCTGGCACTGGGCAGGGGGGGAAGGACCTTTAAGCAGGAGAGCCTGAGGTCCCTCTCCTGATGGAATGTCAGCTCTCCTTGGATTGGGGACAGCGGTCTCTTCCATGCGGTAGGATGCAAGCGTGGCTTCCGGAGAGTGGCAAAGCCCAGCATTTCTAGTTTTAGAATTAAGCCCTACCGCGAAGAAGCAACACTTCTTATAGCTAATGCATATTTTACGCAGACAGCCTTGATGGAAGCACTGGGATCAGGGTGCACACAGAATAAAACACCCAATTAGTTTTGGAATAGAAAGCATGTTTTGTTTCATAAACGTTGACGGATGTGACAGTTCAATCCGAGTGTTTAAACATGTGGAGCTTCCTGTTAGAACTTATTTTAAAACATCCTGGAAGTGCAAACGAATAACTTTCTGACTGTGGGAGAATACCTTTCATCACCAAGTGATCGTGGGCGCAGAAATGTAGGCTTGGGGGTGGTGTCATTTTGCAGGCCATCTAGTCCAGCCTCCTGCTTCATGCAGGAAATTGAGTCCCAGAGCATTCTTAGTTGATAGCTGCATAGGTTATGTCTCAATCAATTTGAGATTAGTGGAGATACCTTTCAGATCCAGTGTTGGCTCCAGGCTTGAGAACGGCCCTCTTTTCACTTTAGAAATTCACCGACCAATTTTGAAACAGTCCTCCAAGAAGTTGGAGAATTTGTAGCTTTCTTGGCACCGCAGATATTCCAGGCTTGATGGGCTTATTGCATCACTATCTGCTTCACACTCTTCTCGTGCCATTTTGAGTAACCCCAACAGCTCTTCCCTCCCCAACTGAATGTAAGCTGAAATGGCTATTTAAATGAGAGTCCAATTAACCAAAATACAGGAGCTCAAATAAAAGTGTCAGTCAAAATTTTTCATCCTGGTGGGAATGGAAATTTGGATACTCAGGTAAACAGCAGAGGGTAGGGATGTGAAGTTGACCACATGAACAGGGATTGTTTTGTTTTGTCTTTAAAGTATGCCCCCCTTTTTTTTAGTATGTCCCACTTTTTAGAACAGGTTGGGGAGCTATATTGGATGGAATATTATACTCCAGTAATATTTTGATACGTATTTAATTAATGTCCTATATGGCTGTTTTGATCATGGAAAGCTGACACAAATTATGATTGAGTTTGATTTGTTTGTGTCCATAACTGTTTGCTGAAGCCTTGAACGCTCTGCCTATGAGAAGACCTATTTTATATATTTAAATATTTTTATGGTGCTTTCAGTCCCAAAATGCTTGGACTTTTCAGGATTTATATAGATCTGTAATATAATATTGAGAGCTAACAGATGATGAAATGTTATCCAGCAAGGTGGGATTTAAGTTACACAGCTAACCTTCAAATGACTAATGCACAGTGAAACCTTAAAGCATATACCGTATTTTTCACTCCATAAGACACACTTTTTTTCCTCCTAAAAAGTAAGGGAAAATGTGTGTGTGTCTTATGGAGCGAATGCAGACGGGAGAAGTGGCTCTTGCTGACTTTTCAGTGAGGTGGGAGAAGGGAACGTCCCTCCTTCCGGCTCATTGGAAAGCCAGCAAGAGGCGCACCAAGTGTGTCTGCCGCTCTTGCTGGCTTTTTGGTGAGGTGGGAGAAGGGACAGACAGGCTGACTGTAATTCAAGCAAAGGGAGAGCCGTTTACATGCGTGTAAGCAGGTCTTACTCTGCTTGCTTTACAATGAGCCGGAAGGAGGGGCAGAGGGCAGCCCCTTCCACCCCTCCCCTCAGCTGACTGTACCAGTAATTCAAGCAAAGGGAGAGCGGCTTACAGGGCTTCTGCTCTGGTGTCTCCTCCTCCTCCTCTTTTTGCTCCGGTTCCAGCAAGGCAAGGCAGCTGCCCACCACAGGCATGCACAAATGTGAGCTCTCCCTTCCCTCCCTCCCTCCCTCCCTCTTCCAACTTCAGTAAAATATTGGGGGGGGCAGGTAAGCCCCACCTCACATACCGCAATTCATCCTTGTAGTTCAACAACATCTGGGGACCCACAGGTTGAGAACTGCTGTGGTCTCAAGACAAAGTGCATGCACGCTATATGAATAACAATGCCCATCAACATGGGGGGGACTCCCTCAAATATTTGGGGGGGGGGCGAAGGCATCTAGGCCTCTAGGAGTTGGCTGCTATGCCTAGGACAATTCAAGAAAGTGATGCATATGCTATAATATCAACTTTTAGGGTGATACGGTAATTTTTTTTTTATACAGACTGTATGTTGGCTATGTTTACTGTGATGCCATTGGTTAAAGGTATGGTCAGCACTCAGTGGTAAACATTGGAGAAACTGTACATTACTGACAGTTTGTACATCACTGTATTTTCTTGCAGAAAACATCCCCCATTCTGATAAGGATGATAAAGCAGAAAAGACTAGCGTATAGGATTCCTTTTAAACTAGAGGTAGTAAAATATGCTAAGGAGCATGGAAACAGAGCAGCGGAGAGACATTTTGGGTCACCTCCAACTGAAAAAATGATAAGAGAGTGGAGGAAACAGGAGGATCAGCTGCAAAAAGCAGATAAAAGCAAGCACACTTTTCGTGGAAATGCTGCAAAGAGGCCACAGTTGGACGTGGCCATGAAAGAATGGATCAAAAATCACCGGAAGAATGGCTTCGGGGTCTCTACAAAAATGATAATATATGAAGCCAAACGCATTGCTGTAGAGAAAGGCATTCACGATTTTACTGGATCACCATCATGGTGCTACAGATTTATGAAGCAATGTGGCCTTGCTATGCACACCAAAACTAGAATTGCACAAAAATTGCCAGAAGAATATGAATCTAAGATTCTGTCTTTTCATAAATTTGTAATTGATGCTAGGAAGAGAAATGGATTTGAAATTGGCCAGATTTGGAATATGGATGAAGTCCCGCTAATCTTTGATGTGCCATCTAATAGGACTGTTGATCTGAAAGATACCAAAACTATCGCCGTGAAAACCTCAGGACGTGAGAAAACCTATTGCACGGTTGTGTTGTCTTGCTGTGCAGACGGCACCAAATTGCCACCCATGTTAATTTTCAAAAGGAAAACGTTTCCAGAAGAAGTGATTCCACGAGGAATTGTTGTACATGTTCATGAGAAAGGATGGATGGACGAAAGTGGAATGAGGGTATGGGTTGAAAAAGTGTGGTCCAAACGTCCTGGAGGGCTTCTGAAAAAACCTGCCTTATTAGTACTTGACCAGTTTAGAGCACATATTAGCGAAATTACAAAAAAGTGCTTTAAAGAAGTGAAGACTCATCTCGCTGTAATTCCTGGAGGTCTTACCAGCCAGTTGCAACCTCTTGATGTTTCCATCAACAAGCCATTTAAGGTCTTTATGCGAAAAGAGCGGAACAAATGGATGGCTGCTGGTAATCATCTGACACCTACTGGACGAATGAAGGGGCCCACTATCACTCAAGTTTGTGAATGGGTGAAAACATCATGGCACTCAGTAAAGGAGGAAATCGTTGTACAGTCATTCAAAAAATGTGGCATTAGCAATGCTTTGGATGGAAACGAAGATGGTATTTTATATGAAGATAGCGAAGAAAGTGATGTCAGTGATTGTGAGCAACTGAGCTTCATAAATTCTGACTGATGAGTTCTTAGGTTCAAAGAAGACTAGAAGAGTACCCGAACCTTAAAGTCTCTCTTCATTTGTTAATGAATGTGATGATGGTTCTTAATGCCACTGTTGACTGCTGTTCACTTTACATGGTTGTAATATGATTCTGATATACCAGTTGTTTATTAAATAGTTTAGTACAACATTTGATTCAGAATATTTTTTTCTTGTTTTCCTCCTCTAAAAACTAGGTGCATCTTATGGTTGGGTGTGTCTTATAGAGCGAAAAATATGGCAGCTTGATTCTTAAGAACAAATTAGTGTGGGAGGGTAGTTTCACAACCAATTTGACATATATATATAGCATATCAATCAGATTTAACAATGGATGAAGAAAATAGGTTTTCATCCATAAGTATTTCTATTCATAAAACATAATGGGGTAGGATATGCAGTTCCATATCTTAAATACTCTTGGTTCTATCCTCTAAGTATATATTTCTAGTCCTTGTGATTACAAAGTTTGAAATACACTAATCTTGATTGTTTTGTACAGTGGTACCTCTGGTTGCAAACGGGATCCGCTCCGGAGCCCCGTTTCCAACATGAGCAGAACGCAATGCACGTCTGCACGTGCGTGGGTCACGATTCGCCGCTTATGCACATGCACATTACATCATTTTGCGCGTCTGCACATGTGCGAGTGGTGAAACCTGGAAGTAACCCTTTCTGGTACTTCTGGGTCACCGTGGGACGTATCTTGAAAGAACGTAACATGAAGCGGATATAACAAGAGGTATGACTGTATATTCATTGGTCTTGCCTTATGAGATAGATAATGTAACCTAGTGAAACAAGGGCAGGGATACCAGAGCAACAAGATGGGGCAGCTGAAAATAGTCTGTATTGATGATATACTCTCACCCCACACTTGTTTTATTTCTTCACATTTTCAGTTGTAAATGCCTTTCACAGACTAAAGTTATTTCACAATCTTTGTATGTTCACTCAGAAGCCCGTTCCACTGTGTTCTGTGGGACTTACTCCCAAGTAAGAGTGCACAGGTGTGTGCTATCTAGGCGTTAGCCCTGTTTAACATCTAAATAAACACGTGCAGGAGGGGGTTGTTAATCTCTCATCTTTATTTTCTCATTGAAATGTAACCTTTTTGCTTTGGTATATTTTCCTGTGTTAGATGAAGCACTCAAAGCCAACACAGTGCTCTGGGCAGGGTGAAAGAAGGAGCTGGGATGAAGAAAAGAGCACACATAGCCAAAAGCGCAGGCGGAAGTCTCATAGCAGTGAAAGAGAAGGCAAATCCTATAAATCACTTAAAAGTGCCAACAGGTAAATGACTCTTGAGTTAATGATCATCTAATTATCATCTAACTAGATGTAACTTAAATCTTTTATTGATTTACATTTGTCATTTTTAAGTTTTCATATTGCTGTTACAATCAGAGTTTTTCACTGGTAGTTCACTTAAAAATGAATAATAGTTGCTGCGATGTTATTCATTATTTCTTTCATCTTGAGAGTATGGAAATGAGCAAAAGCTTTTAAAGCACTATTTAAGAAGGCAATTGTGGTCCAGATTGCTTTCAGATATATCTGTGTGCGCACACACATATGTGTAGTTATGTGTATATGTAGGCAGTACCATATTAATACATACAGATGAAATGTGATTCATTTCTAATCCATGCTTTCTGCCTGAAATTGCTGCAGCCATCTCTCTTGCTCACTGATTTGTCTGATCTATCTCCCTCCCCCAGTGATTTCTGCCCACCAGCAAAACACAAATAAGGAAGTGGGCAGACTCTCGTTTGGTTATCTGATTCAGCTATTTGTGTAGTGAGGTTTTGATATAATACTTTGTGTTTGGATAAGTTGAGATTTTGGAGAAAGTGTGTTCCAATAATGGGACCTTTATATTTACTGATATAAATAAAAGTCCAATTTGACTCTAACTTGTTTTCTGTACTGCTTTGTATGGGTGCTTTGTATGGGTTTCTGAAATCAGGCCCTTTTAATTGGTAGTTATTTTGCTCTAGGCCTTCACTATTCACCTAGCTCTTGACTGTTGTTAGTTTTGAATGTAACTTCATGAGATTTAGTGTTATCAGCAAGTGAGATGGAGCAAGGCTGATGATAAGGCTGTCCTGAGAAAGCAGTCACTGCCTTTGAAGAAGAGGCAGTTTATGGCTTTGAGAATTGAATGCATTGAATTAGTGATTTTCCTTTTGGGAGCACTCCATACTTGCACCATTTTGATGGTGGGTAGATTTATCTTTCAACAAGGTTTTTTAAAAAAAAGTTGAAAAAATAATTTTTATTTGTTTTCAGCAGCTACTTGGAAGATAGATCCATAACTAAGAGAGACCGTCATGACCGAAGATATGTTGAGGAGTATATAAATGACTTCCGTGATGTAGATGACTATAAGCATTGCAGAGAGTATGAAAAGAGTCGCCAACATCATTTTAGCAAATCCTCTGGTCAAAGTGGGAAAAGTAGTCATAAAAGAAAGCATAAGAAACATGACCCCCATGACAGCTTGTATTCGGTATGCATACTTTAAAAATGTATTAACAATGTATTAGTGTTTTAAGTTTCTTCACAGAGTATCAGATTCTCTGAGTATCAGTGTTTAAAGAGTTTCAGTTACCTGAGCTACAATTAAACCTGGGTTCTCTTAATCTGCTGTAAATATATACATAGCATATATTCAGACATTTGAAAATGTTTACATAGTGAGTGGTTTGCCACATGAGTTTTTGTCTGAAGCTTTCAAAAACTTGAATGATTTCTTAGTTGAGCTGGTAGAGAGAAGCAGTCAAGTGCTGTTCTAATTTGAATGAGTTTTATATCCTTTTGAAGCCACTCTTTCCATCCCATCTCCAAAGACACAGAAGGTATTAATTTACATGGAATTAGGCTGTGAAAAAAGTCTAATGAATTCAGCATGTTTCTATTCAGTAGTTTAGTTCAGTCCCATGCAAATTTTGATCATTCACTGATCTGTCAGAAAGCATTCCCTCTACCAATTAGCAAGGAAAGGAGTTTGGATTTTCCAGAAACAGTATGACACTGCTGATGTCTACATTCAAATTTAGGATTATTATGGTTTAAATAGTATTTGTACTTCTGAATTAATACACTCAGAATATTAGATTGTAGACTGCATTTCATGAATTATGAATATTTTCCCTTTAGCTTTTTGAAATATGGAAGAAAAAAATTGCTTTGAAGTTCTGCTTTTTTTAATAATAATTATTATTTTAAAATACTTTGCTAGATATTCAAGGAGATCAGACCTAGTTATTTCAAAAAAGTAGACACAAATGACAAAATCTTTTCAAATAGCAAAAGTAAATATTTACATTGCAAATTTAAATTTTAGTCTTCAATTAATCCATAATTTGAGAACAAAATTGTGTTGTGTTTCTGTTGTCTTACTACTCTTAAATATTTATCTGAAAATCTGTTCCTTGCCATGTTTTTCTTCTGTAACATAAACTGTGCCCTGTGAATTTCTGGGGACTGAATTTGAAATTGCTCCTGCCAACTGTTCGTGGCCTGGTGCGTAACTGAATGCCTGAATATCCCCGCTGAATGAATTGCGTATTCTACCCTGAATTCACTCTGATATATTGATTGGCTGGACGATCTTGGTGCCGTTTCCAGAAGAGTCACCGAAGGAAAAGATCCAGGAGTGTAGAGGATGAGGAGGGTCACCTGATCTGTCAAAGTGGAGACGTACTAAGAGCAAGATGTATAGAATATTTTTCAACCCTTTTTTTAAAAAATCAGCAAAAAATCTGTTTAGACTAGTATGTTAGAAGAGGAGTAGGGGTGGGGGGGATAAAAAAAAATCTTCATTGCCCTCTCTTGTCTTTTCTTTTGTCTTTGTATTATTTTACATTTCTTTTCATTTCTGTATTCTTAAATATTGCTATTCAATGCTACAATAGTAAATGCAGCTTAAGTTTAGACTGATAGCTAGATAGCTGTTTCATGACACCTATCCAATAAAATAATGCTTTCAAAGGCAAACACTAAGTTAATGTTTTTACTATGACATGCTTAACAATGTTAATCTTTGTTCAGCTACTTCAATAAAAGCTTTGGTTTATTTTTTAGATGAAATTATTTCAACTTTAGGGGAAGGTGCTTTTGGAAAAGTAGTAGAATGCATTGATCATCACATGTAAGTATGCAATGTTTTCAGTAGTATCTCTGAAACAATGTTTTCCATCTGAAGGTAGAAATCCAATGTACATGCTATCCAATGTACATGAAGTTTTGTGAGACTTAAGAACAGAAAATTAGACAATAATATTTCTGTAGTACAGTATTTTGAAATAAATAAAAGGTGCATTTCAACAAACACACCATCCCCAGTAAGAAGCAGTTCTCCCCACCACCAGCTGTTTTTTCAACTCTCCTTGTGGGCATCTGGGTGCACCTGGCTTTAATTTGTGTAATGAATCTTTCAATCATACTTGGGCTAACAGTAGAAGTTATTTCGTTCTTAACAATAATTAGATGCTCACTGCAGTTGCTATGTTCTTCTGTGAACGTGTACAACAAATAAAACGGATGATAGCACAAAGTTGTTAGCTTTTTTGTCTCAAAAATAAGTGTTATAATAAGTGTAAAATAACCATGATTTACCGATGCATCCAGTCTACAGTAGAATGCTTGACACTTGGTTGAAAATGGGCAAATTTAATTGACAGTATTTTACTTTATTCCATAGGAAAGGGATGCATGTAGCTATAAAAATTGTGAAAAGTGTTGGTAGATACCGAGAAGCAGCTCGTTCAGAAATTCAGGTATTGGAGCACTTAAATGCCTTGGATCCTGGCAGCAGATTGTAAGTATAAACTAGAATGAAAGCATTATTTTAAACAGTATTAAATTACCAATTGTTTTTATTCAGTTATTCTGGTTGCTTTCTTTTTTTTCTAGCTGTTGTGTACAGATGCTGGAATCGTTTGAACATCATGGCCATGTTTGCATTGTATTTGAGCTGCTGGGACTCAGTACTTATGACTTTATTAAAGAAAATAGCTTTTTGCCTTTTCCTATTGAACTTATTAGGAAGATGGCTTATCAGATTTGTCATTCTATAAACTGTAAGTATATTTAAATTTTAAAGAATTTCTCCATAACCTAAAATTATAGGCATTGATTTGAGTTTTGCGTTCCTACTTTTCTCTCTCTTTTTTTTGGCAGTCTTGCATCACAATAAGTTGACTCATACAGATCTGAAACCTGAAAATATTTTATTTGTAGAATCTGATTATATAGTAAAGTATAATTCTAAAATGGTAAGTTCACTTGCTTTAAGACTTCTTCCCAGTGGGCTATTTCTACTTTTTTATGGTCAACCATGCCATATACAATTTCTAAGTTTTGCTCCCATCAAGCAGCCTTTACCGTAACACAAGATGTATTCAATTGCATATTCAGGTATTCTACTTAAGTACTTTGTGGCCGCTAAGACCAAAATCTATTGATAAATGATAGTAAAGGCCTTGAACAGAAGATCAGTCATTTTTTCACATTTATGTGAAGACGCAGCAGATGTGCTGATGACAAAGCAAACCAGTACTTGTATTACTAAGTGTTATGTTGATGTGATTTCTCACAAGGCTTATGGATATAGTATAGCTAAGGAACTGTGAAACTATGGATTTGAACTTCCTATGTAAAAATTAGTTCACCTAGGTTAGCTGTTGTATCATTGCTCTGAATATGAAAAGCATGGCTTGTTAAACTACATTTGCCTTAGGTAAGTGTAGAGGCTTCCCCCACTCCCAAATAGGAAAAAGGAGAGTCAAGGGTATTAAAGGTAAAGGTAAAGGTACCCCTGCCCGTCAGGGCCAGTCATGACCGACTCGGGTTGCACGTTCATCTCGCTCAAGAGGCCAGGAGCCAGCGCTTGTCCGCAGACAGCTTCCGGGTCACGTGGCCAGTGTGACTAAGCCGCAGCTGGCGAACCAGCGCAGCACACGGAAACGCCGTTTACCTTCCCGCTGGAGAGCAGTCCCTATTTATCTACTTGCACTTTGGGGTGCTTTCGAACTGCTAGGTTGGCAGGAGCTGGGACCGAGCAGCGGGAGCTCACCCTGCCGCGGGGATTCGATCGGCAGGTCCTAGGCACTGTGGTTTAACCCACAGCGCCACCCGCGTCCCTGCGTCAAGGGTATTACATTTTGCCAATTCCATGTGCATGAACAGTAGACACAGGATGGAGTAAATCTGCAGAAAGCATGGTTTGCTAAGTCTTTGTGTTAACAATGAGATACAACTTCTTTTTAAAAAATAATGATGTTCATTTTGACTTTGTTACAGAGGCGGGATGAACGGACACTGAAAAATACAGATATTAAAATTGTAGACTTTGGAAGTGCAACATATGACAATGAACATCATAGCACTTTAGTGTCTACAAGGCACTACAGAGCACCTGAAGTTATATTAGGTTAGTAGATAATTTTCCTGGAAATGTAACAATTCAAGGAAACATATTTAAATAATATTTATATAATTTAAACATTTGAAAAATTACTTTTAATATTCATGTATAATATTACTGCTTAGTTGTGTTTCATAAAAGTGGAGGAAAATAGTAAATCTAAGAATGGTGGGTGGTTTATGAAATAACCTCAAGATTGTTCAGGAGATGGCTTTCTAATCTGAATTGAATTTTCAACTAACTAATGTTTTGTGAATTATGTTATAGCCCTTGGGTGGTCCCAACCCTGTGATGTCTGGAGCATAGGATGCATTCTGATTGAATATTACCTTGGTTTTACAGTCTTTCAGGTATGTGTATGTCATTTTTATTTAGAACTTTTCTCTTGAGTTGCAGTTCAAAATCTGGTTTAAAAAATTATGTTAATGCTTTCATTTGATTTTTGCCATTTCTACAAGTATGTAGAGTTGAAATGCTCGAAATGTTAAATGTACGCTAGTCCTGCAAATGTTTCATAACACACTAATATTTAAAGACTTTGGCTGAGATTGTTTCGAGAATAAAGTTACTTGTAAAATGTGTGGAAAGAGTTTGAGCTGCATCCATTAGAGCCACTCAGCTGACGGTAAGGCCTCCACCTGCAGATCAGGGAAGGAAGTTTTCAGCTCTGACCCCAGGGTCTCCCTTAAATCCTCCCCTGACAGTCCCCAAACCCTATGGAGCAGATTTGGGGTGGGCTGTGAAGTCAGAAGGGTGTTGAAGGAATCTGTACCATTAACTGAGTGTCACTGTTGGATACAATCCAATATATTTATGGTATACTTGTCGATAACATCTTTGGAGGGACTGCAAGCTTTTTGGTATAATGTAGATCTGAAACTGCTGCACATCACTGGGGCTTCTATCATGCTTATGCCAGAGTTCTTTCTGTTATCAGTTTTTATGGGCCAGAACAAGGATATGCTATTCAAGGACCTGCTGTTATTTCTGTTGGTCATTGCTAGACAAACAGTTGCTCAGCAGTAGAAGTTTCTGAACACTTGGGACTTACTGTGTGTATTAGAAATGTCTGGTTGGTGGTGACAGCAGAAAAACTGACACATAAGAGACAAGGAAAAACCACAACCTTTTTATGCCACTTGTTGGATATTTATTACATCTGCTTCTAACAACAGCCTGCAAAAAACACAGTTTCAGTTAATTTCAGTTATTTGGGAAGTTTAATGTTTTTCTGATGTCATTTGAGACTTAATTACAAATTTCAATTCTCTGTATGATCTTGATTATACCAGTTCTTTTTTCTGTTTTCTTTATTCTGTATTCCTTGGTTTGTTTCCTTCTGGTGTTCCATAAAGCTGAAAACCTGAGCAGTGGGCGGGAATGTTATACTTAGAAGATTAGCAACACTGAGTTAGAGGGGGGAAACAACGCCTCTGTACTACTGTATAACTGTTTTTTAAATCATGTTTATGGGCAAAGTATATTTTGATTCTAACTTCAGCAGTTGGTAATGTGACAAAGAATAAATATTGCATACATTAAATTCCTGCCCTTCCCCTTTCCAGACACATGATAGTAAGGAACATCTGGCAATGATGGAGAGGATACTAGGACCTTTACCCACACACATGATTAAAAAATCAAGGTAAATTTATTTTAAATTGTGTAAATGTTCTATACAAGTGGTTAAAAATACGCTTTGTTTTCTGTTCTTGTAAACTACTTAAGCATGAAGTTATAATTGTATATGCTACTTACACATTCTGCAGTTAAGAAATTAAATTGAACAAAAAATTCCATTTCATTGACCGTTGGAATTCTTACATGATTTTGTGATTGTTATTACATGAAAATGCTAAGAACAACAGGAGACACCAGTAGTTATTATGAAACAAGGGGAGTTGGTCTGTCCAATTGACATTTATCACTTCAATCCTGTGGAGCTGCAACATATATAATGATAATAATAATAATAATAAATAATAAATTTTATTTATATCCCGCCCTCCCCAGCCGAAGCCGGGCTCAGGGTGGCTAACAACAATAAAACAGTACAAAAGTACAACATAAACAACATTCTAAAATCATTCATTCTAAAATCATAATGGATCTGAATATGTACTCTGGGCTCTCCCTCTCTTTCTCCCCTGTATTTGAAATTCGCAGTTGATTGTAGCAGCAGCTGTTTAATTTCATTGTTTGACTTGTAGAGACCAAAGTGGTAGGGAAGCTCTCCTTTTCCCTCCTCCTCTCCCCCCCCCCCCCAACTGCTCTATATTGAGATGCTGCTGTAGGATTTCTAGAGCTTCCTCTTGGCTTCCTGAGGAGGAGAAACATCAGAGTAAGACCAAGCACAGCAATCCATGAGTAAATAAGACAAGTGTGATAGGAGAAGTGAGGAAATATGCTTAAGAGATGAAAGAGCACAGGGGAGCTTAGGTAAGAGACCTGCAAGGATGGACACCCGTTCTTTGAAGCTTGCATTTAAGCGGCTAGATTTAAGACTGATATCCTATGTACACAATGGAATACATCCACTGATCTCAGTGGGACCTGCTTCCAAGGACACGTGCATAGGATTAGTAGCAATGGCCACAAAGCTGACAGTGGTCAGATTGTTCAGAGGAAGAACTTTTGGAACCTTAGAAACTATTGTTGGGGAAATATCTGATGAAGATTATACCTGTCAGGATGTGTAGAGGAGGTGGCCCAGAGCTCACAGAAATGGTGAGAGAAAGGAATGAAAGAGAATCAGCTGGAAATTAAAAATATCTCAAGGACAAGGGGAAGAAGGCTGCACTTCAACAACTAAAAAAGAAAGGATATATTTCATGTAGCTTTTTTGTATACAGGAAACGTTACTTCCACCATGACCAGTTGGACTGGGATGAACATAGTTCTGCAGGTCGCTATGTTAGGAGGCGGTGTAAACCACTAAAGGTAAGAGAGTATTATTTTCTTCCCTCTACTTGATTCTGGAATCCAAAGAGATGTATCTAAAGTTTATTTCTCTTTTTCCAGGAATTCATGCACTGTGATGATAAAGACCATAAAAATCTCTTTGACCTTATTCGTAGGATGTTGGAGTATGACCCTGTCAAGAGAATTACTCTAGATGAAGCCCTGGAGCATCATTTTTTTGACCCTTTAAAAAATAGATAAATTCATTTGATCTATCTTCATCCAAACAGACGATAAGACTGTGTCAGTTAACAACATAATGTGAGAAGATGTAAATAATAAATTATTTTTTCAATTTATTTTGTAAATATTACCATAATTTTTTTGTATCGATGCTGTGGCTCTCTTGTTGAACAGTTGTGGTATTACTGATCATGGATGCATTAATGTACACATTAAATTTTTTCATTTTCTACAAGTGATTGCACTTTTTTGAATTGAGGCAACTATTGATATTTTGAAGACTGCAACATGGTTAAACATTGTTGGACCATTTTAATGCCGAGTGTTTTTGGAATTGAAGTCAGTGTTTGGGAAAGGTCCTTTTTTAGGCTCAATGTTTTCTTAAATTGTTGTGTTTAGGCAGGCTTAAAATTTTATTAACCTTTTAAAATACTACAGTTGAAATGAGATCTAGTTTGATTGCCTGCCTGCCATTTTATTTTTACCAGCCATTTTAATTAATGAGTGCATTGTTTACCCATTTTTATTAAGTTGATTTGTAAAATCTACTTTATTTCATTTGGGAGGGGAGATATTAAAGACAGTTGAAAAGTAAAAGCATTGTATTAATTGGGTGAAATCCAGTGTTGTTCATGTGTGAGCATTCACACTTCCACTCATGTAATGGGACTTCCCCTTTTTCTTCATGCCTACAGAATCAGCTCCACAGGAATCTGATCCTCTGGAGCAGATTTGGTGGGGTCAGCTGCAGGGGGAGGAAAGGAGAGTCCAGTTGTGCAAGCAAAACTTCACTTGTCCACTGTTGGATTTCACCAGTTGTCTTTATGAATGTGATTGTTTATGGTAGGCAGATTGTGCTCTCGGTTCTTGAATATTGGGGGTGTGGATAAAAAGCCATGCTTTACCTTTGCCAAAAATTGCTAGATAATTCTACTTCCTGGTCTGCTAAAGAGACCAGAAATTGCAGCTAGCGATATTATTCACATTTTCATTATCAACTTTAAAGTAGCATGTGTCTCAGCATTGAATCTTTTAATACTATAAGGTCTGTTACAGCATTTGGATTTATGTAATGAGCCTTGTAACATGATGTTTAACACCCTGTATAGTAACTTCAATCCAAGGAAAAGTAATAATAAATGTACTTACTACATGTATAGACTGTTCTTCACCAAGATCAGTGTACATAGGATTCTTCTTATTCTCACAACTGTATTGTGCGGTAGGATAGTCTGAGAGATGGTAACTAGCACTCAATGATGTTAACAAAAGAAAATGTCAGGGAATGTGTATTGTCACAATCCAGATAGGGTTGACAAATCAGCCAATTGCCAGTCAAATGATATTATTTGGTTGTCATTGTGTGGGTGACAGCTTGGTAAATGACTTGTAGCAAGAATAAGAAGTGAGGGATTCTTTTCTCCAACCGTGCAGAAGTCAGAGGGCAAACCTAGAAGCACAGGAATACATCTCCTGCTGCCCACCTGCTGTAATTACAATAATCTCCAACTAAAGAGGAAGACAAGTAGTCATCCCTGGGCAAAGGTCAATATCTATCAGTCAGTGGCTCCCTCTTGCTGCAGGAACCAGCGAGTACACCTTTTGTTGATCCATCCAAGCTCCAGTGAGGAGTTAGTAGTGTTTGAAAATACTGAAAGTACTATGTGGAGTAAAGTACAAGAGAAACTGCTGCAAATGAGACAATGCATTTTGGGAAGTTATGAAAAGCCAAAAATCTAATTAGATTTTTAAAATACTTGATGGATTAATTAGCCTTTTAAAAAAACTGGTCAAATGTCCAATTGTAGCAAATTGAGACAAGTTTTGTATGTAGGGTGAAAAAAGATGCCCCCAGGTGGAAGTGCCTTTAAATACCAATGGGAAGTGAGGCTGCCTGTGTTGTCCTACTACATATTATAGAAGCACAGGTGAGTTGGGTTTAAATAAAATGTAAACTAGTGGCAATGAAGCAGGTTTGCATAGTTGCATTCAGAGAACAAAACTTTCTTGCTCCTGCCTGAGATAAATGAAATAAAGAAGGAAACCAAATACAGAAGCCCTCAGAAGGGATTCAAATGGTTTTCATTTCGATAAGAATTTTTCAAAGTGAAGTAGTGGAAAGAGCAGATTTCAAACTAATGAGCACGAGAAGCTAGCAGTGGTAAGTAAGCCAAGTTATTTCATATTTAGAAATGGGTATGATATTGAAGTAGGATAGCTGGGCTGTCTTTGTAGGTTGGTAGTTTACATTTTAATTTAAGGTGGGGGTGGGGCATTTCATCCTGGTAAACAGCATAACCTTTATATTTACTTAAGAGCCCAGGGCAAAGGAACATGTATTCTTCCAGATGCTGGGTTTCAGCTCTCATCTACCTCATCCAGCTTTGGTCAGTGGTCGGGAATGATGGGAGTTCTCAGCCAACATCATCTGGAAAATGATCCACAGGTTCCCTGCATTAGATGATGATCAGTCACTGGATATGTACCATGCCTTTTTGTTAACTGCTCAGGACTTCTATACACACTGCCCAGGTTTGCGCCCTGGGAAGATCACTTTGGAGCTGCTAACGCAGCCATTTGACTTCACCCCTGGAGGCACACTGTCTCTAGAGACAGGTGGATACCAACAATAGCTTGAAGTGGACATGACAAGCGTCCAGTTTGGCAGTTTTCTATTTAAACATATTTATGTTTGTGATATTAACTCTCTCAGAAATGGAGGGTAGGGGGCAGAGTTATGATAATATTTGTTTCAGAGTAGGGAATAAAAGACAAGATTTTTCTCAAGACATTTTGAACATATTTGCAATTTGGGCATTCTTTTTCCACTAGGTGGCACTAGATGCTAGTACTTAAATGCAATAAATTCTGAACTGTTGCATTATTTTGCTTTCCATTTCCAGCCTTTGCTCTGAGGAGCTAAGGGTGGTGTACATACGGTCCTTCCACTTAACACTTTATCTTGCAAAACCTTGTGAGGCAGGTTAGACTGAGAGATGGTGACTGGCCCAAGGTCCCCTTGTAAGGTTTATGGCTGAGGATTTGAACGCTCGTCTCCCAAGTCCAATACACCCTAACCATTATATACAGGGTTTAGAACTGGGGCTAGCAGCCAACACAGAACCAGAGTTTTCTATTGCTATGTAGCCAGGATAGTAGTATATGTTAAGAGCTTCCATGCTGAACTGCTGTCAGCAAGAGACTTAGGCCCCATCTCTACTATCCATTTGAAGCAGTACCATCCCTTCCCTCAAACGGTGGTTTCTTAAAGGTGCTGAGAATTGTTAGAAGGCCCCATATTCCCCTCACAGAACCATAATTTAATCCTCCTTCCCAGGAAACTCTGGGAAGTGTAGTTCTCTGAGGGGAATAAGAGTATCCTAACAAGTCTCAGCACCCTTAACAAACCACAGTATGATGCAGCTTAAGTGCAGATGGGACCAAAGGTGCTAGAGTCTCACAATCTGCTTGAATGCCATTTCCTTTGTTTTTCTTTCCTTGAGTAGCCCCCATAAAATAACGGGAAAATCCATAATTTCTGCATTGTGGTGACTGGGCAACTGCATGCTTCCCTTTCTTCCGCTTCCCAACAAAATGTACCAGTAAAGCCATGCATCTCTTCAGATTGAACCTGAAGTAGAATGAACGAGTTGCTCTGGAATATTGTTTTCAAGACAAGGTTTCATGGAATATTGTTTTCAAGACAAGGTTTTCAAGCACAAGGTTTCATGGATTACAGTGCATTCCATCAGATTCATAAATTGAATCTTACCCTGAGTTGCATTACAAAAATGTGTTTGGAGTTGGAGTGGGGATTGTAAACTTGAACAGTGAGGTCAAAAGGAAATGAAATGCAGAAAGTACAGGTGGTGATAACTGTGCTATTGACACTGACCATACACACAAAACCAACAAAAAAACCAAACATTGACGATGAAGAACCTGTGGCAATCCATAAGTTGTTAGACTCCACATTCTATAAGCTCCACAGGTTCCCTATCCATGGTGTAATGGGAAATGTTAAAACAGCTTGGTTTGGCTTCCCCTTCAAGCTACCTGAAGAGTTCCCTGCATGTTTGTAGATTATCTCAAAACACTTTTTTGTGTGTGCCATGAACAAGTCAGATGAAGAGGCACATTGCGAAAGAGAATCCCTTTCTTTCTCTCCCCCTCCCCTCCCATCTTGGGGTTGTAGAATGGGATCTTTGGCATTTCCGAATTGTGTAACAGGAAATAAACCCACAAATTAGAAGATGTTATGGGGACTTTGTGAATTAAAATGGTTAGGCTTACCTGGGAATGTTATCAAAGCACATTTAGATTTAAGGAACTTCCAGATGTTTGCTTTCGACTGTGCTTGTAGTGCCAAACCAGGAAATGAAACAGGAAGTACCTCATAAAAGTGGTTTTTGTTATGCTGGTGGACTGTTGCTACCATTGCTGGTTTTGGATGGCAGTTGCTATTTTCTTCCTCTGTCTTGATCCTGCCAATACTTTTTGTAGTAGAGGGCATCAACACCAACCAGTTACCGACAGAGAATCACAACCTTAGCAAAAGACAGTAGATTAGAATTGCTGCAATTCTGCACAGGTTGAACAGCTGCAGAATTAAAAGTATAACAGTTGAATGTGGTTTTATATTGTTTTCACTTTCATTTTACATTACAGCCAAACCTCGGTTGTCAAGCATAATCCATTCTGGAGGCCCGTTTGGCTTCCGAAATGTTGGCTTCCGATTAGCTGCAGGAGCTTCCTGCACTCAGTGGAAGCCATGTCAGATGTTCAGCTTCTGGAAAACGTTCGAAAATCGGAGCATTTACTTCCTGGTTTTCGGTGTTCGGTAGCAGAAACATTCCAAAACAGAGGCGTTTGTGGACTGAGGTTCGACTGTATTTGTTTTTTAGACTGTAAACCGCCTAGAGATGAAAAATAGGCCATCATTCATTTGATGGTTTTTCTGCAACAACAATGTTTACAGAATAGGTGCATGTTCTTTGTAGCCTGGACAGAGTTGATCAGGAACATGCTCTAAGAAGAACGGAGGGAGAACCTGTTTTTTCTAAGAACACTTTGTTTGCCCTTAGGCACAGAGATTTGATTACCGTATGTCAATGTCCCATGAAGCACAATCCTAAGTATTTTTCTTCAAAAGCAGGCATCAGAATTCAATGGGGCTTACTTCCAATTAAGTGTACACCTTATTTAATTTTAATATGTTGGCTTTCAGAGATTACCCTTCCCAAGGAGGCAGCCAATATTACAGTTTTGAAACATTAAAAAAATGATAACCAACTGTTACTGGCATCTGTCTGTCTCAAGATACAATCTGTGTGCCTCTGGGGGTGAACCCAAACTGCTGTGTTAGCAGCAATGAAGTGATCTCTCCTGGGCAGTGTGTGTGGAGGTCCTGGGCTGCCCAGATGACAAGATCCCCCTCTCGGCCTCGCTGATGTAGGCTAAAGGAAAGCAGAACAGTACGTTTGGCACCAGCATGGCTGTAGGAATTGCTGGATGGAGACGTACAAGGCCCTATCCAACCGTCTTAGGGACTTCACTCTGAATTTGTGCAGGGTTTACTCCTTCATCTTTTCTTCTCCCAAAGATATCCTGCAAGACAGCAGAGGTTTAGAATCAGAGTTTTCCTTCTAGATGGGCTACCTTCCCAGGGATGGGGTGTATAAACAACTAAGATATCCAGAAAGATTATAACATCAGTTTTTAAACTCATCAGAAAAAACAGCATCAACAGGTTTCTGAAAAGCAGCAAAGCAGACATCAAAACAGGAGCAGTTAAGTATAAAGCAAGTGCAACAGAACTTCCTCCCCTGCCCCATGCTCCCCAAATGTGCTCTGGGTCCTCCCCCCCCCCCAATCTTCTGGAGCAGATTTGGGTGTTGTGCAATGGCGTGCAGGAAAAGGAGACGGGGGAAGTGCTGTCATGCTCATGGCAGTTCTTCAGCACACAATGATTTAATTGGTTACAACCCAGAGTGACTGGCCCAAGACCACCCAGTAAACTTCAAGACTGAGTTGGAGTTTCTTCTCAGTTGTAGCAGAACACCCTAACCACTGCACCACCCTAACTCACAGGGACAGCTTATTGTTACTGAAGTAATCAGGATTCAGGTTGCTAGAACTTGTCCTTGCCATGCTGTTTTACCAGATAGGAGCAACCTCAGCCATTTAGCAGGCCCAACTTTCTCATTTAGTAGTGGACATGGATCGTAGGACCACACAGAGAACAGGATTATTTTTCAAATGAAAGCTGCAATCCTATCCACACATTAAGGAATGCAGCCCATTGAAAACAGTGGGACTTGCTTCTGAGAAAATATGTGGGCAATTATGAGCCAGATTCCCAGCTTGTCCTTATTTTATTATCATCTGCTCTGAAAAGATTGGTGGTGCTCACTTCTCCTTTTTCAGTCTAAGCTGTCCTGGAATATAGCCGTTTGGAAATTGCGGAGTTCCCTGTTTTATTTTCACATTTAAGAAAATAAAGTACCATATATTATTTTCAGAACTCCTTGATTCTGTGAAACAGTCCCCACAGAGACTGAATCTGCTCT
Organism: Podarcis liolepis; assembly: GCF_965112155.1. Taxonomy (NCBI): domain Eukaryota; kingdom Metazoa; phylum Chordata; class Lepidosauria; order Squamata; family Lacertidae; genus Podarcis; species Podarcis liolepis. The sequence goes on along the minus strand of NC_139555.1, from coordinate 60,952,135 downwards.
AGGGAAGGGATTTAGCTCAATGGGTAAGGGCCATAGTTCTGGCACTGGGGGTTGCTGGGTTGTGGTGACCTATGGCACGGCCTTTTTGGTGGTGGTTCCCTGTTTGCTAAACCCCTTGCCTAATGATGTATTTCAGCCTTGCTTGCTATTGGCTTTTGGGATAAATGTTAAAACATTCCTGTTTACCTGGGCATCTGATGGTTGAAAGTTAGTTGTACTGGTTTAGTATTTATGTGTTTACCACTCTGGACCCACTTTGGAGAAAGTGCAATATATAAATGTAATAAAGAAATAAATACAGAGCACAGTGGCAGAAGCATCTGATTTGTATGGAAAGGTTCTCGGGTTCAGTCTCCAGCAATTCCAGGTAGGGCTGGGAAAGACCTGCCTAAAAGCTGAAGAGCCATTTCCAGTCGGGGTAGACTGTAGTGATCTAGATGACTCGTGCAAGGCAGTTTCCTGTGTTCCTTTGTTGTTGAACACACTGCTTAATGTACATGAGAGATGTGTTGCAGCGCAAGCAAGTGCTAAAAGCTGTGTTCTCCAACCTAAACACACTTTCCTCCCATTGCTACAAACTTTCTGTGGTTGCTTAAAGGGGACAACTCAGGGACACTATTTTTTTCCAGCTGGTAAATGTATTATGTGTTTTCAGACCCAATTCAGTATATATTTCAGCATGCACACTGAACACACTGCGACCGACTTCTGAGGACAGGAATGGTCTGCTATTCATTGCCCCACCTTAACTCTTGGAGCCCAATCCTAAATGACTGTACTCACTTTTACAGTTAGTGGGATTTGTGTTTTTCAAGTTTAGGATAGACCCCTCTCTAGCAGTGTTGCAAGTTAGCCTCACATCAGCCAAGGGAGCCAATCCTATGAATGCTCGCTCAGAAACGAGGCCGGAGGAACACACAGGATTGCAACCGAAGTTGAGCTGGGATTTGAATATGTGCTGCCCACAAGAGCTGTAAATAAATGCTTTGGGGGGATCAGGGTTTTGGAAACGGGCACCGTCGCTTTGCCCTGGCTCAAATTAATAAGCGACCATCTAGCTGCGATCTCCTACCTGCTTATTTGGGAGTAAAAAGGTAAAGGGACCCCTGACCATTAGGTCCAGTCTCGCTTTATTGGCCAAGGAAGCCGGCGTTTGTTGCAGACAAATGTGGCCAGCATGCCTAAGCCGCTTCTGGCGAACCAGAGCAGCACACGGAAATGCTGTTTACCCGCTGGAGCGGTACCTATTTATCTACTTGCACTTTGTGCTTTTGAACTGCTAGGTTGGCAGGAGCAGGGACCGAGCAACAGGAACTCACCCTGTTACGGGGATGCGAACTGCCGACCTTCCGATCGGCAAGTCCTAGGCTCTGTGGTTTAACCCACAGCGCCACCCGCGCCCCTTATTTGGGAGGAAGCCCCAGTAATTCCGTGGGAATACTTTCGACTGGCATGTTGCACAGTTCATTTCCCTGCAGTTCAAATACTAAGGCGCAACGCTACGCATATCTACTAAGAAGTCCCACTGATTCAACGGCACCTCCTTCCAGATAAGTGGGTGCAGGACTGCAGCCTAAGGACACTGATATGTTTTAAAACAGATTTCTGTCTCTCTGTGTGTAAACCGTCCTGCGGGTTTGAAGGACGGGTTCCCCATAATAAGTGAAGCGTCACAAACAAATGCCTCTTTCCGAGTTGGGTCTTTCAGGACTTTTGTGGCCCTTCCGTTTCGCAAAGTCGGGGCAAGGAAGAGGAGCCGCGCGCGGCGGAACCCTCACCCGTCAACCCCGCCGCCTTCCACGTCCCTTGACAGACCTCGCCGGCTGCCTCCAGCGCTTGGAAATAGTCCCGGTGGCTTCAAGGGACGGGGTCCTCTCCCACCCAGAGCAAGCGACGGACAGGACGGCGGCGATCAGCCTCCTCAAAGCGCGGAGGCGCGCGGAGAGAGGAGAATCCTTCCGCAACTGACACCTCCGCAGCTGCAGGCACGACTCGAGGCTTGCCGACGAGCCCCTTCTTAACCCACCTCCAGCTTTGGAAGCGCCCTTCTCCCCTTTCAGCCGGGGCTATTTGCGCAGCTCCCGCGCGCGCTGGGAGGAGACTGAGGAGAAACCATTGGGGGGGGGAGGCTACCCGCATCGGAATCCCCAGGGAGGACGAGGAGTGGGCTGGCGAGCTTCTCCCCCTCCCCAGTCCCAGAGCGCTGAGGGAGGAGGAGGAGGAGAGTCCACCACCCACCTACCTCCCCGCCCCCGCCCCGCGCAGCTGGAGGGCCATGCTAGGGAAAGAGGCCACGCTTCCCAAACTTCCTGCCCCACTTTCCTCAACAGCCGGCTGCCAGGAGGTGCCGCCGCCGAGCGCGCCCCAAGTGTGAGGAGCGAGGAGAGAGCCGCCTCAGGAGCCGCCGCCGCCTCCCCCCTGAGGGGACCGTGAGCCCGCCACCCTCCCCGCGCAATGAGCGAGCCCCGGGAGAAGAAGGCGCCCTCGGCTTCGCCCCCCGGCGGCACTGGCAAGGGCCCCGCCGTCGTCTCGCTGCTCTTCTCGCTCCTCTCGGTGGGCGCCTGCTTCCTGCTCAACGCCAAGACCTCTCGGCTCGAGGGCCGGCTGGTGGCCCTCGAGGAGGAGTTGGCCGCCGGCCGCGCGTGGAGCCCCGGCGAGCAGCTCGGCGCCGAGCCCCTGCTCGCCCTGCTGCAGCCTCAGGTGGACGGGCTCCTGCAGGAGGTGAGTGGACAGAGAGGCGGACGGGCTGCTGGCGCCTGGGACGCCTAGGAGGCGGGCAGGGTTGCGGCAGCTCTCTCCGTCTCCAACTTCTCCAACAACTGGCGGTGATTGACAGGGATCCACCGTGGCGTATGCCAAGCGCCCTGAGCCGCATGAAGAGTGCCTTCCAAGGCTGACCAAGCCTGGGAGGCTCGCGAACGTGTCGTGGCCAGAGCTTTCGATCTGATGAAGCGCTGGCAGACCGTCGCTCCCCCAAGCGCGCGCTGTGCTATGTTCGCCTTGAAAGTGCCTTCCAGGACACTGGTGTCGCTTCTGCTGCAGCAGGCGAATCAGGTTACCTCTTCTCACTTAGCAGCTGGAGGGGCAGGCAGACTAGCGTCTCCAGCTTCTTTGAATGCGAAGTTTATGGGGTGCCCTTGGTTGCGTGCTGTTATCCTCCTCCTCCCTCCAAGGAGTTTGGAACAGCGTTCCTTATCCTTCTCTCTCCACCCTCTTCCTCATTAAAACAGCCTAGGCTGAGATATATCGACTGGCCCAGTGTAGTGCAGTGAACTGAGCGGCTTAGAACTCAGATTTCCTTGGCCCTTGTCACACACTGCCAGGAAAATATGTTCAGATTCCAGGGCTATGAGTTCCAAAAGGTGGGGAGCAAAAGAGTGCTTTTGAGCATGTGCAGAATGCTGTCCCATCAGTAGACTACAGCCAGCTCTAGTACATCTGGGATTAGAGGAGAAAGAGCTTTCAGATCAAAGGGTGTGATTTCATAGAATCATAGAATTGTTGCACTGGAAGGGATCACAAGGATCATCAAGTCCAACCCCCTGCAGTGCGGGAATCTTTCACCCAGCATGGGGCTCAAACCCAGGACCCTGAGATTAAGAATCTCATGCTCTACCAACTAAGCCATCACTCAGGGAAAAAAGCTTGGCCATTAGCACCTTCTGAAAACATGCATTGGTGACTGAACCAATTTTTCAAAAATAAGTGCTTTGCAGGTCTCTGCTATGGAGCACTGAAGAAGTTTGAATATTACAAACATCACATTCTGTAAGACTGAGGAAATCCACATCATTTTAACAATAATTCCTCAAAATAAGAGGTACTTTAGTAACCTTTTCATGTTAGTGCTATTGTAAGATTTAAAGAGAAATTTAATTGCATTTCTCGAGTACTTCTGAATAGAGTTGCAAAGGTTTACAAAGTGTGACCCATATCTTGGAGCTTGTGTGCTAATTGCATGATGAAAAGCATTTTGATGGATGCTAAGGCTTGTATGGAAGCAAAGTGCCAAACATTTTACTGCTTACAAAAGTTAATTGTGTTTCCTCAAGAGGACCTTCCTAATTGCCCAGCTTCTTTGATCCGTGTGGTGATGAAACTTCATGATTCTCCACTGGTGGGTTCTCTTTTTGTGAGAACCACTAATATAAATGTGAGAAAGAGCCTTGTGGCACCATAAAGACCAACACACTTATTTATTTATTGCATAAGCTTTCATTATAATATAAATATACAAGTCTTTAAAGTGCACAATGTTTTCAATGTTTTTTTTATTATTCTGTTGCAATGAGCTAATATTGATTATCTCTCCAGAGACTAGTGTGAAGGCTCATGCCAGAGGAGACAGAGAATGATATTGGACCAGTAGTTTTAGATAACATTCATGATGACACTTAGGGTTTTCTTATCCATAAGACTTTGGCCGGCTGTTTGAATTCTGGAGATTATGGATAGACCTTTTAATTGTTAAATGCTTCAGATCCAGACTCGCACTAAGAGCAGAGTTTCCCTGTGAGTTGTCTTGATATTAGATTGTACAAGACAGCTCAGGTCTCTTGGTTGTGAATACTTTATGAAAAATATATGTAAAATAAGGCTAGAGTAAATCATTATGTAGGTATAGCTCCATTATGGAAAAACTGCCCCCAAATTGCTCAATATTTAAACCTGACAGCAGTGTATATAGCCTGTATTTAACCCGTTTTGCTGTTGATTGTGAGCAGCCAAGTCAAGGAAATAGTAGCAGGGAGTTTTCACATGGACCTGACGGATACAGATCTTGCAGCGCTTCAAATGTCATCCATCAAACATGGACAGTTCTGGATAGTGTGGGCATGCTTCCCAGGCTACATGGATTCTTAAGTCTGCTGTATTACTAACAGCTCACTCATGTAAGGCAATTGTCCAATAACTGTTAAGCATATTCCATCCTAATCCCTTTGCTGCCACAGTAAAACTTGCAGTATATCCTGGAGTGCGCTCCTGGCTATAGATAGAGCACTTGTATCAGTATTTTGGATTTGGGATGGAATTTCTATGTCATTTGTATGATCAGTTCAAGGTTATTTGTATGTGATAAATAACTAGAACAGCCTACCCTAGCCTGGTGCCCTCCAAATGTTTTGGACTACAACTCTTATTGGTCCCAGCCAGCATGGCCAGGTTGGTGAGGACTGATGAATGCTGCCGTCTGAAACATCTGAAGGGCACACGGTTAGGAAAGACTGGTCTAGAAGAGCAAGAGGGGAGGAGTGGGGAAGTTGCTTTTGGAGTAGTAGTAGTAGTGCAGCGAAAGGAACTGACATAGAACCAGTTCTTTACTTGGAATGATAATTACGGATAAGATATGGACAGCATATATATGTTGGTTTGATTTTAGGTTGAAGAGGCATCATTGTAAAGATAGCAAAATACAGATGGGAGACAAAATTTTAGCTCTCTGATGGGAACTTTCATCCCTGTCCAGATACATTTTGCAAATCATTAATTTTTTATTAGTATTACAAATTGTTTCTTGCCCTGTAAAATGGAATTCGATTGCTGGATAATATTTAATTGTTGAGCAATTTTTGAGCATATTTGAGCAATTTTTTTTAAGTGTTTTGACTGTACTGAAGCACTTGGATGATAAATCAATGAATAATTAACACTGTTGATTAACCATTGATTAACACCATGTATGGGCAGGGTATAAATAATGATAATAATAGTAATAATAAATTATTATTATTATTATTATTATTATTATTATTATTATTATTACTAAGTCAGCTGCTTTGTTTTAAATGAGTACCAGGGAAATTCTATGTGTGTCTGCTCCAGGTTAAATTCTGAGCTTATATCCAGGTATGTGTGTGTAGGATTGCAGTCTAAGGCTGCAATACTTTACACATTTAGTGGTGTATAAGCCCCATTGAACTCAGTGGACTTCTCAATAAATGCACCTAGAATTACACTATAATGTCTTGCAAGTATTGGCTATGGTGAAGGTTGCATTTCCAAGATGGGCATTTACCAAGATCATATTTACAGTCGTATAAACAAATAATATGGAAATCCATAAGTTCCTTAGGAAATGCTTTCTTATTATTTATGTTCTTACAATGATAGGGTGGCCAGGTGAAAGAAAGAAAGAAAGAAAGAAAGAAAGAAAGAAAGAAAGAAAGACAGACCAGGGCTCCTGCTCCTTTATTAATTGTGTAGAAGAGAGAATTGTATGTAAGTTACACCTCCTGAAATTCCATTCTCAACTATTAAAGCTGCCAGAGCCCTCACCTCTCCTTTACTTGGCCACCCTAGTAGTAGGCTCATATACTTAGCAACACTCCCTGAAACTTACTACTACATGTTAGGTGTTTGACAGTTAAGGATTGTGCATTACTTGTTGCATGATGTGAATCACTTCCTTTTATAATATTGTCATGTATGTCAGAAGATAATTCTTAGCCTCAAAATCCACAGTATGAAGAACTAGTTCTTCATTGCTTTCCGATATTTTATAAGATGGTTCACTGGTTTCCTTGATGCTATTTGCTCATGTGCATAAGCCACAAATGGACTTGATGGCTTCAGGATTTGAACAATTCACTGATTGACTAAGGAATAATGGAAGGCAGTATAGAAAAGCAATCTTAAACCTTGAAAGTTCTTTTTGCTAAAGCATTTCCTTAAGGGAAGCAAATGTAATGTTGCCTATTAACTGCGTTGCCAGTTTGTTATTTTTAGTTGTTATGGGACAGTGCCAAAGAAGGGAGGAGATGTCACTGAAGGGAGATCAGTGATGGCATGCTAGCTGAAAGAAGAGAGCTCCAAGGGGGCATTGCAGCATGTGGTATAGCTCACTCTCATACTGCACAAAATGTCCCAAGAGTATCTCTGTAGGTGAAACCACACAGTCATGGAGATCTCAAATGAACTTGCATAGAAATATTCTTAAGGACAAGAACAGCTTGTCGTCAAAGGGTGAGCATTTCTCCCAGGCTACCACCTCTCTGACCTGTCAGACCTTGTCCTAAAGGAAACCTGTAGAATTCCTCTAATCCATAAATTAGGAAATCAATTACTTTGGTGAATACACAGAACAAAGAGGCTAAGTAGAGAAACTTCTCTGTTTTTGTTAATAGATTGTATATAGCTGGGCAAACTGCCTTCCTCCAACGAACATTCAGAGTTACTTTGGAGGCAGCCAGTTTGCCCAGCTATATCCATCATTATCTTGGAACTGGTCCTCACCAACAGGGAAAAACTGATCGACAACATGGAAGTACTGGGAACTTTGGGAGAAAGTGATCGTGCCCTTTTGAAAGATTAATTCTTTTCAGAGGGTAGCTTATATGTGAGTACAGACCGGTTGTTTGCAGCCAAGAAAAGTTATTGGTGTCTATCATGTAAGGCAAAAAATGTACCTAAAGGTTCTCTCTCAGCAATGCAATAGTTAAGAAAATTATTGTTTTAAAATGCATTGATGTATATGCTTAATCCTTAGTGTGCAAACCTATGATCCCTGGGAGCATGACTCAGGGGTCTAGAATGCTTCTGGTCTTTTTCTGCAGATGGAGGAGACATATGCCCTTGGATAGTGAGATCCAACCTAATGTGACCTCACAACTGCAGAAACCTCCATGGCCCTTGCCTTGTTGATATAGGAGTTCTAGTGTTGGTAGAAGCAAAAAAATGAGCATTCTGGAGGCATTTTAGTGAAGGTATAGATTTGAAGTAGTTAGGTGCAACTGAACCTAGAAGACAGGGTGAGCAAGACATGTGCCAGTCATGCAGCTGATGTATGTATTCTCCATGAGTGGGGATATAATTTTTTTTTTAAATCATGACAAAACTCAGCAAGGAAAAATGCCATTCTGTCCTAACTTCTTCTTTGCTGTCATGTACATTTCAAGCTCTAGATACGGCAGTTCAGCATCCTCCACTTTGGATTCTTATGACATCATTAATTGCATATCATCAATGTGAATTTTACATCTGGAAAATTAATTGTTATTTGAATTTGCAACATTTAATTTTTTAGAAAATTGGTTTCAGCAGCTCGTATTGACACTTTATTTTAATGTAAAATATTATTAGAAATGCCTGTCATTGTTTAGTTAAAATTTGAGTCATAGGGCAGAAAACCAACAGAGACATTGGGAAGTAATTAAAACTTTGCATGGGGTGCAAAATCCGAATATGGTTATCTGTTCAAATATTTAATAAGTTTGCAAAGAGCTTTTTGGAAGTATAGCCAAATGAAATTCTAAATAGTGCAGTAAAAGGCTTCTCTGTAAACTTTACTTTGGTACCAAGTTGCCATTTAACTAAAAAAATTAATGCATTAACACCCCCTGCCCAAAGACTGGGATGTAGTAATACCTCTCTACTTGTTCTGAAACAAAGACTTCAATTCAAAGTGGATGGTCTTCATGCTAGAGCAGAAATGTTAATGAGTGCAGATTAAAGAAGTATGTAGTTGTAAACAAACAACACTGGTTTAATTCACAATAACTATATTGTTTCCTAGTAGCCTTAAAACATTCAGCTTATTGGCCAGTCCTAAAACTTGGAAGTGTCTGCAACTACGGTTGGAACTAGACATTTTGGAACAATATGGTTTTGCAATTGAGGGAGTGAATCAAAATGTGAGTGTTTAATCCTTTCCTTGAATTCTCCCCTGCATGTTCTCCCAGACCATAAATGATCTACACACACCCGAAGGAAATCCCTACTTAAGGAGAAACACCGTGGCTTGGCATTTGTGGGAGAGAATTGGAGCAAAACATGGCAAAATGGTTGTGGTGTTTGTGCTACAAGCAGATCCATTATGATTGCTATTGCTGCTGTTTTTGTTATTTAGTATTATTTATTAAATTTATATACTGCCCTTCATCAAAAGACTGCAAGGCGGTTTACAACATACAGCACAAATATCTGTACAATACAAAAACCAATACTTGCATTTCTTCATCTTAAAAGACAAAACAGTCCCATGGATGCTAGCTAATGTGAAATACAACCAAGAGTTGTTTAGTGTTGCCACCCATGTTGCTGGGAATTCAGCAGTCTTTATAAATGACAACCCTTAAGCATTTCATAAAATAAATAACTACGTTAGGGATTTGTAGGTAAGCCTTCTAGAACTCTGCACAGAAGAACACGGAGAAGTACGCTAGTCACCAACGTACTAAGAGTGTTCTGTTTCTGAATCAATTCATCACACTTGGTTTAAAAAAACCCACCACCCCCACCAAAAATGACCCCAAGATTAGAAAAGCCTTCTTCATATACAGGCAGGGACAACCTTTCATACCCTAATAAATTTCCACCATTGCCATGTATTTGGGAGTGCTGTATCATAGAATATCATAATTGTAGGCTAAAAGGGTGAAACAGTGAAATGGACTTCCTCAAAAGGGGTGGACTCTCCTTCCCTGACCTTTTTAAGCAGAGATTGGATGGCCATCTGTCATGGATACTTTACTTGAGATTCCTGCTGTGCAGGGGGTTGGATTAGATCAGGCACCCCCAAACTCAGCCCTCCAGATGTTTTGGGACTACTATTCCCATCATCCCTGACCACTGGTCCTGCTAGCTAGGGATCATGAGAGTTGTAGGCCAAAAACATCTGGAGGGCCAAGGTTCAGGAAGCCTGGATTAGATGATCTTCAGGACCCTCCCAACTCTACAATTCTGTGGTTCTATGAAGTCTTCTACAAAGAAAGTTAAGACGGCACATCACATGCTAACAATACAGATTGTGGTCAATCTGTACAGTTTTAAATCTCATGGTTTCAGTGGGCGGGGGTGTGTGTGTAAGCATGTGCTTAACTTTCCTAATGAAATCAGCGGGCCTTAATGCTTAACTTTGGATTGTATGTATATGAATAATAGCAGTAATACAGTTTAAAGGGCGCACTTGCATGCACACACCCACACCACTTTTTCCCTGTAATTATATGTTTTTGTCCTCCCACCCCCCAACAGAAACTGAGTGAAGGATTAGCCAAACTGCGTACAGCAAGAGACGTATCATCTGAATGCAGGTGCCCACCAGGTATGTAGAATGGTCACTTGTTGTTACTGAGAATGTCTTACCCGAAAAATATGAAAAACACCTGCAGTGATTTTTTTATGATGAGAATTGTCCTCCTGACATGCATTTGCCCGTGTGCAATTGCAAAGAGGTTTTGAGTGTAGAAAGGCTATCTTCCCTCTCAAAGTAATCTGACAGACTTCTCTGCTGCAGATGGTAAGAAACGAGTAGCTGATGTGATAAATTCATTGCCCTTTGTGATTTCTACAATGTCTTTGCTCTCATCATGCTATGAATTATGCCTGATATATACATTATACTTACATTCTTTTTCTGTTTATCAAAAGTAACCTTTATCGAATCTCCAAGTCCTTTCACTGAGTCGGTGGCGGACTTTGAGCACTCAAATTTCAGTGGCGCCCTGTGCGACACTAAAATTTGACATCCCTCCACCTTTCTTGCTCCATTCTACAGCATTGTTGTGGCGGCCCTTGCAGCACAGCGTCCAGTGCAGCCACACCAGTTACACTACCCTAAACCCACCTCTGACTTACTATGTAAGAACTGCCTTTATATAGTCACCCTGTAAGCTTTTCACCGCTCATCGTAGCAAATAACTCAAATGAATAATTGAATGGTTTTGATATGTTTTTGTTACAGCTGTGTTTCGTGAGGTCAAACTAATGAATAAGTGTCTAATGGCTTCAGTATGGACAAAGTATGCAAATACTCAGTTGTTTGTATGAATATTGCCTATAATACTTGGAGCAGCATGAAGCATGCTATCCCATATTAGACATGTCTGCGCATCATACGAGCAGGGTCGTTTTTTAGATGATGGGGTCAAATGCTTCCATATGAATATCTTTGTTTTGTACAGAAACCAAAGTCCACCTACACATCGTTGGTTCATATATTATTTAGTAATGAAAACATCGCAGGCTCCAGCATTTGGAACCATAACAGACAAAAGATTGCAAGCAGGAATTTCCCTGACCTAAGTGGACATAAAACTTATAAGTCTGGCTCAGCTTCGTTTCTGAAATCGTGAGAAAGGGGAAAGCATGCTATCTTCTTTTGATCTTTAAATTATGTATAATAGTTTTAAATATTCGACTTATAGCTCTTTTAAACGTAACAGTATAATTGCAGTCCTCTTACTTAGCTAACCACTAGCAAATAAATTGATAGCTGTCTTTAAGCTCAAAGTCTAGACTGACTTTCTTTAAAATAGGCTAGATTGATTGAGACGTTAATCTAAAATTCTTTCTTGCATGTCAAAATGTCAGTTACGTTTGAGGAACAGGAAGTCTGTCTAATTTTTAAATGTATGTTTTGGTTGTTGGAGCAGAATGAATATCTTTCATTGGGGTTTCCGATTACAGTCTTGTGTCCATTTTGCATTGAAATGTATGCTTCCACTGCAGAGTTAGTCTCGATTCCTAGCAGAGTAGACATAGCATTATTGTTACAGTGGGCTGGCATTACTGTTGGCGGACCTTATCCTTGGCACGAAAGCACTTGTGAGGCTGATTTGTAGGATTGAGCTGTTCCATATTTTTGCCTTCTCTTTTGTGTTAATACCTACACTTGAAAACAAAATACAGCTAGGTTCCCTGATTATGATGACACTGGTCTGCTAGCTAGGAAAAGTGATGCAGGATCTGGGTAAGTGAGGGGGTTTGGGGTTGCATTTGACATTTTGCAGTCAACTGATATCTGCTAATGTTAAGCGGTTAGAATAGCTTAGAAGGTTCTCTTGCTGGCCTTTTGTTCACCCTGCCTACTGGGTCATAAAGCCACCACCTTTCTGAAGCTAAGCAGGTATGAGTCTGGTCAGTGTCTGAAGGAGTGACTGCTTGGGAACTGCATGTGTGCCATTTTGGGCTCCATCTCAGGAGAACAGTCAGATATAAATGCAGAATTAAAAAATATGACAGGAAGACAAAATAAGAGAGTGAGACGGGAAGGATTGAGGGAAACCCGTCTCCTTCTTTATGTGCTTCTTTTTGTCCTTCTGTTCTTCCTGAGAAGCAATCTTCTTGCCTACCTGCCTTCTTCTCCATCCTCCTCCATACTCTGGTCTCTTCAGGGCCAAACTGGACAATAAATCTGCACTCAGATTGCCAGTCATTTTAAAGGAAGATATATAGGGAGAGGTTTGGATCAGGGCTGCAGTGCTGAGGGGAGGGACATTTATGCCTCCCTGCACATGATTTCCCCTATCTGCATTGCCCCTCACTGTGGTGAAAATCATGTCAATTTCTGTATGGAACTAAATTCGTGACTTGGGAACAAGGGAAGCATGTGGCTGTGGCTTTCAGCTTGGCAACAGCCATGCCTATAGTTCTGCTTTAAAAGGAGAAGAAAAATATTCCAGGAACATGGTAAAGTTGCCTTCCAGCAGAGTGATTATACTCATACACAGGCTAATTTATTGGTAGATCTACTTACTGGGCAATTACAGGAGTTGCGGCCAGTATTGTGGCAAAATTCTCATTTAACTGGATCAGTATATGAGGTGCCAGTTATGGCCAGCATCCAAAGAGCTACCACTTAGCTGTGCTCAGAGTCTTGGGGCATGGCTAGTAGGACTGGCCTTTTTAATTTTAAATAGCAGACACACATGTGATGTAACATAAACTATTTTGGAAAATCACCTCCACTAAAAAAAACAACATTTGTTGCATGGGATGTAGGTTGCTGATTAAGACATATGGAACCAGTGGTATAGGCTCTTGGGATCTTGGCCTGAAACCACAGAACCATGATTCGTTAAACAAAAAAATATTTGGGTTCAAACACTATTATAAATTGCGACACATGATTGAAAATTGATCAAAAGATTCAGACACTTGCCCTCCTCTCCTTGCTGCCTTGGAGTCTATGTTAGGACCTATTGCGTGTCGAGACCCCGCAGCCACCCTCTCATTAGAAATAACACACACAAGGACACAGATATTAGGTTTATGTTATTGGGCAAATTTTGGCCACAACTTTATTGAATTACAGAATGTGAGCAGTATTGGCTTAGGCATTGATTGGACCTGACTATATCTGACTCCTGCACATTGTGCAGGAAGTGCAGTAAGGGTAAGCCACCGGTAGGGGGAGCCCTATCGATGCGAACCAACTCAAGCTCCCCCTGGTGTTCCCGTTGGGGTTCTGCCAAGGCCCTAGCCCCCAGCCGGGCTTCGGACAAGATCAACACCCCTGGATTCCTTTAACGGAATACCCTTAAGCATGGAGGGGCAGGTGATAGCCACACCTCCCCTCCCCCATACAAGGTCAAACAATGCCTAACCACAACCCTAACAAAATTGTGACGATTGCTGCGAGGTAGGCGAAAACCAAGTGGCCAGTGCCAATTCGCCAAGAGGAAAAATTCCTACCAGGCCCCTCGGACAACCAAGGCAACCAACCGAAGTCCATAGCAAGGCCATTGCCTAACCTGCAAAATAGGGAGGAGGGAGGGTGATTGAGGAAGCGAGCCAAAGAGGAAGTCCTCTGGCTCGCTTCTCAGTTTAAACGGCCCCTGGCCATGTCCCCCTGGCCAGCGGATTGGCTGGCTGGGCTCTGACGTGGCCGGGATCCCCCAGGCAACGGGGGACAAAGTCCCCCGTCCCCGGTGGGGAGTGGGTGGCCACGCAGTCCACTGCAACTCCTCCCCACTGGGAAGTGGAGCAGATTTGTAATATCACTGGGGTGTACCACTCACTTACGCCTGGTCCAGTGATCAACAGGCGCCACAGAGGCTGTGGAACCCTTCAAATGACTCTAGAGAGACATAGGGAGGGTAGATGAAGTAACTGGAGATTAAGGAGAAAAGCATGGAGGAGAAACAGAATGAAGGAGGATGGCTGTTTGGGACATGGGAAGAGGGAAGACAATACCTTCAATAGGTGTGCCTGAGGAAGGAGGCAAGGCAGCCAGCAGGAGTAAGTGCCATTCTGGGCAGTGAGAGGAAGGCAGGGTGGGGAGAGCAGTAGGAACTTGCCCACTTGAAAGAGGTGATCCATACTCATACCCTTGGCAAAGAACAGAGGCTCTGGGAACAGCAGTAAAGTTAAGCTGGATCCTTTATTAAAAATATTTCTTAATTTAAAACCAACAAATAAGCATGAAAACATAAAACAAAACAAGAGTCGAACATAAACAGAAAAAAATTTAAAAAACCCCACAAAATCATCCAAAATGTTTGTGCAAATAAGTAAAGCTATGAATGTTTGTGCCAGACATGCCTCCTTAGGAATGACATTACAATGGTGGGGTGCTACTCAAGAAAAGGCCTTCTGCTAAAGAGGCTACCTCATCTTAATTCATAGACACTGTGGTATGGTATTTGGACCTCAGGCTGTTTAGGGTATTCAATATAAGCTGGGCATTCTTTAGGAGAGGAGAAAGGTCCTTCTAAGTCTTCCAGCTCATGGACACCTGACATGGCCTGGCACAACCTGGGTAACCCCTGAGAGGCACAGGTGGGACCAGGAGAAATTTGTGATTGGAGAGGAACCATTCCACTACAAAGTATGAGAGAGAGGACTCTGGGAAAGATCTGTGGCTGACACCCCAAGGACAGCCCTTGAGGGGCCATAAGAATGCTTCTTCAGGTCCATAGCGGGTGCTAGACAGAGCTCCACTTCTTGAGAGAGAAGCCAGACTATAGACTTAAAACCCCTATGCCAGTGACATAAAATAACTGTTTGGAACTTCTCCATGTCCTGTCTTTCTTTATGGAGCCCATGGATGAGGGCCAGCTCAGCATTGGCCTTACTAAGGGATAGGAACACAGTTGTCTACAAATAACCAAATGTTCTTGATCTTAAGTTAACTTTCTAAAAATAAATTGGGAGGTTTATTTATCTCTTGTTAATGTAGAAGCTCAATAGTACGTTTCCGAGCACAATTCAAAGTGTTGGTGTTGACCTTTAAAGCCCTAAACGGCCTCGGCCTAGTATCCCTGAAAGAGCGTCTCCACCCCCATCATTCTGCCCATATGCTGAGGTCCAGCGCCGAGGGCCTTCTGGCGGTTCCTTCATTGCGAGAAGCAAAGCTACAGGGAACCAGGCAGAGGGCCTTCTCGGTAGGGGTGCCCACCCTGTGGAACGCCCTCCCATCAGATGTCAAAGAGATAAACAACTACCTGACATTCAGAAGACATCTTAAGGCAGGGAAGTTTTTAATGTATGACATATTAGTGTATTTTTGGTCTTTGTGGAAGCCGCTCAGAGTGGCTGGGGTACAAATAAATTATTATTATTATTATTATTATTATTATTATTATTATTATTATTATTACTATGACTTGCTCCCAACCATGTATGTACAGGAACACAGCCTTAGCCACAACTAACTTAAGTTGTGTGGAAAATGCAGATATTCCACTGGAAGTGTTCTCTGAAACTCACAAGTAGCAATCTTTCTATAAAGCCTTTGGCATAGTTGACCACCAGAGGGAGCTAATATTATTTCATGAATACCATAGAAACCAAAGTATTGAAACCATTAAGAGAAATTTGCTAATAAATCATCTGAAATCCATTCTATAATGTGGAAAATTGCTCTAGAGCTTTGCAAGCCAAATAGTCTAGAAAAACTGTTCAGTTTCTCATTTGTTCTCTTTATTTGGCTATTAATGCATCTAGATAATGTTTTCTGCTGTAGTGTGACTGGAACTTCATGCAAGTGCCATAGCTCAACTACAGTCTCAACAGTATTGTGTGTACAATATTGTCTGTACAATAAGGGCTTTTTTACACTTTGGACCGGAACATTGCATGATGAAAGGGAAACTGAATCAAAATACTTTTTGTACAAGCAGAAGGACAGTAACTGCTACAGAACCTACTTAACGTATCACAGTATGAACCTAGTGCAAGCATTTTTTTGAATCTTACTTTTTGAAATAGTTTGTTTCTACTTACGTTTCTATGAATTTAGCAAATGGTTTTTAAGTAGAAATACATTATTACATTGGAAGGTTGCAACATTGTAGAATATTTCACCTAAATATTCAAGTTGTAGAATTCATGCTAACAGTGCTTTCCTCCCCTAATGGGCACCACTGAAAAACACTGTTTCTGCTTTGATTTTAAACTGAAAAGTAAATTTGTGCCCTAATCCAATTTCTCTCTGTGTGTGTTACACAACCACCCACAGAGTAGGTGTGGTATGTATTTATGTATCATTCACAGGTTCACAGGTTTTGGATTCAGGTTTTGGATTCAGATTAAACCTTGTATTCACAGGTTTTGGATTCAGATTAAAGCTAGCATGAGTGAGCACGCATGGGAGGTACCTCTGCTCTCCTTTCAACAATGTCCCTCTCCTTTCCTTCAGCTCCTTGTGCCACAGTCATCAGGAGCAAGTTTGTTTGTTTGTTTTTGAGATGGGGGCTGCTGGGGTGAGGAGGGGGAAGGAAAATCCATTTTTGGCAGGCTTGTCTTGGATCCATGTTTTATACATGACCAGGATTTCTTCTTCATTACCGTTTGTAGACGAGAGCCATTCTTCACTGTGTGGGGATTTCTTTTTGCAAAGGGATTTCTTTTTGCAAAGTTAGAGGCACAGACCTGTGTTGTTAGTGTTAGATCTGAGACAAATACTCATTCAATAATTGATTGCAACATAACCTATATAAAGTAGGCCATTTTCATTTTAAAAATGCATTGCGAGGCAGGCACATAACTGTCATTCTTTCAGTAACAGACATCCTGAGATTGTCAGAACTGGTAATAGATCCTAAGGGGTTTACCTTGTAATCGTTTTTTCTTTCATAATTCCTATTTGTTGTATTGAGGAGCAACTTATAGGGTGAAGGAGAGTAACTCTCATTTCTGAAAGCTTTGGACTTCTGAGCAGATCAAGATCCTTCTTGTAAGAATTTTACTCTGGTGTGTGAAATAACTGTGTGTCTAGCAAATCCATGACTATTTCACAACAGTACTACAGTAGCTGGCCTCAAACAAGCAAAAAATTGGAGAATAAACCTCCATTCATAATGTCTTGTCTCCTCAAGGATTAAAAAAATGATGTTTCCTTCTCAAATTAATAATGTCTGCATGTATAATTTTATGAAAGATTCAGGGTTGTTCATGGAACATTAAGTTAATTCAAAACAAGTATTTCCCAATAATGTGTTGGTTTACAAAAACAATGAAATGATTCCTGTTAATGCCACATGTTGCTTCATTTCTCAGAGTGAATGCCATGTGGCAAGAATAGGTGGTAAGCAGGGTAGTTACTGTTAGTAGTTGGCAGGATCTCACTTGGGTGGTTGAAATAAAGGTGCATAATTGTTAGCTGATGTTTGGTAATAACCTAGGAACTTGGCCCATGTTTAATCTTTTTGTGTCACCTTTCTCCATGAGAAAATCATGGTTGCATTTCATGTTGAACTTTTACAAAATCAGAATATTTCCTGCACTGCAAATTAGGCCAGGCTTTAAAGTATTATTATTATTATTTAAAGCTCCCAAACTTTTTAAACATGAGAAATTATTGGGAAGTTGATTTCAGTCTTTTAAAAACAAAGACAGAGTGGCACACTTAGAGTATCATATGTTCCAGACAAGAGATCTGTTAGCAATTTTGTTTAAAGAAGGAGCAATTGGCAGTATTATTAGTTGTAGACCTGTTGCCAAATCTGTCCCCATTGCACTTTCCCATGTTCATGTCCAAAAGATGACAGAGCTGCCCTTCCTGGCTCCATCTGCATATTTATGACAGGCCTCAAAGGGGCATCTGGAGTGATATCTGTGCACCACATGTGTTGATGTTGCAGCAGAAGGTTGGCTTGTCCAAGCAATTACCTGCAGTAGTTAGCAGTGTCCTGGAAATAAGTGAAGTAATGCACATCTGAAACGGCTCTCAGGAGCAAAGGACTTCATGCTGCCTGAGAACGCGGTCAAGAATATGATTAATCCATAGTGAATAATACTCCGTAATATGGAATGAGAAACACTAAGCATGTAAAACTAACATTATTGAAGCAACTAGTAATTGAAAACACTGCAAGCCCTTAAATGCTGAGTTCTTCATTACGTATTCTGAAAAATAAAATAAAAATGCTTTTATAGCATGTCCTGGCTAATGGCTGTCTGATTCTGTTTTCCAACCTTCAGAGCAGAGAGCATTAATTAGGTTAAAACACAGTTGTTCCTCTCTAGGCTTCAGGGTTGTTGTTTTTTTAAAAAGAGATCTTTGGTTTCTTAAGCTCTTCAGGAACAAAGTAGTAGCATATAAATTAGAATGAAATGAAAGGGACATCCAAAAGAGAAAGTATTGTAGTAATGCCCAATATTTTTCCGCCTTCAGGGAGAAACTTGTCACAGGAACCACAAAATAACCATATCACAAGGGTGGTGGGAAGTCTTCAACCAGAAAGAAAGAAAGAAAAGCAAGCAACTCTCCCCTCTCAAAAATAAAAACACAGGGGTAAGAAGAGCAGGCAACAGCTCCACCCTAAAACAAAACAAAACAAAACAAAAAAAAGGAAAGTGCTTTCAACTCTTAACTGAAGTAATAAAATAAAACTCTGTGCCCAAGGACTAGAACATGGTCGTGGTTCCATGAAATTATAGGCCAGTTAGCTTAATGTCTGGGTAAATTGGTGGAAAGTATTATTAAATTCAAAATTATCAAGCATATAGAAGGACAAGCCCTACTGAAGAAGAATCAGCACGACTTCTGCAAAAGTGAATCTTGTCTAGCCTTTTCAAATTATTTAAGAGTATCAGCAAGCATGTAGATAGAAGTGGCTATCTGAAAATCGCATCTTTGTCTATACAACCCTGCCTGGATGCTAAGGTCCTCGGGTGAGCACCTTCTCTTGGTCCCATCAACATCAGAAGCACCATTGCTGGTGACATGAGAGGGAGAGCCTTTCCTGTGGCTGCTCCCATATTGCAGAATTCCCTCCCAAGAGAGATTTGATTGGCTCTCTCCTTTTTATCCTTCCGCCAGCAGGTTAATACCTTCCTAAGGCAGGCCTTTGAAAGCTAAGGTGCAGGTGTTGCTGACCAGTGGGTTGCTGTCAGGGGAAACTGTATTTGAATGGTGGTTCTAAATGTATTTTAACTATTTTTTTAAACTAGCTTGTTTTTATTATTTTGCATTTTATTATGATGTTTTTAAATGTTGTAGGCCGCCTTGAATCCCAGCTTGAGAGAAAGGTGTGATATAAATGCATGTAGTAGTAGTAGTAAGTACTCAGATTTTCCAAAAGCTTTTGACTCAATGGACAGCTCTCACCACAGAGGCAAGTAAGAACTGTGATCTCTGGAGGATTGTATTGGCATTTCTTCTTTTAAGTTGCTAATGAATGATCTGTAGTTAGATGGGAAACAGTGAGGTGGCTGCCTCAATTGGGGTAGTAAAACTAAAAAGGATTGCAGATGGTTACAGATAATTGCTACAGACTGGGTGAATGGGAATAAAATGTCAGATGCAGTTCAGTATAAGTGTGAGGTGATGCATGTTTGGGCATAAAATGTTAACTTCATATATATGCTAAGGGAATCTGAGCCCGCAGTGACTGAGCAAGGAAGAAATCTACCATCTTCATAGTGTGATGAAAAGGTTGACTCAGTATTAGCTGTTAAAAAGGCAAAATCTATTATAGGGATCATTAGAAAAGAGACTAAAAATAAAACTGTCAATATAATTTGTTTACGTATTTATTTCTAACGTGTATATACTGTTTCTAATTGCAATACGGTCATAAAGCGTTTCCAAAGCTATCAGTGAAATCAGCCACCTAAAATAATACAACAGTTTAAGCACTACGGCTAATAAAATGTCATAAAATCAACATGGCAACAACACTACAGTTTCAGTATTATGGCATAATATCTTTATATGGAATCACTACACTTGGAATACTGTGTCTAGTTCTAGGTTGCCATACATGAAAAGTATATGGTAGAACTAGAAATAGCTCAGAAAAGGGCAACCAAAATAATCAAGGGGTTGGAGCAACTGCCCTTGGAGGAAAGGTAACAACATTTAGGGCTTTTTAGGTTAGACAGATGGTGAGTAAGCTTGGTGTGTGTGTGTGTGTGTGTGTGTGTGTGTGTGTGTGTGTAACATAAGCATGATGTGTAGAAAGTGGCTAATCACACTTAAAAAGATAAAGGACCCCTGACAGTTAAGTCCAGTCACGAACGACTCTGGGGTTGCGGTGCTCATCCCGCTTTACTGGCCGAGGGAGCCGGCGTACAGCTTCCGGGTCATGTGGCCAGCATGACTAAGCCACTTCTGGCAAAACAGAGCAGTGCACGGAAACGTCGTTTACCTTCCCGCTGGAGCGGTACCTATTTATCTACTTGCACTTTGACATGCTTTCGAACTGCTAGGTTGGCAGGAGCTGGGACCGAGTTGGGACGGTTCGAGGGATTCAAACCGTCAACCTTCTGATTGGCAAGCCCTATGCTCAGTCGTTTAGACCACAGCGCCAAACATGGGGTCATCCAGTGAAACTGATCACACACACACACACACACACACACACACCCCTTCACACAGTACGTAGCTAAACTGTGAAATTAGCTACCACATGTACTGATGGGCAGCAGCCTTAATGGTTTAGAGTCATTCCTGGAGGATAAGGCTATCCATGGTTACTAGTTATGATGACTGTATACTACTTTCAGATTAGAGAAAGTATGGCACTGGATACTTATTCCTGGGGAACAAAAACAGAAATGGGTCTGTTAGCCTCATGTCCTGCTTGTGGACTTTCTGAATGCATTTGGCTGGCCAGTGTGGGAAATGGAATGTTGAACTCTATAGGTCATTGGTCTGTTCCCACAGGGCTCTTATTACATTCTTTGTATACACTGTACAAATACAGTGACTGGAGAGTATGCAATTGTTGTTGTTGTTGTTGTTGTTATTTGCTTTGCTTGGAATTCCTAGTAGTGCAGAGACTAACCAAAACAAAATAAAATTGTCATTGTAATTGACAAAGAGAGATTATTTTGTAACTTCTCGGTTCAATTCAACTGTGATGGTCAACATTTTTGGTGTTCACTGATTCACATTGAAGAGGTGTTACAGAAGAAGATGCATTTCCAGCTGCACATGGCTAGAAAAGGGAATGCTCACATATCACACTTGGACATTTTGACCATATCTTAAACTACTATGAGGAGGTTTTTTTAAAAAAATTCTGTAACTTTTGTTGCTTTCTATTATATTTGCATTGCTGCTTCTTATGAAAAAAGAACCTGCTAAAGCAAAGGGACATTGTAGATGTAGAATCATAGAACCTGTTTTCTCCTAGAGTCGGTTAGTTAGAGATGCTGCTCTTAGATTTTTTGAGTTACAGAGTTATTTCCAGCTGGAAACACCTGTGACTGACCATTAGCGTCATAATGCTGAATGATTCAGATTACCTCACCATGAAATGAATGCCATACTCTATTCCAAAATTCCAAACATTGGAATTTCGTGCAGGGATGGAAGGTTAATTTTAAATGGCTAATTAATACAGTGTGTGTTTATGCGTGTGGCTTTTATGTGGTTCTTTTTAAAGGTTACATTAAAGGGCAAACTACAGGTTTATGCTGAATGAGTAGTGTTTAGCTATGTCTGTACTTCTTTTTTAGTTACAGGTGTGTGTGTGTGTGTGTGTGTGTGTGTGTGTGTAGGAAGCAAGATAATCTTCAGGAGCCCAACATGCAGGGAGATGACATTTATCCATTTTCTCTCCAGCCATGGTCACTGAGGAAAATCTTCCTTCTCTACCCATGGTAATAAAGCTTAGAAAAAGTTTTCATTGTTGCTAGTTGGAACATTCTCTAAACCTCAAAGCTTTATGTGGAGGATCCCAGTTTTCTTTGGAATCATAGCTGTGGAGGGTGCTGCAGTCCCAGTGATGTTGAGGGCTTCTACAGCTAACTAAATGAAAAGACACAGCTCTATCCTTCAATGTAACATGTAGTTTGATCCTTAAAACCTGTACCTTGAAAGACTCACAAATATAAATGGAACCATTTTAACTGCCCATCTCTCATAACAATATAGAGTGGTACCTCGGTTTATGAACTTAATCCATTCTGGAAGTCCGTTCTTAAACTGAAACTGTTCTTTAACTGAGGCGCACTTTCCCTAGTGAGGCCTCCCGCCGCCAGTGCCCTTCCACTGTTCGGCTTCCGTTCTTCAACCAAGGTATAGTTCACAAACTGAGACATTATTTCCAGTTTTGTGGAGTTCGTTAACCGAATCGCTCTTAAACAGGACTGTTCTTAAACTGAGGTACCACTGTATAGTGATATTTGTACTATGGTGGAACGTAAAGAAGAAGATAAATGTTTATGACCAATTCACAGCTTTTAAAAACAACAGCAAAAGGACAGATGTGAAAACAATAGTCAAATCCTCTGACACTACCACCAATGTGGTGAAAGGAACAAGGGTACTAAGAAGTGATTCTAGCTGTAATTCAATGAGATGGTGGTGGCCATATGCGTGCTAGTGGTACTATTGTTTCAGCATGTGAATTTTCCTATTGGTTTATTGTTTAGCTGTGATTGAGCCAAACCCCTAAACTGTGCTCGAAACTTGGGTGAGAGTTGTTGTTGTTGTTGTTGTTACAGTGCAGTTCAGTGGGTTCATGCAGTAAAGTTCCTGGAAAAAAAATCTGTACAAGAAAACACTGGTACATGCCATTTTAGTGTTTTCCTAGGAAATTATGCGTGTTTTTTTAACTTGTTACATGTTAAGACAGATAATCTTGTGGTAACACTGTTTTTAAGTTGTGGGTTTACAAATAACTCATAATGTCATCATTTGAGGCATTTTCAGTTGTTGCTTTGATTTTTACTTTGTTTCCCTTTGAGTTGCTTTCCATATTGAAACTGTTAATCTGTTTGTCCATGGGTCCTGATTTAGCAGAGGCAATGATTGAGAGTACCGTATTTCTGTTTATAATTGTGATATCTCTGTATCATCTCAAGAAATCAGTTGTGGAAAGAGGCCTTTTTGCCAATAGTTGACCTCCAACATATGGAGCATTTCTAATACTGTGAGAAATCTAGCACCAAGTTCCTAAGGAACTGTTCGGCAGAGGCCCCTGCAAACCATGCATGTCAACCATGTCATAGAATCATATAACTGTAGAGCTGGAAGGGACCTGAGGGGTATCCAGTGCAATTCCCTTCAATACAATGTCCTGAGACAGATGACTGTATTGGTCAACATGTGAACATACAAAGTTGCCTTTTACCAAGTCATCCATTGGTCCATAAAATTTGCAGATGACACCAAACTGGGAGGGGTGGCTAACACCCCAGAGGACAGGATCACACTTCAAAACGACCTTGACAGATTAGAGAACTGGGCCAAAACAAACAAGATGAATTTTAACAGGGAGAAATGTAAAGTATTGCACTTGGGCAAAAAAAATGAGAGGCACAAATACAAGATGGGTGACACCTGGCTTGAGAGCAGTACATGTGAAAAGGATCTAGGAGTCTTGGTTGACCACAAACTTGACATGAGCCAACAGTGTGACGCGGCAGCTAAAAAAGCCAATGCAATTCTGGGCTGCATCAATAGGAGTATAGCATCTAGATCAAGGGAAGTAATAGTGCCACTGTATTCTGCTCTGGTCAGACCTCACCTAGAGTACTGTGTCCAGTTCTGGGCACCACAGTTCAAGAAGGACACTGACAAACTGGAACGTGTCCAGAGGAGGGCAACCAAAATGGTCAAAGGCCTGGAAACGAAGCCTTATGAGGAACGGCTAAGGGAGCTGGGCATGTTTAGCCTGGAGAAGAGGAGGTTAAGGGGTGATATGATAGCCATGTTCAAATATATAAAAGGATGTCACATAGAGGAGGGAGAAAAGTTGTTTTCTGCTGCTCCAGAGAAGCGGACACGGAGCAATGGATCCAAACTACAAGAAAGAAGATTCCACCTAAACATTAGGAAGAACTTCCTGACAGTAAGAGCTGTTTGACAGTGGAATTTGCTGCCAAGGAGTGTGGTGGAGTCTCCTACTTTGGAGGTCTTTAAGCAGAGGCTTGACAACCATATGTCAGGAGTGCTCTGATGGTGTTTCCTGCTTGGCAGGGGGTTGGACTCGATGGCCCTTGTGGTCTCTTCCAACTCTATGATTCTATGATTCTAAAGCTCAGTGTTTTCTACACTAACTGACAGTGGCTCTCCAAGGTTTCATATAGGGGACATTCGTAGTCCTAGCTGGAGATGCAAGGGACTGAACCATGTTTAGGCTACAATCCTATATCCACTTACTGGGGTGGGAGGAGTACTTGAGTAGGAACTGTTGTGGGTAATTGCATAAAGGGGATAAACAGAGATGGTGGGGTGAAAATTTTTCCAGTGCATTGTTTTTCTGTGGAATATTTCACATTTCATAAGATCATTATTAAAAATGAATGGACACCAATTGCAAATGTATTAGGAAAGCTTGGCAGTTTCAAAGTTTTTAGCTTTGTTTACTAAATAAAGTTTATTAGATTTTACTTTGTTTAGTCAGTAAAATAAACAAGCCAAATTAGATCACTCACTAGGGCATCAGAAGATTTTCCAGTGCAAACTGAGAGCTTCCCAATACAAATGACCCTGTGCAAATTGTCCTAATTTGCACAGAATTTTTTTTTACTAAAATGGAAAAGCCCACATTATTGCTGATAAGTAAACTCTTTTAGTATGTGGCCTGTGTAATTAATGCAGTCACTATGCATTTGTATAAAGATTATGATTAAATAAAACAGCACATAAGAAGAGTTTGTTGGATCCATCTAGTCCAGCATCCTGTTCTCACAGTGGCGAACCAGATGCCTATATGGGAAACCCTCAAGCAGGACCTGAGTGCAAGAGCCTTCTCCCCTCCTGTGGTTTCCAGAACCTGGAATTCAGGGGCACGTTGCCTCTGACTGTGATAGGAGAACATAGCTGTTATGGCTAATAGCTATTGATAGCCTTATTCTCCATGAATTTGTCTTATTCTCTTTTAAAGCCACTGAAGCTGGTGGACAACACTACATGGATGGCAAAGTAGTGGGGAACCAAATTCCATATGTTAGCTATGCATTGTGTGATGAAGTACTTTCTTTTATCTGTACTGAATCTTCCAATATTCAGCTTCATTGGATGTTCCAGAGTGGTAGTGTCAGGAGAGAGGGCGAGAGGAAGAAAAACTTCCTCTACCTATTTTCTCCATGCCTTGCATAATTTTATACACATCTATCATGTCCTGAAAGTTTTGAATGTACCTACTCCAGAGGTTTTTTTTTTTATCTAAATCATTGCTGAAAAGGCTTATACTAAATAGCATGTATTAACATACAGAAATCTGCTGAAGAATAATAAATGAACCCTTGAGCAATATTGATGTTCTTTAGGCCATGATAGTTCTTTAGACTTCAGTGAAAGTAAAAATCCAGTTGAACATCCAAGTGTTACCTCTACTCCCCTCTTTTTTTCTGAAAAAGTAAAGGCACATTAGTTTGGCAATCTAGGAAGAGAGTATACAGGTCCTGCATCTGTCAACATATGGATTGTACATGCATTAGATGTCTTGTAGGGTTTCCTTGATGTTGTGTGAAGAGTCAGTATGAAAGTAGAATTCAAGCATCCCTCTTTACCAAAGAAAGAGATAACTCAGTGTCATCAATATTACGTATAAAATTGGATTAAGACAACTGAAACAAAGCAAATCATTAAGTTGTGAAGGTGTTTGCTTAATAGCTTAAAAAAAAAAATTCCAATACAGTGGTACCTCAGGTTAAGAACTTAATTTGTTCTGGAGGTCTGTACTTAACCTGAAACTGTTCTTAACCTGAAGCACCACTTTAGCTAATGGGGCCTCCCGCTGCCGCTGCACCGCCACTGCGCGATTTCTGTTCTCATGCTGAAGCAAAGTTCTTAACCCGAGGTACTATATCTAGGTTAGCGGAGTCTGTAACCTGAAGCATATGTAACCCGAGGTACCACTGTAGTTAGCTTTTGAGCAGGAAAGTTAGGCAAGAAGTTATTTTAATGTGTGCTTTTACCTTTTGGCACACAGAAACACACACCTAAAGTCACTCCTGAACATCTTATTTATGTTTAAGAAGTGGTTGGATGTAGCACAATTAAACTTAGTAAGTTACTATGCTTTGTGTTTGCTTTGGGTTATTCCACTTTTTAAAAAATGAATGAGCACAGTTTGCCTTGGAGTTTGCTGCTTGCTGTTTGCTGATAGTTTTAAACATCCTTTTAACTTCCATCCCCATGACTTTATATTGCCCAACCCCAGAGAAGTGACTCCTGGCAGATGGAGAGGGAGAAGAGGAATGGGAGAAGAGGCTGGAACAGATGGAAGCCATTTGCTCTCCCCAATCCCATCTGGCTCTAATGTGCAGACAGGACTTTCAGCTCCCTCCCCTCCTAAGGGGAGCCTTGTGGGAAGCTGGGGAGGATCTGAGCCACAACCTGGGGTGGTCAAGCAGCTTTCAGTGGGAGAGGTGGGTCTGGTGCTCTCTCCCAGGCTCAAATGCCTCCTCAGGAGACGGGATAAGACCTGCTTGCAGGCTAACAGCTCGTGAAGGAACAGAGCCTCTTGCAAGTAAGAGCTGTTCCAACTTCAGCTTTAAAACTGGAGGGATGAGCATGGAAAAATTGTTAGAACAACTTCACAGCTCTCATGCAGTCTTAAACTTATTTTAACTTACCCTGAACTTGTGAACCTTGACCCTTGTTCCTAGACTGGTCCTAATCTTGCCAGACCTTTGCCTTTTGAAAGCTCTGGGACTGGAATAGCACTTTTCCTGCTGCTGAGTCTGTACTATTCCTCTGCCCTAATGAAGACCCTTACCTACTAGTAAGAGCATCTACTGCCATACCTTGGGATGGGAGCCAGGACTTGGAGAGGAATCTGCACCTTTCAGTCACTCCAGTATTAAAAGAAACAGCACTGTTAGTCAAAATAAAGGCCAGTGAGTTAGCATTGCAAAGGGACTGAGTAGTAGGAAAAGGTAAAGGGACCCGTGACCATTAGGTCCAGTCGTGACCGGCTCTAGAGTTTTGGCGCTCATCTTGCTTTATTGGCCGAGGGAGCCGGCGTACAGCTTCCAGGTCATGTGGCCAGCATGACTAAGCCGCTTCTGGCGAACCAGAGCAGCGCACGGAAACTCCGTTTACCTTCCCGCCGGAGCGGTACCTATTTATCTACTTGCACTTTGAGGTGCTTTCGAACTACTAGGTTGGCAGGAGCAGGGACCGAGCAACAGGAGCTCACCCCGTTGTGGGGATTTGAACCGCCAACCTTGGCATTGGAATGTGATGTTGGTGTATAGAAGGGCAAGGTGTGGCCATTGCCTACCCCTTCACTTATGGGTATTCCGTTAAAGGAATCCGGCGATCGTGGATCCTGTCCGATGCCCTGTGTGGCAGGGGGCCATGGCACGACCCCCAGTGACATCAGGGGAGAGCTTATAGTTGTATTAGCATCAACAGGCTCCCCCTACTGGTGGTTAACCCCTCGTCAGACTCACCCCTCTCCGAGTGGGTGGAGTCAAATTTGCTCTTGTCCAATGCCTAAGCCAATACCTTCTCACATGCTGTAATCAATAAAGTTGTGGCCTTTTCTAGCCCATTAACCTAGTATACTGTGTTCACGTGTCTTTATTAACCCAAAGCGGGGGACGGGTACTTGAATCACAAAAGAGAAGTCTGGGAAAGAACCACTACCAGTCATTGTGGACAAGCTAGATGGACTAGTGGGTCTGACTTGATAAAAGGCACATACGCTCATGAAAGAATGGTTGGTCAAGATTTTTTTAAGAAAATCTTGTAATTTTGTATATATTTTTTTTAAAAAAAACAAAAATACAAGGTAGCCAGAGAAATACTACTCTGCAAAGCACGGAGAAGAGAATGCAGTGTGTATGTGTGTGTGTGTGTGTGTGTGTGTGTCTGTCTGTCTGTACACCCCATATTGATTCAAACAGCAGAATGCTTCAGGTCAGAACTAGAATATTTCCATGTATGTTAGTATGTTGTGCACCCTTAACTTAAGTTTTCCTGAGACCACTCCATAGAGGATCTTGCAGAGGACAATACCTTCCTGTACAGCCAGTTTCGCTGGATATATTATTGCTGGTGAGTGGTGAACTATTTTCAAAGTCTAATTAAGCTGACACCTGTTGTTGCAACATCTCTAGCTGTCATAGGCAAACTTTTCCCTGTGCGACAAGGGGGTCAACATTCTCTGCTCACATTAAAATTTGGCAGTGTGTAGAAATATAATGCACTGCTTTAATTTTATCCTCACAGCAGATATGCTTGATTCAAATATACTTCTGGCTTCAGTTTTCTCAATACTGTACTACATTGTCCCAGCAGACAGTTCTCCTCATCCCCATTTGCTGAAAAGTTGCAACTTTACAGTTGTGTAGCTTTGTGGCTCAGTTTGCTTTTTGCTTTTTGCTCCAGCCTGATCTAATATCTGTTTCAAGTCACTCGCTAGTTATACCCTTAGGTTATATGTTATCTTCTCTAGATCAAAGAAGCACAATGGATTTAACTGACCTACATAAAGAAAAATTTTCTAAAACACTTCTTAATTTGTTTATCAGGACAGACAAGTCTTTGGCAGCAGTAAACTAACTTCTTAAATTCCAAACCAAATGACATACACTATTTTTAGTTTCATCTTATTCCTTCACAAGATGACAACAGAACCATCTGTGAACCACAAAACACATCTGTGGACACACAGGTAACCTGAGGGGATCACTTATGGAAATAATGATGCTCCACAAGGATCCATGTTTTTGTGTCATGGCAGCAGCGGAAAACACCTGATCAGTGATTTTGATTATTCAGTCAGCAGACCAAACCAATGTGATTTATTTTAGTGATGATGAATTTCAAGAGGATCCATTCTCCTGGATCCCTTCCCCCTTCTCTCTCCCCCTAACCCTGACCCCTGGCCTTCCATTCTCTCTCTGTCTCTACTGCTGCAGCACCCCCACATTCTCTCCCCCACCCCGGCTGCTCCATTTTCTTCCCTCCAGCATCTCATATCTGTGCCCTTTGCTTGTTACCTTCTAGGTCACTTGGCTGCCGAAAGGAGCCTTGAAAAGCACAGAGCTGGAAGAGGAAGAGAGGAAGTGTGTCATACTTCCTCCTTCAACTTCAGGGCAGGGCGAGAGATAGCTACTCTTGACACCTTATGATGAAGGAGGCAGTGAGTGGAGAGAGGAGCTCAGAGGCTTCATGGGTGCCTGAAGAGTTTCTAGGGGTGTTTTTAATCTATTAACATGTTAATCTGTTCAAAGCAAGGCAGTAAATGGAGTGAAACGTTTTCGGTATTTTTAGGTTGCTTTTCTGGGCAAATGCCCATCTGACGTTGCTTACAATAAATGTTTACAGTCCTAATGGTTACATTTTTGTATCACCCTTTGTTACTTTCACACCAATAAATCAATGATGTGTTGGTGACTCAAGAGGAAAGTGGCATGCACATGAGACCAAAGGTTACTATTGTGACAATGCCAATCGGGTAGTATCCTAATACTTTAAAGTGTTGCAAGTGCGTCCTCTTCATTTTTGCTACATTTTCACAACATAGATCATATTAATCCCCTGGTGCCTCTATATAGGCTTAGCCCCCCAATGTGGCAGTCAAGTTGATGCAGGAGGCAACAGAATTGAAGGTTCTTGCCTCTGGTTAAGTTCACATTGGAATATTAGCTCATGAATGTGGACAATATTATCCTTAGAGAAATGTAGACAGAGTGGGGATGGGTAGCATTAGCATAAATCTGTGTCAGACCATCAGACCCTTCAGTCCAATGCTGTCTACTGTGACAGGCAACAGCTCTCCTGGTTGTTGAAAGGTTGTTTCTTCTTGTCAGGCTGCGAGGCAAGGCTTACCTCCCCCCACACCCCATCTCTGTAGATACCAGCACAAAGCGAAAGTAGTCTTTTTACAGCAACAGGAAGGTTTATTAAGCACAGCACAAAATCCAGCATCTGCTCTCACCGAGCAGGTGCTCCCAATTGAGTTCCTCCCACTTCCCTCTAGCTACTTCCGTCTTCCCGTCTCCTAGCCACATGGTCCTTCCACCATTGAGCTACACTATCCAATCGTCTAGCTCTAGGATTGATAGGCTGCATACTTTCTATTGAGGGAGAGTCGGCCAGCTCTTTCTCCTCCCATTCATCTTCCCCTTGTTGTTCTCCTCCCAGTTCAGCCCAACTATCAGTCTCTGAAGTGTGTCCCTCCGCAAACCATTGCTCTAGGTCAGGCATCCCCAAATTTGGCCCTCCAGCTGTTTTGGGACTACAACTCCCACCATCCCTAGCTAACAGGTCCAGTGGTCATGGATGATGGGAATTGTAGTCATAAAACATCTGGAGAGCCAAGTTTGGGGATGCCTGCTCTAGGTCGATACTATCCTCCTGCTCCTATGGAGCTTCAGGATCCCAGCCTTGTGCAGAGGGAGAGGGGGGCTCCCACCATTCCTCCTCAGAGCAACATCCCTCAGCCCCATCACTGACACTTCTTAACACACACAATTTTCCCGAGAAGAGGCCATCTGTGGCCTGGAATGTGTTGGCTTGTAGTGTTCTTTAAAATGCGGAATAATTCTGTTTCTGCACCCTTCAATGGACTGTTCTGCCACAGTCAGGAGCTTCTCCCTTGCTAGATTACTGTACTCTACAGGATTGAGTACTGAAAAAGTGTGATCCTGTCACTAACAGCAATCATTGATGCCTTCTCGTTGCTTTATAGTCCCAGCTGATGCTTGAAATGCTAATGCAAAGCACATTTAAACCATATGATTCAATATGCCTTAATGTTTCCAAACAGAGTTGACACTTTTGATGCCTGGTGCAGTTTATCACTAGAACTCATGGACATCCAATGAAGCTGAGTGTTGGAAGATTCAAGACAGATAATAGAAAGTATTTCTTTAATAATAATAATAATGTTATAATATATTATATAACTATATTATAATATGATATGGTTAATTTATGCAACACATTTCCACAGAAGTCAACCAACTTGGATTACTTTTAAAAAAGATTAGACAAATTAGACAGATTATTAGAGGGTTATCCATGGCTACTAGCCATGGATACTCCTGATAACCATTTGCTCAAAACTACAGGAGCGGGGAAGGCACTTGTGCTTGAATCCTGCTTGCTGGTTTCCCACAGGCATCTGGGTGGCACTATTGATAACAGGATACTGGACTTGTTGGGCCATTGGCCTGAACTATTCTTATGTTCTTACAGTTGGCACTGGGCTGCAAATATGGATTGGCACTTCATTGAGCGTCTGCCATGTTCAGCTTGGAGTTTGCTGTTTCCCACCTGTCTCTGGAATGCCGTATTAATGATCATCTATGTGCTCATGCCATGTGTGCTGCAGCAAAGAGGGAAGGACCCATTTGTACTACCTCAGTAGTGATATTCATTTCATTTCATTTCATTTCATTTCATTTATAATCCTGCCTTTCCTCCCAGCCCAGGCTGGCAAACACAGAAGCAGTAAAATCAAGAAAACTAGTATCTAAAAGTACCAATACAGATGCAGACTGGGAAAATTTCCAGCTAAGAGGCTTGTTAGAAGAAGAAAGCATTTAGTAGGTGCCAAAAAGACGACAGTGATGGCATTTGTCTAATATTTAACAGGAGGGAAATCCAAAGGGTTGGTGCCACAACAATAAAAACCCAATTCCTATATTACACAGAATGGGCCTCCAGATAAGATGTTATCTGCAGGAGGCCCTCACTTGCAGAACGCAGTGACTGATTGATTATTCATGGGGTGAGATGATATTTCAGGTATCCTGGTCCCAAGCTGCATAGGCCTTTAACCACCAAAAGCAGCACCTTGAACCTATCCTAGTGGCTCCTTGGCAGACAGTACCAACTGTGATATGTGTGCGCTGAAGAGTGTGATACCTACAACAGAGCATAAATAGATTTTTTTAAACTGCTGGATGATAGCAAGGGGTTACCATTCTTTTTGCAATTTAAACCAACCTGCTCCTTTGAGGATGGGTGATGGGTGGGGAGGAAACAGGGATGGGGATCTTTTTTGATGTTTGAGGTCAGCCTGAAGGTTGACCCCTAACAGGTCAGGCAGTGATTCACTGCAGGAGACCTGACAGAATAGCTCTTGAGCAGTCAGTGGGACAGGTTGCAGTGGCGATCACTTTGATGCACATTGTCAGAGTGATGTAAAAAGTGCCCTTTGACATGGACACAGTGGAATTTCTGCCATATTTTGTGCCAGGCTGTGGCTGATGAAGTTGGGATTCAAAACACATCCGGAGGGCACCAGACTGGAGGAGGCCAGCTTAGAATGTATTTGCTTTTGTGAGTATTTATGCTTTCTTTCAGACCTGCATCTATGGTCTGAGAAGGCCGATCTTTGTTCAGTCTCTAATTTCAAATTTTCATTTAGGAATGCTGTTAAGTGTATTATAAAGGAAACAAATATCGAATTCTGAATATAATGGAGAACTAAAATTACTCCATAGTTGATTAAGTCAAGTCTTTAAAATGGTCTGAAACAGAAAGGCTTGCAGTATATCTAGAAAATCATCAGGCTGGGAATTTGGTGAGGCCAGGAGCAGAGAATTCCTCCATTATGGAACATACAAGTATGTGAGTGTTCATTAGCACATTTAACACATATGGAGAAGTGTTGCATTGGATAATCCCAACCTCAAAGACCATAACTTAAAATCCACCTGGTCCGACTTTAGTTTTAGGAATTTGAGAGATGGGAAAGTTGTTTTAAAGGACTGAACATATTCAAGTAATAACTAGACTAACAATCATGTTATCAGATCACGTTATCGTGTAGAGGATATTTTCCTGCTGCAAGTTCTTTCCTCCCTTTCTTTTCTGTTTTTTGTTTTGTTTTGTATTGCAGAGCTCAGTTGAGTCACTATCACTGAGTTTTCTTTTCCACTTCCCTCCTGACAGTCTGTACAGAGAATAGAAGTTCCCAGAAACATTCCATGTGTGTGTGATTTTCTCTTAAACTAGGGCACGCAAAAGATGTTAAGGAGGTGTTGGTGATGGGTACACTACAGAGAGCAAAGTGTGTGGGGGGGGGGGGGAATCGAAAATAACCTTTATACGAAGAGAGGACCCAGATATCCAGTCACTTCCCACTTTTCCATGATTCTTCTGTGATGGGCCTTGTCACAGCACCAGTACCAAGGGAGAGTTGGCCATTTTTGTAGACACATTTCAGGGTGGTTGTTCCTTCTGCTCCTGAGTTTTTGCTCCTAAGTGTATCTTAGGGTGAGGGGAGTGGGCAAGTTTACCGCTGCAGCAGCCTTCTCCGTGAAAGCATTCTGAGGCATAAGTGTGCACATCTACAATCAAAATGGGGGTGGGGACAGATGAGAGAAATAGTACATGAGCTGATAGTACAGTGGTACCTCTGGTTAAGAACTTAATTCGTTCTGGAGGTCCGTTCTTAACCTGAAACCATTCTTAACCCGAGGTACCACTTTAGCTAATGGGGCCTCCCGCTGCCGCCCTGCCACTGCCGCATGATCTCTGTTCTCATCCTGGGGCAAAGTTCTTAACCCGAGGTACTACTTCCGGGTTAGCAGAGTCTGTAACCCAAAGTGTTTGTAACCCGAGGTACCACTGAATTTGCTTAGATACAAGAGACTGCAGTTCTTACAGCAGCCATTGACTGAGCTACCATGTCACATATATTTATACTTTGATGTCTTAGTTTCAGGAAGAGGCAGAATATTCTTTTGAGCTGTGCCAATTGGGCATGCCTTGGATGGAGAGAGGAAACTTGTTTCATTTCTGTTCAAGACAAGTTCATTCTGTCCCTCTCCTGTCCCTTGCAAGGGTTCTATCAATGGCAGTTTGTTTGTTTTTATGCAGAATTTGGAACTGCTGTAGAGTTTGTAAGACCAGAACACAAATCAGACTAAAATCTTGAATGCAAAACTTTATCCTTTTACATTTGGCCAGCAGTACCAACAGCTGGTTTTCAATTGATTCAGTGCACTTTAGATTAGCTGATAAGCCTCTGCAGAACTGCTGTTAGATAAAGAACCTCTGTTAGGCAGTGCAAAGTTGCAGTGTATATTTTTGTGGGTGGAAATCTCTTAATGCTTGAAATTTGTGAAGAAAATGTTTATACTGAAATTATAATAATAGAGAATTATCTTACTCAATATATCTGATGAGAAACTAAGGATACAGGTTCCTGTTTCACTTAGAATACTTCTGTGCTCTAAAACCTTGTGCTTCATTTGGTGTTCAAGGTATGTGAATAAAGTAGATGTAGACTGCAGAGCCCAGACACATTACAAAATAATGAAGAAAACCAGTGGTGGGTGGGGGTTACAGTGGAGTTCCAGGACACTCTGCCACTGACCATAAGGTGGCCATAATGGAACAAAGGGACTTCACATTACCATTAAACAAAATGTGCAATGCATTTGTGTATTGAATTGGTACAATGGATTTTTATTCCGCTAGATGTGTCAGTGACTTACCAATGACAGGATGTGTGTGTTATAAACTGGGATATTTTTTGTGAATGGATGTTGTCAGTAATGTAATTGTCACGCTCTGTACTTTTCTGCATTTCATTTCCTTCAGACCTCACTGTTTACAAGCCACCATTGCCACACATTATTGTTGTTGTTAGTTTTAAAAATTTGATTTATATACTGCCAGTGTGGTGTAGTGGTTAAGAGCAGTGGACTCGTAATCTGCTGAACCGGGTTCGTGTCTCCGCTCCTCCACATGCAGCTGCTGGGTGACCTTGGGCTAATCACACTTCTCTGAAGTCTCTCAACCCCACTCACTTCACAGAGTGTTTGTTGTGGGGGAAGAATAGAAAAGGAGATTGTTAGCCGCTTTGAGACTCCTTAGGGTAGCGATAAAGTGGGATATCAAATCCAAACTCCTCCTCCTCCTCCTCCTCCTCCTCCTCCTCTTCTTCTTCATCCCTAAGGAGCCCACAGTGGCAGACACAGCAATGATAAAACAAACACACCAAAAAATACTTAAAATATATTTTTTAAAATGTTCTAAAAACAGATCTCAGGGTTGCCACAAATAATATATTTCAGCCACCGAATGCCTTTTTTCATCTGATGAAGTGGACTGTAATCCACAAAAACTTATGCAATAATCAGTTCATTAGTTTTTTGCACGAATAACAACAAAAAATCTCATGGCACCTTAAAGACCAACATCTCCCCTTGTAAAGAGACTTTAGTTAGTTGCAGTTAGATGGCACATATGTGAAAATTAGTCATAAGTAACTTAGTCTGGATCCAACCCACTGTGCTGGTGTCATCCTGTAGATTTGACTGAATAGTTTTCCATTGTTTCCAGTTGCAGCCACATTGTGTCCCTGAGAAAAGACTAGGATCTATTTGATGTACTTTTTAAAAACACTCCCAATAATAACGCTATGTAAAGGCACCCATAAGGGTTGACCTTGTCCTTTCGGATCACTTAGAGGATAGAACTTTTGGAATTGGAGCACTACTTTAGAAAACTGCAGTAAACCAACTTCCATTTACAATCACTCAGGTTCAAAGAAATGAAGATTTTATGAAAGGGAATTAAGTAGCCTTTCCAACTGCCTGCAAGAATGGCCCAGTGCCGTGTTTCAAAGATTCCCCCCCCCCCCCCACAAGCAACTATTCCATTGTTTTCCCCTTTGAAATTGTGCTGGGTACTCTGACCCTCTTAGCATGCCAGACTGTAAAAGGGAAATTCACCAGGTATGCAAAACTCTTCTGACTAGAATGACGGAAAAGTGTCACTGAGTTCCCTGCGCCCAGAGATTATATTAAGTAGGTTCTCTCAAGACATCTCTGTACTTAATGAATAAAAGGGATGTTGATGTTTTTCGTATTATGCTTTATTAGCCTCAATGCGACATTTTTATTCAATTCAGCAAACTTGCATGTAAGCTTGACGTGGAGAACATAAATTTTTAACAGAATCACAGAAAATTGTTGAAAGTAGCTAACGGTTCAACAAGTTCAGTCCCTGACAGTAGCGTAAAAATCCTCGTTGGCAGAAACAAATCCTTTCTTTCCTTGCCCCCAGGGACAAATATTTTTAGACAAAGGACTGGAAATGATCAGCTTTCCCTCATGGATCAAATAAATTTAAAACAATACAGGCAAATGCAGTGGAATTGTCACTGCAGAACATTAAGATCAAGGCTGACCTCTCAGTACTGTATTGCTGGATAGGCAAATCCACTAGTCTACCATCCTTGCATTAAGAAAGCTCTTCCTGAGGCCCAAGCTGAATCTTTTTGGTTGCTGTCTGAGTGTTGTATTTCTCATTTTCTGGAAACAGGTGGTCATATGCAAGGAAACCTGTTCATGTTTGGAAACTGTTTCTCCACGTGGATCAGGTCACCTGTCTTTAAGGTGTTGCAGAATTGGTGGGGCAGAGCAAGGGATGTCTGTATATTAACTGTCCAACAGAGGTTCTGTCTTCATTGGCTGTCTGATGGGCAGAAACAAACGAGACACAGCTTTTCCCTAAGAGAAGATGCTCAGAAAACTACTATATGCACAGAAAATGGCAGTCTACCTGGTCTTGCCACATATATCTTCTTGGTTTTGGTGTGGGCCAGGCTTCATTTGGCTGCCGCTTGATACAGTATATTCTGAGAACTGTCATCTAGAGTTTTTCCAGTACAATATTCTTGTACTTTCAACCCCTCCCCTTTCTCCTTTTCTTTCTCAACAACTAGAAGTTTGGCCCCAAGACAAAATGAAACAAGGCAAGGCAGCCAATACAGCTTCAACAATCTCTTTTTGCCTACTGATTAAAGTATGGAAAGAAAGCAACTAAATAAGAACATACTGACTTTCTAATTTAGCCCAGTTAAATTATCTGTATATGGTGGCATTTATAACGGCAGTAGCTGGCTTCAGTCTGTTGCAAGTCAGCAAGAGCTCAGTATGACTGCAGAGCAGTGGCGTAGCGTGGGGAGTGCAGGGGGGGGGGCGGCCGCACCGGGCACAACATCTGGGGGTTAGGGTTAGGGGGCGCAAATCCATGGGTTAGCGGGCACAAATTACTTGCCTTGCCCAGGGTGCTGACAACCCACACTACGCCACTGCTGCAGAGGTCCTAGTGCATGGGTAGGCAAACTAAGGCCCAGGGGCCGGATCTGGCCCAATCGCCTTCTGAATCCAGCTCGCGGACGGTCCAGGAATCAGCGTGTTTTTACATGAGTAGAATGTGCCCTTTTATTTAAAATGCATCTCTGGGTTATTTGTGGGGCATAGGAATTCATTCATTTCCCCCCCAAAATATAGTCTGGCCCCCCACAAGGTCTGAGAGACAATGGACTGGCACCCTGCTGAAAAAGTCTGGTAGAATGTGCAAACAGACGGGATGCCATGGCTTCTCCCCTGAGAAACCTCACTCCCCCCTCCCCGGCCACTCATGGGTAGGGTTGCTATACATCCGGAATTTCTCAGACATACCCAGAATACTGCAGTCGGAAGCTGTCTGCAAAAATGTCTGGGAAAATCCAGACGTATGGCAAGCCATGTTGGTAGTGTCATTTTTGCTGATTTTAGCTCAAAAAGTCTTGGTCCCCTTTGGTTCCCCCCCCCCAACAACTTTTGTGTCCGGATTTTCACTTTTTGAAATATGGCCACCCTACTCATGGGTAAAGGGACAACATCTATATGAAAGGGAATGAGCAGAACCGTTTTTCCAGCCCAGCACTTCTCATTTACAATTAAACCATTCCACATGATGTATCTTCTTGAAGCCATGCCGTATATTTTTCAAAAAGGAATGCACAACCCCATATTGCCAAAAAATGAATAATAAGCACATCAAAGCACTCTAACAGGTCAGGACTACTTGCTCTCAGCACGTTGTGTGTTTTTTTTTACAAGGCAGAAGGCACTTAAGTTCCAACTTCTAAAAAAAACAAGGCCAATTCACACTCTAACAGAAAACCCAAACAAACACACTTTGAATTGAATTTTTATAATATATATAAATGGAAGAAAGAAAAGAAAAAGCAGTCTATTATAGCCAATATAAGGCTTCTCTCTCCAAGTCCAAGACACAGAAAGTGTTTTAAGGGGCTCACAACTGTAGAGAGAAGGGTTAACCCTCCTTGTGTGCTGCGACCCCCCCCCCCAGTGCCCCCATGCTGCAGTTGAGTTTGGGAAAAGCCTAATGGCTGGGGAACTGGAGGCTCTTTCTAGAGAGTGCAGCTGGGGAGGGAAGGGTTAACCTTCCTTGATAAAAGGCAATATATGTTTTACATTAATGAATGTGCTATGTGTGGGACAAACTGGTTTCTTACCGAGAACAAATAGCTATGTTGTGTATACATGGGCAGTGATTGTTTTTGTCAAGAGTCCTGGTAATTGGTTGGATGTGCAGTTCATGTTAAACAGGAACTTTGGTCTTGATTTCTGGCTTATATCATAGTTTTTATAGAGCTGACTTTTCAGAAGCAATTATAGAAAAGTAACATCAATCCTTTGGATTTTTAACTAGAATTTAACACATATGCCTTAGTAGAGTCCCCATCTTAAAAATAATCAACTCTGAAATTCAGTATATGGTTATACAGTACTGGTGTTAGCAGCTAGTATCTTTAAAATTCAGGGTGTTACACAGTAGCTTTCGTGGTTCTCACTCCAGGCTTATCCAAGGAATGACGAAGTTTCAGTATGACTTGAGGCCTCTTTCCTTCCCTGAAGAGGTCATATCACAATCTTGCTGGCTTGCATCACCTTGTTTATTGACACTCTAATTTGGTTCTGAGCATCTAATACAAACCAGTTCTATTGTTCTCCTGCTCTGTACTGAAAGATTGTGGGAGAGGCCAAAGGCCACCATGCTTGCAGTAAAACAGCTCCTTCACTTTTGGCTGAAAGCTCCATTAATTAGGGACTTCTTGCTTTCATGTCCATCACTGTCTGTTGCATGTGAGTTCTATTAATACATGTTGCTTGTTAGGAGCTTTGTGGAGGGAAGCACAACTTTCTTGAATGTACCTTTCTCTTCTGGTTAAGCCCAGTCAGAGTTGCCATGTGTGCAGTTCAGTCTTAACTTTGGGCATTGTTGAAAATATTTATTTCATGTAGTTATTTTCTGCCGTAATGGTTCTTGCTTGTGTTAAGAGGTAGGTTTTATCAAAAACTTCAGTAGGTGAACTAAAGCCATATTTAGTTTCATCTGCCCATCTTTAGTTGGTCCCTGGGTTCTAAAGGAATTGGAGTGTTCAGTTGTCTATTCACTTTTTTGCAAATAACATCATTTAGTATTGAATAATACTGAACCAAGCATTTTAAGCACTGCTTCTGTGTACTTCCAAGAGGAGTTCAAAGCTCTCTTTGGTAATGCTGGAACTCTGGAAACGGGAACTCATTAGGCCTGATTAGAGTAAAATGAGCAGAGGAAAATGAACTAAAAACAAAGGAGCAGAGAGACCAGCAACTGCATTCCCTTTTGCCCCAATGAATAAACTTTTATTTCCTCTTATTGAGTTTCATTATGGTTTTTGATTTAGTCCAATTATTGTTGACAGTTTGCTTTTATTATCTTTTTAATGGATGTTTTTGCTAGAATTGTGTGTGTTCTTGAGGTTGCCACTTCAAAATTTGGGCATCCATTTAACAAAATCTATATCCTATTACCATTAGGCTGCTGTTAACTGGTGTATAAACATATCATCACTGTAAAGAATTTATTGTTAAAATGTTTTTGAGCTACACATATCCTTCAAGTCTTATAGTAATTGAGATAGTTGCATGTTTGGAGAATGGGTGTTTCAAAACTGTTAGATAGCATTTCCAATAAGAATTATAAAGCCTAGCTTTCAATAAGAATTATAAAGCCTAGCTTCTGCATCAATCCTTCAAAATTGAAGGTGAATTTTAAAAACAGGTACTGTACTTCACTTCTGCTTACACGAGTGTTGCTAGAACAAATCCTACCCTCAGAAGCATAAGTACAGGTCCTGTGTCATCTAACAGTGTGCTTATTCATGGATTCCCCAACCTTTTAAGGTCCAAGGGTACATTTGGACATCTAAGAAAGTATTGTTGCTTCCATACAATAACAATTTTGCAAAGAAAAACTGGCAATCTTCAGACTTCACCAAAACAGGCAAAATACCTACACTCCCCAAAACGAATAAAACAAAGAAGCAAGCAACAAGCCACAAAAAACAGGTACCTGCAACCAAAGTACAAAAAGCAGGCAAAAACTCATTTCCAAAAAGAATTAAAAATAGGAAGGGGTAGAGGACTTGGACATGTGCCAAGGAGGTGTCTGAGGGTGCTGTGATGCCCATGAGTGCCCCACTGAGAACCAGACTTAGTTTGTACCAAATGCAAAGGTCATTCATCAGTTTCAACATTTCTGTTCCCCATACCCAGTTAAAGGGGAAATGTTGACTAAGGTAATGATAGTGGGGTAGCAGAAAGTGACTGGGCATTTGGGCACATAGGACAGCTTGCATTTTCAGGTTTAGTGGAAACTTCTGATTTTGGAGTTAGCCTACGGTTTTGACAGTGGCACCAAACAGCACTACAGTTAAATAGCAGGGAGTTTTTTTCCTAGAAGGGAGCGTACAATA